>NC_052309.1:89214973-89242473 GCF_016432855.1 Salvelinus namaycush | reverse complement strand
TACAACCCCCATGTTTCAGACTATGTATTTACATCAACGGCGACCGTTGTTGATGTGTGCAGAGGGTCCCTGGTTCGTAAAGTTAAAACTGTTACATGTATTTATAGCCACTATGCTTCAGCCTGTGTATTTACAGCCACTATGCTTCAGCCTGTGTATTTATAGTCACTATGCTTCAGCCTATGTATTCATAGTCACTATGGTTCAGCCTGTGTATTTTTAGCCACTATGCTTCAGACTATGTATTTACAGCCACTATGCTTCAGACTATGTATTTATAGCCACAATGCTTCAGCCTGTGTATTTACAGCCACTATGCTTCAGCCTGTGTATTTACAGCCACTATGCTTCAGCCTGTGTATTTATAGCCACTATGCTTCAGCCTGTGTATTTACAGCCACTATGCTTCAGCCTGTGTATTTATAGTCACTATGCTTCAGCCTATGTATTTATAGTCACTATGCTTCAGCCTGTGTATTTATAGCCACTATGCTTCAGCCTGTGTATTTATAGCCACTATGCTTCAGCCTGTGTATTTATAGCCACTATGCTTCAGCCTATGTATTTATAGCCACTATGCTTCAGCCTTCAGCCTGTGTATTTATAGCCACTATGCTTCAGCCTGTGTATTTATAGCCACTATGCTTCAGCCTGCGTATTTATAGCCACTATGCTTCAGCCTGTGTATTTATAGCCACTATGCTTCAGCCTGTGTATTTATAGTCACTATGCTTCATCCTATGTATTTATAGCCACTATGCTTCATCCTATGTATTTACAGCCACTATGCTTCAGCCTATGTATTTATAGTCACTATGCTTCATCCTGTGTATTTATAGCCACTATGCTTCAGCCTGTGTATTTATAGTCACTATGCTTCAGCCTGTGTATTTACAGCCACTATGCTTCAGCCTGTGTATTTATAGCCACTATGCTTCAGCCTGTGTATTTATAGCCACTATGCTTCAGCCTGTGTATTTATAGCCACTATGCTTCAGCCTATGTATTTATAGCCACTATGATTCATCCTATGTATTTATAGCCACTATGCTTCAGCCTATGTATTTATAGCCACTATGCTTCAGCCTGTGTATTTATAGCCACTATGCTTCAGCCTGTGTATTTATAGCCACTATGCTTCAGCCTGTGTATTTATAGCCACTATGCTTCAGCCTGTGTATTTATAGCCACTATGCTTCAGCCTGTGTATTTATAGCCACTATGCTTCAGCCTATGTATTTATAGTCACTATGCTTCATCCTATGTATTTATAGCCACTATGCTTCAGCCTGTGTATTTATAGTCACTATGCTTCAGCCTATGTATTTATAGCCACTATGCTTCAGCCTGTGTATTTATAGCCACTATGCTTCAGCCTGTGTATTTATAGCCACTATGCTTCAGCCTGTGTATTTATAGCCACTATGCTTCCGCCTGTGTATTTATAGCCACTATGCTTCATCCTATGTATTTATAGCCACTATGCTTCAGCCTATGTATTTATAGCCACTATGCTTCAGCCTGTGTATTTATAGCCACTATGCTTCAGCCTGTGTATTTACAGCCACTATGCTTCAGCCTGTGTATTTATAGCCACTATGCTTCAGCCTGTGTATTTATAGTCACTATGCTTCATCCTGTGTATTTATAGTCACTATGCTTCAGCCTATGTATTCATAGTCACTATGCTTCAGCATGTGTATTTATAGCCTCTATGCTTCAGCCTATGTATTTATAGTCAATATGCTTCATCCTATGTATTTATAGCCACTATGCTTCAGCCTGTGTATTTACAGTCACTATGCTTCAGCCTGTGTATTTACAGCCACTATGCTTCAGCCTGTGTATTTATAGCCACTATGCTTCATCCTATGTATTTATAGCCACTATGCTTCAGCCTGTGTATTTATAGCCACTATGCTTCAGCCTGTGTATTTATAGCCACTATGCTTCAGCCTGTGTATTTATAGTCACTATGCTTCAGCCTATGTATTTATAGTCACTATGCTTCAGCCTGTGTATTTATAGCCACTATGCTTCAGCCTGTGTATTTATAGCCACTATGCTTCAGCCTGTGTATTTATAGCCACTATGCTTCAGCCTGTGTATTTATAGCCACTATGCTTCAGCCTGTGTATTTATAGCCACTATGCTTCAGCCTATGTATTTATAGCCACTATGCTTCATCCTATGTATTTATAGCCACTGTGCTTCAGCCTATGTATTTATAGCCACTGTGCTTCAGCCTGTGTATTTATAGCCACTATGCTTCAGCCTGTGTATTTATAGCCACTATGCTTCAGCCTGTGTATGTAATGGATGTGAAATGGCTAGCTAGTTAGCGGGTACGCGCTACTAGCGTTTCAATCAGTTACGTCACTTGCTCTGAAACCTAGAAGTAGTGTTGCCCCTTGCTCTGCAAGGGCCGCGGCATTTGTGGAGCGATGGGTAACGATGCTTCGTGGGCGACCGTTGTTGATGTGTGCAGAGGGTCCTTGGTTCGCGCCCGGGTCGGGGCGAGGGGGCGTACTAAAGTTATACTGTTGCATTGATGCTGTTGACCCGGATCACTGGTTGCTGCGGAAAAGGAGGAGGTTGAAAGGGGGGTGAGTGTAACGGATGTGAAATGGCTAGCTAGTTAGCGGGTACGCGCTAATAGCGTTTCAATCAGTTACGTCACTTGCTCTGAAACCTAGAAGTAGTGTTGCCCCTTGCTCTGCAAGGGCCGCGGCTTTTGTGGAGCGATGGGTAACGACGCTTCGTGGGTGTCAGTTGTTGATGTGTGCAGAGGGTCCCTGGTTCGCGCCCGTGTCGGGGCGAGGGGACAGACGTAAAGTTAAAACTGTTACATGTATTTATAGCCACTATGCTTCAGCCTGTGTATTTACAGCCACTATGGTTCAGCCTGTGTATTTTTAGCCACTATGCTTCAGCCTGTGTATTTATAGCCACTATGATTCAGCCTGTGTATTTATAGCCACTATGCTTCAGCCTATGTATTTATAGCCACTATGCTTCATCCTATGTATTTATAGCCACTATGCTTCAGCCTATGTATTCATAGTCACTATGCTTCAGCCTGTGTATTTATAGCCTCTATGCTTCAGCCTATGTATTTATAGTCAATATGCTTCATCCTATGTATTTATAGCCACTATGCTTCAGCCTGTGTATTTACAGTCACTATGCTTCAGCCTGTGTATTTACAGCCACTATGCTTCAGCCTATGTATTTATAGCCACTATGCTTCATCCTATGTATTTATAGCCACTATGCTTCAGCCTATGTATTTACAGCCACTATGCTTCAGCCTGTATATTTATAGTCACTATGCTTCATCCTGTGTATTTACAGCCACTATGCTTCAGCCTATGTATTTATAGCCACTATGCTTCATCTGTTGGGCTACAGGTGATAATGCTGATCGCTAATAGAACGTCTGATAATATACCATCAATACATGTTATATGGTACAATATGTTAAAATCATTTAACATCTGATAATAGACCATCTATACAGGTTATATGGTTCTCCACTCCTCTCCTCCGCTACTTCACTCCCTCCCTCATCTCCTCCACTCCTATCCTCCGCTCCTTCACTCCCTCCCTCATCTCCTCCACTCCTCTCCTCCGCTACTTCACTCCCTCCCTCATCTCCTCCACTCCTCTCCTCCGCTCCTTCACTCCCTCCCTCATCTCCTCCACTCCTCTCCTCCGCTACTTCACTCCCTCCCTCATCTCCTCCACTCCTCTCCTCCGCTCCTTCACTCCCTCCCTCATCTCCTCTACTCCTCTCCTCCGCTACTTCACTCCCTCCCTCATCTCCTCCACTCCTCTCCTCCGCTACTTCACTCCTTCCCTCATCTCCTCCACTCCTCTCCTCCGCTACTTCACTCCCTCCCTCATCTCCTCCACTCCTCTCCTCCGCTACTTCACTCCTTCCCTCATCTCCTCCACTCCTCTCCTCCGCTACTTCACTCCCTCCCTCATCTCCTCCACTCCTCCCCTCCGCTACTTCACTCCCTCCCTCATCTCCTCCACTCCTCTCCTCCGCTCCTTCACTCCCTCCATCCCTCATCTCCTCCACTCCTCTCCTCCGCTACTTCACTCCCTCCCTCATCTCCTCCACTCTCTCTGCTCTGATGTAGGAGTCAAATCTCTTCACTCCTGACTTCAGGCATTTGAAAGCAGTGGTGTTGAGGGGTGGAGGGAGAGAAGGATGTGTGCTGTTCTTTTCTGTTGTTAAGGGAACGGTGAGAGGGTTAGACTGGTGTTATCTGTGAGCACAGTTCAGTGGGTGAGAGGGTTAGACTGGTGTTATCTGTGAGCACAGTTCAGTGGGTGAGAGGGTTAGACTGGTGTTATCTGTGAGCACAGTTCAGTGGGTGACAGGGTTAGACTGGTGTTTGTTATCTGTGAGCACAGTTCAGTGGGTGAGAGGGTTAGAATGGTGTTTGTTAACTGTGAGCACAGTTCAGTGGGTGAGAGGGTTAGACTGGTGTTATCTGTGAGCACAGTTCAGTGGGTGAGAGGGTTAGACTGGTGTTATCTGTGAGCACAGTTCAGTGGGTGAGAGGGTTGGACTGGTGTTTGTTATCTGTGAGCACAGTTCAGTGGGTGAGAGGGTTAGACTGGTGTTATCTGTGAGCACTGTTCAGTGGGTGAGAGGGTTAGAATGGTGTTTGTTAACTCTGAGCACAGTTCAGTGGGTGAGAGGGTTAGAATGGTGTTTGTTAACTGTGAGCACAGTTCAGTGGGTGAGAGGGTTAGACTGGTGTTTGTTAACTGTGAGCACAGTTCAGTGGGTGAGAGGGTTAGACTGGTGTTTGTTAACTCTGAGCACAGTTCAATGGGTGAGAGGGTTAGAATGGTGTTTGTTAACTGTGAGCACAGTTCAGTGGGTGAGAGGGTTAGACTGGTGTTATCTGTGAGCACAGTTCAGTGGGTGAGAGGGTTAGACTGGTGTTATCTGTGAGCACAGTTCAGTGGGTGAGAGGGTTAGACTGGTGTTTGTTATCTGTGAGCACAGTTCAGTGGGTGAGAGGGTTAGACTGGTGTTATCTGTGAGCACTGTTCAGTGGGTGAGAGGGTTAGAATGGTGTTTGTTAACTCTGAGCACAGTTCAGTGGGTGAGAGGGTTAGAATGGTGTTTGTTAACTGTGAGCACAGTTCAGTGGGTGAGAGGGTTAGACTGGTGTTTGTTAACTGTGAGCACAGTTCAGTGGGTGAGAGGGTTAGAATGGTGTTTGTTAACTGTGAGCACAGTTCAGTGGGTGAGAGGGTTAGGCTGGTGTTTGTTAACTCTGAGCACAGTTCAGTGGGTGAGAGGGTTAGACTGGTGTTTGTTAACTCTGAGCACAGTTCAGTGGGTGAGAGGGTTAGACTGGTGTTTGTTAACTCTGAGCACAGTTCAGTGGGTGTTTTGTGTGAACAATATGGAGTTTAGAGTTTAGAGTGGAGAGAGTTCTGTTGGACAATGGACAATGTACTGTAACCATACCAACATGTTGAGTAGGGAGAAGGCGGGTGTTGAACTAGTGAGCGTAGAGAATGTGAGAGGGTTGGTACAATGTGATGAATAGGTAGTGTAGAAGTGAATTGGCCATCAGACCCTCCACAGCCCCCTCATAGCAACATAGATTGACTTTACCAGGAGCTTTAGCCAAAAGCCTCAGATGGTTGGGATTGTTAGCATGTTTAGGACCGCGCGCTGTAACTGATGGAAAGACTGTCGATGAGATCAGGGTGCAATAAATGAGAGGAGAGGGGGCACTGGAGAGAACACACACACACTGAGGTGAACACACTCACACACAATGCACTAGTCTGTAGGAGAGGAGAGGAGAGGAGAGGAGAGGAGAGGAGAGGAGAGGAGAGGAGAGGAGAGGAGAGGAGAGGAGAGGAGAGGAGAGGAGAGGAGAGGAGAGGAGAGGAGAGGAGAGGAGAGGAGAGGAGAGGAGAGATAAACACAGAGCAAGTTTAGGCAGCTCGTTGGCAATAAGAGACTCTACTATCATCATCCTCTATCATCTACCTGATATACTGTAGAGGAGAACACGCTATGATGTCATAGACAGGGTTAGGATAACTAGGATAACTAGGGTTAGGATAACTAGGATAACTAGGGTTAGGGTAACTAGGATAACTAGGGTTAGGGTAACTAGGATAACTAGGGTTAGGATAACTAGGGTTAGGGTAACTAGGGTTAGGGTAACTAAGGTTAGGGTGCACAACACACACACACAGACTCACTCACTCACACACTCTCCTAACCCACCCACTCTCCCACCAAAAAGCTTTTCCAATCCTCTGCCAGATGAAAGATGTTAATGTAACTCTGTTAAAGAAGGAATCTGTAATAAATAAACCTGATGATTTATTCATATCTATGTGGAGATGTAATCCACAGCATTATATATGTATTAAAGCAGTGTTGGAATGCTTCTAATCACATACTCACACACACACACACACACACACACACACACACACACACACACACACACACACACACACACACACACACACACACACACACACACACACACATACACACACCACACACACACACAGGCACACACACACACACACACACACACACACACACACACACACACACACACACACACACACACACACACACACACACACACACACACACACACACACACACACACACACACACACACACATACACACTCACACACAGTCTCTCTCTATCTCTCTCTAAGGATGCCCTGTATATATCTATCTCTCTCTAAGGATGCCCTGTATATATCTATATCTCTCTAAGGATGCCCTGTATATATCTCTCTCTCTAAGGATGCCCTGTATATATCTATATATCTCTCTCTAAGGATGCCCTGTATATATCTATCTCTCTCTAAGGATGCCCTGTATATATCTATCTCTCTAAGAATGCCCTGTATATATCTATATCTCTCTAAGGATGCCCTGTATATATATATATCTCATTCTCTAAGGATGCCCTGTATATATATCTCTCTCTCTAAGGATGCCCTGTATATATATATCTCTCTCTAAGGATGCCCTGTATATATATATATCTATCTCTCTCTCTAAGGATGCCCTGTATATATCTATCTCTCTCTAAGGATGCCCTGTATATATATATATCTATCTCTCTCTCTAAGGATGCCCTGTATATATATATCTCTCTCTAAGGATGCCCTGTATATATCTATCTCTCTCTAAGGATGCCCTGTATATATATATATATCTCTCTAAGGATGCCCTGTATATATCTATCTCTCTCTAAGGATGCCCTGTATATATATCTATATCTATCTCTCTCTCTAAGGATGCCCTCTATATATCTATTTCTCTCTAAGGATGCCCTGTATATATCTATATATCCCTTTAAGGATGCCCTGTATATATATCTCTCTCTCTCTAAGGATGCCCTGTATATATCTCTCTCTCTCTAAGGATGCCCTGTATATATCTCTCTCTCTCTAAGGATGCCCTGTATATATCTATCTCTCTCTAAGGATGCCCTGTATATATCTCTCTCTCTCTAAGGATGCCCTGTATATATCTATCTCTCTCTAAGGATGCCCTGTATATATCTATCTCTCTCTAAGGATGCCCTGTATATATCTCTCTCTCTCTAAGGATGCCCTGTATATATCTATATCTCTCTCTAAGGATGCCCTGTATATATCTATCTCTCTCTAAGGATGCCCTGTATATATATATATCTATCTAAGGGTGCCCTGTATATATCTATATCTCTCTACGAATGCCCTGTATATATCTATCTCTCTCTAAGGATGCCCTGTATATATCTCTCTCTCTCCAAGGATGCCCTGTATATATCTATATCTCTCTCTAAGGATGCCCTGTATATATCTATCTCTCTCTAAGGATGCCCTGTATATATATCTCTCTCTCTAAGGATGCCCTGTATATATATATCTCTCTCTAAGGATGCCCTGTATATATCTATCTCTCTCTAAGGATGCCCTGTATATATATATCTCTCTCTAAGGATGCCCTGTATATATCTATCTCTCTCTAAGGATGCCCTGTATATATATATATCTATCTACGGGTGCCCTGTATATATCTATCTCTCTCTCTAAGGATGCCCTCTATATATCTATCTCTCTCTAAGGATGTCCTGTATATATATATATCTCTCTCTAAGGGTGCCCTGTATATATATATATATCTATCTAAGGGTGCCCTGTATATATCTCTCTCTCTCTAAGGATGCCCTGTATATATCTATCTCTCTCTCTAAGGATGCCCTGTATATATTTATCTCTCTCTAAGGATGCCCTGTATATATCTATCTCTCTCTAAGGATGCCCTGTATATATCTCTCTCTCTCTAAGGATGCCCTGTATATATCTATCTCTCTCTAAGGATGCCCTGTATATATCTATCTCTCTCTAAGGATGCCCTGTATATATATATATCTATCTAAGGGTGCCCTGTATATATCTCTCTCTCTCTAAGGATGCCCTGTATATATCTATCTCTCTCTCTAAGGATGCCCTGTATATATCTATCTCTCTCTAAGGATGCCCTGTATATATCTATCTCTCTCTAAGGATGCCCTGTATATATATATATATATATCTATCTCTCTCTCTCTAAGGATGCCCTGTATATATCTATCTCTCTCTAAGGATGCCCTGTATATATCTATCTCTCTCTAAGGGTGCCCTGTATATATATATATATATATATATATATATATATATATATATATATATATATATATATATATATATATCTAAGGGTGCCCTGTATCTATCTCTCTCTCTCTAAGGATGCCCTGTATATATCTATCTCTGTCTAAGGATGCCCTGTATATATCTATATATCTCTCTAAGGATGCCCTATATATATCTCTCTCTCTCTAAGGATGCCCTGTATATATCTCTCTCTCTCTAAGGATGCCCTGTATATATATATATATCTATCTAAGGGTGCCCTGTATATATCTCTCTCTCTCTAAGGATGCCCTGTATATATCTATCTCTCTCTAAGGATGCCCTGTATATATCTATCTCTCTCTAAGGATGCCCTGTATATATCTATCTCTCTCTAAGGGTGCCCTGTATATATCTATCTCTCTCTAAGGATGCCCTGTATATATCTCTCTCTCTCTCTAAGGATGCCCTGTATATATCTATATATCTCTATAAGGATGCCCTGTATATATCTATCTCTCTCTAAGGATGCCCTGTATATATCTATCTCTCTCTAAGGATGCCCTGTATATATATATATCTATCTCTCTCTCTAAGGATGCCCTGTATATATCTATCTCTCTCTAAGGATGCCCTGTATATATATATATATATATCTATCTCTCTCTCTAAGGGTGCCCTGTATATCTCTCTCTCTCTCTAAGGATGCCCTGTATATATCTATATCTCTCTAAGGATGCCCTGTATATATATATATATATATATATATATATATATATATATATCTAAGGATGCCCTGTATATATCTATCTCTCTCTAAGGATGTCCTGTATATATATATATATATATCTAAGGATGCCCTGTATATATCTATATCTCTCTAAGGATGCCCTGTATATATATATATATATATATATATATATCTATATATCTCTAAGGATGCCCTGTATATATCTATCTCTCTCTAAGGATGTCCTGTATATATATCTCTCTCTCTCTAAGGGTGCCCTGTATATATCTATATATCTCTAAGGATGCCCTGTATATATCTATCTCTCTCTCTAAGGATGCCCTGTATATATCTATATCTCTCTCTAAGGATGCCCTGTATATATCTATATATCTCTCTAAGGATGCCCTGTATATATATATCTCTCTCTCTAAGGATGCCCTGTATATATCTATCTCTCTCTCTAAGGATGCCCTGTATATATCTATCTCTCTCTCTAAGGATGCCCTGTATATATCTATCTCTCTCTACGAATGCCCTGTATATATCTATTTATCTCTAAGGATGCCCTGTATATATCTCTCTCTCTCTAAGGATGCCCTGTATATATCTCTCTCTCTCTAAGGATGCCCTGTATATATATATCTCTCTCTCTAAGGATGTCCTGTATATATATATCTATCTCTCTAAGGATGTCCTGTATACATATATCTATCTCTCTAAGGATGCCCTGTATATATCTATATCTCTCTCTAAGGATGTCCTGTATATATATATCTCTCTCTCTCTAACGATGCCCTGTATATATCTCTCTCTCTCTAAGGATGCCCTGTATATATCTCTCTCTCTCTAAGGATGTCCTGTATTTATATATATCGTCAGTGTTCTTCTAATGGCGTTGATGTAAATATGCTCTATTGTGAAATAAACACGTTGCTGTCCAATTTAACAGTGATTCATAATGCAGATGGAGATTATCATGGGATTATCATGTTGGAAATAAATATTGGATTTACTGAAGCTGAATGAAGTATTGGTTGCGTCTCAATTGACACCCTGTTCCATTTATAGGGCACTACTTTTGACCAGGCCCCATAGAGAATAGGGTGCACTACTTTTGACCAGGCCCCATAGAGAATAGGGTGCACTACTTTTGACCAGGCCCCACAGAGAAGAGGGTGCACTACTTTTGACCAGGCCCCATAGAGAAGAGGGTGCACTACTTTTGACCAGGCCCCATAGAGAATAGGGTGCACTACTTTTGACCAGGCCCCATAGAGAATAGGGTGCACTACTTTTGACCAGGCCCCATAGAGAATAGGGTGCACTACTTTTGACCAGGCCCCATAGAGAATAGGGTGCACTACTTTTGACCAGGCCCCATAGAGAATAGGGTGCCTTTTGGGACACATTCCAGGGTTTTTATGATGACACGTGTTGCCAAGACCGAACTAATCGTGTCATTTGTGATGCAGGAGTGGAATTGGACGTCAGCACCTCTCCTTCTCTCTCTCCCACCTGGCTGTTTACCATGTACCCATAATCATTTCCTAAAGTGGAACATTTAACAGACATTGTGATGCAGATCACAGACAATAACTCTCTGGAGTGGAGGGCAGAATTCAGCCGTCATATCACATGACATAATGTGTGTGTGTCTGTGTGTGTGTGTCTATGTGTGTGTGCCTGTGTGTCTGTGTGCCTGTGTGCGTGTGTGTGTGTGTGTGTGTGTGTGTGTGTGTGTGTGTGTGTGTGTGTGTGTGTGTGTGTGTGTGTGTGTGTGTGTGTGTGTGTGTGTGTGTGTGTGTGTGTGTGTGTGTGTGTGTGTCTGTGTGCCTGTGTATGTGTGTGTGTGTGTAGATGGAGGGTTCCTTCATATCCCTCAGCCCAGCGTTCTGCAACGGAGGAGCCAAGGTCATTAGAACATATTCACACTGATTGTTAGTGAGTATTATGATACACACACACACACACACACACACACACACACACACACACACACACACACACACACACACACACACACACACACACACACACACACACACACACACACACACACACACACACGGATAGATAGTGAGTATTATGATACACACACACACACACACACACACACACACACACACACACACACACACACACACACACACACACACGGATAGATAGTGAGTATTATGATACACACACACACACACACACACACACACACACACACACACTGATTGTTAGTGAGTACTTTGATACACACACACACACACACTCTACAGAGCCGTCACTACAGACACCCTGGTTCGAATCCAGGCTGTATCACATCCGGCCGTGATTGGGCGGTGCACAGTTGGCGCACCGTTGTCCGGGTTTGGTCAGTGTAGGCCGTTATTGTAAATAAGATTTGTTTCTTTACTGACTTGCATAGTTAAATAAAGGTTAAATAAAAAATTTAAAAAGTAAAATAATTGATCTAGATAGACTATAAACTGGCTCTAGATAGACTATAAACTGGCTCTAGATAGCCTATAAACTGGCTCTAGATAGTCTATTAACTGGGCCTAGATAGCCTATAAACTGGGTCTAGATAGCCCATAAACTGGCTCTAGATAGCCTATAAACTGGCTCTAGATAGCCTATAAACTGGCTCTAGATAGCCTATAAACTGGCTCTAGATAGCACATAAACTGGGTCTAGATAGCCCATAAACTGGCTCTAGATAGCCTATAAACTGGGTCTAGATAGCCTACGACCAGCACTGTATGTCCTGAGTGGCAGAGAGAGGAGAATATAGGTGACAAATTGACTGGTATAATTTAGCACATTCTCAGGACTACACACGGTGTCAAGAGCAGTGCAGCGAGCGGTGAGAACCTCTCCGTAACAGCCTCGCTGACTAAACCTCTTCAGTGAATACATTAACAATTTCTCACAGTAACCTGCAAGAGACACCTGCCATTGTGTGAGAAGAAGAAGAAGGGAATGTAAAAGTGCTGTGCCAGTATAATTCTTTCCTGTTTTTTCTTTGACGTAAAAAGCTCTTGCATATTTATAAGATGGTGTCAGAAAATAGAGCGAGCTAACCTTGATTTAGCTTTCACATATTCACCCCTGCTTTGCACCTCTTTTTTTGCTGTGCTTTTCATTCCAGTTGTCTTGCATATGAATTGGGTTTGTGTGAGAAGAGAGGTGTTTGCAGGGTTGAATCTGGTGATGGGACAGCCAGCCAGCGTGTTTTCCCCCTGTAGCAAGGCTTAAATCTCTCTTCACAACCCACCCAGATGGAAGACAGAAACACACCAGCTTTATCCTCCTGAGACCCAGCAATTCATTTGTGTACTTTCTAATGGAGATGAGTTTTTGCTCCGTATCTCTGAGGTCATACATGCCACTGTGTTAGGTCCTGTTGTACATTTGAGAGGACGTTCTGGCCTTTTCAATGATGACACATACAGTGGCAAGAAAAAGTATGTGAACTCTTTGGAAATGTCATGGATTTTTCAATAAATTAGTCATAACATTTGTTCTGATCTTCATCTGGTTCACAACAATAGACAAACACAGTCTGCTTAAACTAATAACACACAAACAATTATACGTTTTCATGTCTTTATTGAACACACCGTGTGAACATTCACAGTGCAGGGTGGGAAAAGTATGTGAACCCTTGGATTTAATAACTGGTTGACCCTCCTTTGGCAACAATAACCTCAACCAAATGTTTTCTGTAGTTGCGGATCAGACCTGCACAACGGTCAGGATGAATTTTGGACCATTCCTCTTTACAAAACTGCTTCAGTTCAGCAATATTCTTGGAATGTCTGGTGTGAACTGCTCTCTTGATGTCATGCCACAGCATCTCAATCGGGTTGAGGTCAGGACTCTGACTGGGCCACTCCAGAAGGTGTATTTTTTTCTGTTGAAGCCATTCTGTTGTTGATTTACTTGGGTCGTTGTCCTGTTGCATCACCCAACTTCTGTTGAGCTTCAATTTGAGGACAGATAGTTCAATTGGAGGACAGATAGCTTAACATTCTCCTGAAAAATGTCTTGATAAATTGTGTAATTATACTTTTGTAAGTTTGATATTCAAATTTGTTTCTAATAGGTAAATATCTCAGGAATAGTTGGGTGACTTTTCAGAGTAGTGGGACAAATTTTTAACATGAAGAACTAAATAAGAGCTTGTTAAGACATGTCCTCTGTAGTGGACATCCGGATGTTATTAAATGTCCTCTGTAGTGGACATCAGGATGTTATTAAATGTCCTCTGTAGTGGACATTAGGATGTTATTAAATGTCCTCTGTAGTGGACATCAGGATGTTATTAAATGTCCTCTGTAGTGGACATCAGGATGTTAAGACATGTTCTCTGTAGTGGACATTAGGATGTTATTAAATGTCCTCTGTAGTGGACATCAGGATGTTATTAAATGTCCTCTGTAGTCGACATCAGGATGTTATTAAATGTCCTCTGTAGTGGACATCAGGATGTTATTAAATGTCCTCTGTAGTGGACATCAGGATGTTATTAAATGTCCTCTGTAGTGGACATTAGGATGTTATTAAATGTCCTCTGTAGTGGACATCAGGATGTTATTAAATGTCCTCTGTAGTGGACATCAGGATGTTATTAAATGTCCTCTGTAGTGGACATCAGGATGTTATTAAATGTCCTCTGTAGTGGACATCAGGATGTTATTAAATGTCCTCTGTAGTGGACATTAGGATGTTATTAAATGTCCTCTGTAGTGGACATCAGGATGTTATTAAATGTCCTCTGTAGTGGACATCAGGATGTTAAGACATGTTCTCTGTAGTGGACATTAGGATGTTATTAAATGTCCTCTGTAGTGGACATCAGGATGTTATTAAATGTCCTCTGTAGTCGACATCAGGATGTTATTAAATGTCCTCTGTAGTGGACATCATGATGTTATTAAATGTCCTCTGTAGTGGACATCAGGATGTTATTAAATGTCCTCTGTAGTGGACATCAGGACGTTAAGACATGTCCTCTGTAGTGAACACCATGATGTTATTAAATGTCCTCTGTAGTGGACATTAGGATGTTATTAAATGTCCTCTGTAGTCGACATCAGGATGTTATTAAATGTCCTCTGTAGTCGACATCAGGATGTTATTAAATGTCCTCTGTAGTGGACATCAGGATGTTATTAAATGTCCTCTGTAGTGGACATCAGGACGTTAAGACATGTCCTCTGTAGTGGACATCAGGACGTTATTAAATGTCCTCTGTAGTGGACATCAGGACGTTAAGACATGTCCTCTGTAGTGGACATCAGGATGTTAAGACATGTCCTCTGTAGTGGACATCAGGATGTTATTAAATGTCCTCTGTAGTGGACATCAGGATGTTATTAAATGTCCTCTGTAGTGGACATCAGGACGTTAAGACATGTCCTCTGTAGTGGACATCAGGACATTAATACATGTCCTCTGTAGTGGACATCAGGATGTTAAGACATGTCCTCTGTAGTGGACATCAGGACATTAATACATGTCCTCTGTAGTGGACATCAGGACATTAATACATGTCCTCTGTAGTGGACATCAGGACGTTAAGACATGTCCTCTGTAGTGGACATCAGGACATGAATACATGTCCTCTGTAGTGGACATCAGGACATTAATACATGTCCTCTGTAGTGGACATCAGGATGTTATTAAATGTCCTCTGTATTGGACATCAGGACGTTAAGACATGTCCTCTGTAGTGGACATCAGGATGTTATTAAATGTCCTCTGTAGTCGACATCAGGATGATATTAAATGTCCTCTGTAGTGGACATCCGGATGTTATTAAATGTCCTCTGTAGTGGACATCAGGATGTTATTAAATGTCCTCTGTAGTCGACATCAGGATGTTATTAAATGTCCTCTGTAGTCGACATCAGGATGTTATTAAATGTCCTCTGTAGTGGACATCAGGATGTTATTAAATGTCCTCTGTAGTGGACATCAGGACGTTATTAAATGTCCTCTGTAGTGGACATCATGATGTTATTAAATGTCCTCTGTAGTGGACATCAGGATGTTATTAAATGTCCTCTGTAGTGGACATCAGGACGTTAAGACATGTTCTCTGTAGTGGACATTAGGATGATATTAAATGTCCTCTGTAGTGGACATCAGGATGTTATTAAATGTCCTCTGTAGTCGACATCATGATGTTATTAAATGTCCTCTGTAGTGGACATCAGGATGTTATTAAATGTCCTCTGTAGTGGACATCAGGATGTTATTAAATGTCCTCTGTAGTGGACATCAGGATGTTAAGACATGTCATCTGTAGTGGACATCATGATGTTATTAAATGTCCTCTGTAGTGGACATCAGGATGTTATTAAATGTCCTCTGTAGTGGACATCAGGATGTTATTAAATGTCCTCTGTAGTCGACATCAAGATGTTATTAAATGTCCTCTATAGTGGACATCAGGATGTTATTAAATGTCCTCTGTAGTGGACATTAGGATGTTATTAAATGTCCTCTGTAGTGGACATCAGGATGTTATTAAATGTCCTCTGTAGTGGACATTAGGATGTTATTAAATGTCCTCTGTAGTGGACATTAGGATGTTATTAAATGTCCTCTGTAGTGGACATCAGGATGTTATTAAATGTCCTCTGTAGTGGACATCAGGATGTTATTAAATGTCCTCTGTAGTGGACATTAGGATGTTATTAAATGTCCTCTGTAGTGGACATCCGGATGTTATTAAATGTCCTCTGTAGTGGACATCAGGATGTTATTAAATGTCCTCTGTAGTGGACATCAGGACGTTAATACATGTCCTCTGTAGTGGACATCAGGATGTTATTAAATGTCCTCTGTAGTGGACATCAGGACGTTATTAAATGTCCTCTGTAGTGGACATCATGATGTTATTAAATGTCCTCTGTAGTGGACATCAGGATGTTATTAAATGTCCTCTGTAGTGGACATCAGGACGTTAAGACATGTTCTCTGTAGTGGACATTAGGATGATATTAAATGTCCTCTGTAGTGGACATCAGGATGTTATTAAATGTCCTCTGTAGTCGACATCATGATGTTATTAAATGTCCTCTGTAGTGGACATCAGGATGTTATTAAATGTCCTCTGTAGTGGACATCAGGATGTTATTAAATGTCCTCTGTAGTGGACATCAGGATGTTAAGACATGTCATCTGTAGTGGACATCATGATGTTATTAAATGTCCTCTGTAGTGGACATCAGGATGTTATTAAATGTCCTCTGTAGTGGACATCAGGATGTTATTAAATGTCCTCTGTAGTCGACATCAGGATGTTATTAAATGTCCTCTATAGTGGACATCAGGATGTTATTAAATGTCCTCTGTAGTGGACATTAGGATGTTATTAAATGTCCTCTGTAGTGGACATCAGGATGTTATTAAATGTCCTCTGTAGTGGACATTAGGATGTTATTAAATGTCCTCTGTAGTGGACATTAGGATGTTATTAAATGTCCTCTGTAGTGGACATCAGGATGTTATTAAATGTCCTCTGTAGTGGACATCAGGATGTTATTAAATGTCCTCTGTAGTGGACATTAGGATGTTATTAAATGTCCTCTGTAGTGGACATCCGGATGTTATTAAATGTCCTCTGTAGTGGACATCAGGATGTTATTAAATGTCCTCTGTAGTGGACATCAGGACGTTAATACATGTCCTCTGTAGTGGACATCAGGATGTTATTAAATGTCCTCTGTAGTGGACATCAGGACGTTAAGACATGTCCTCTGTAGTGGACATCAGGACATTAATACATGTCCTCTGTAGTGGACATCAGGATGTTAAGACATGTCCTCTGTAGTGGACATCAGGACATTAATACATGTCCTCTGTAGTGGACACCAGGACGTTAAGACATGTCCTCTGTAGTGGACATCAGGACATTAATACATGTCCTCTGTAGTGGACATCAGGATGTTATTAAATGTCCTCTGTAGTGGACATCAGGACGTTAAGACATGTCCTCTGTAGTGGACATCAGGATGTTATTAAATGTCCTCTGTAGTGGACATCAGGATGTTATTAAATGTCCTCTGTAGTCGACATCAGGATGTTTTTCATCTGCTGTCTCCAATATTGTAATGTTACAGTTTTCATATTTACTATGAACTGATTCCTAATTGGCCACTACAGATGTACAAAAAATATGAATTCCCCCAATGTTGTTTGCTGGATTTCAGGAGGATTATAGTAACGTCAGGGATCACTGCATGTCCAAAATTAACAAACGTTTTTAGGTTAGTTTTAGTTTACAATTTAGCCTCAGTTTTCCATAGTCTGCTTAACAATTGAGTTTGGCTAGTCAGTTACTGGTCTCTGTACCAAGCACAGTCATGAACTCACTGAATCTCTGATGAACATAACAGTTAGTGACTCGAAAATAACTTTCTCTTTGTTTGAGAGCTTCATGTCTCAACACCTCTATACTTGTGTGTGTGTGTGTGTGTGTGTGTGTGCGTGTGTGTGTGTGGTACCTGTCAAATGTTTGGACACACCTACACATTCCAGAGTTTTTCTTTATTTTTACTATTTGTACAAGACATCACAACTATGAAATAACACATATGGTATCATGTAGTAACCAATAAAGTGTTAAACAAATCAAAATATATTTTATATTTGAGATTCTTCAAAAAAGCCACCTTTTTCCTTGATGACAGCTTTGCACACTCTTGGCATTCTCTCAACCAGCATCATGAGGTAGTCACCTGGAATGCATTTCAATTAACAGGTGTGCCTTCTTAAAAGTTTGTTTGTATAATTTATTTCCTTCTTAATGTGTTTGAGCCAATTAGTGGTGTTGTGACAAGGTAGGGGTGGTATACAGAAGATAGTCCTATTTGGTAAAAGATGAAGTCCACATTATGTCAAAAACAGCTCAAATAAGCAAAGAGAAATGACAGTCTATCAGTACTTTAAGACATGAAAGTAAATCAATCCGGAACATTTCAAGAACTTTGAAAGTGCAGTTGCAAAAATCATCAAGCGCTGTGATGAAGCTGGCTCTCATGAGGACCGCCACAGGAAAGGAAGACCCAGACCTCTGCTGATGAAACTGGCTCTCATGAGGACCGCCACAGGAAAGGAAGACCCAGACCTCTGCTAATGAAACTGGCTCTCATGAGGACCGCCACAGGAAAGGAAGACCCAGACCTCTGCTGATGAAACTGGCTCTCATGAGGACCGCCACAGGAAAGGAAGACCCAGACCTCTGCTGATGAAACTGGCTCTCATGAGGACCGCCACAGGAAAGGAAGACCCAGACCTCTGCTGATGAAACTGGCTCTCATGAGGACCGCCACAGGAAAGGAAGACCCAGACCTCTGCTGATGAAACTGGCTCTCATGAGGACCGCCACAGGAAAGGAAGACACAGACCTCTGCTGCAGAGAATAAGACAGGATAAGAGAGACAGGAGGAGAATGACAGAGACAGGATGAGAGAGAGAGAGAGAGAGTCATGCTCAACATGAGCTCCTGATATATTTCATGTTTTTTTGTTTTCGAAATGAGATAAACACTCTAATCAAAGAAGAATTCCAGACAGGAAGTGATGAACAACAACTCTATTCATTCAGAATAGGAAAAAAAAGTAACTTTGCGCCTCAAGTTAAGAAGTTTTGAGTCTAGCTAGCTACACAACAAAGACCTAGCCAGCAGACTAACAAGCTAGCCAGAAGAAACGAGCTAGAACAAACCTAGCAAGGGCAGTTAATACAACTACGTCAAACGACCAAACTGAGTGAGTCAACCAAAAAGGAGCACGGACTAACTTTAAACATATCTTCAGTTTTTTGTGTGAGGATTTTTCACTCTTTTTGCTGCATTTTGAACTAAATTAGCGCTAGCAGCAGACAAACAAATCGGTTGCCATGGCAACGGGGCAGCAGAACAGCGCAGCAGTAGTAGCAGAGCCCACAGGCACCATGGCCCCACTCCCCCTCAGCGCAGAATCCATTCTCTACCCTAAAGAGGCCAAAAATGACACAATGAGGAAAGCTTTTAAACAGAAACTACTAAAGGAGAGGCCAGAAACCCTTTTTGCAGACCTCTACAAAAACGGTGACGTGAGTAATCTCATCTTTCTCACTGACCAGCCAAATGCATGGCGCTCAGCAGTCTGCTCTCACTACCCATCCATAAAGAAAGAGGGAATCTGTAATGGGTGGAAGCTGAAAATCAAAGAGACAGACGACCCTGACAGCACCATGATAACAATCAACCTCTACAAGACTGGGACTGTCATGGTGCAAGGTAACATTAGGCTGTTTGAAACAGACTTTCAGACCATTAAGGAGAGAGCGGAGAGAGAGAAGGACACCACCTGTGACATGCCCTCCCACAAGACAAACTCCACCAGCACCACCCTCACCCCTACTCTCCCCACCCAAAAAGGCACATCCAGCACCTCTCTTCCCACCATAGTGGAGGACACGCCCCAGGAGGTGAGCGACCCCCTCAGTGCAGAGCAGGCTCAGGCCCTCCTCACCACCATGGCTGCCATGAGGGATGAGTTCACCAAACTGGAGGGGGAGGTGGTCCTGCTCAGGGAGAGCGTGAGCAAACAGCAACCAGACAACCACACCTTAGAGGAGCTCCTAACCAAGGTGAGGACAGAGCAGGACAGCAGCCTTGCAACACAGCTGAACGAGGTTCAGCAAGAGAGAGACGGACTCAAGAGAGAGCTGGCTGATCTAACAAAGGAGGTGAGAGAGCTCCAAAAAGACAGGCAGAGCAGCAATAAGGAGCTGACCACACTAAGAGAGGAGCTGCAGGAGAGAAAGAGAGCAGAGGACAGGCTGCAGGAGCAGATAGATCACCACCCTATGACCTGCCCTCACACAGCAGAGGAGCCCAGCTCAACCAGCCAGACTTCCCCAGCCCTGCCTGCTGCACCCCTCCTCCCCAACCCACAGAACAGCCTCCCACTGACAGTGGCACCGACACAGACCAGCCACACCCCAGCTTCAACACCCACCAGCCCCCCCTCTGCCCCCCCCAGTCCAGAAGAAACACTGGCTGACATCGTCCTGTTAATGGGCTCAAATGGGAAGTATGTTCAGGAGAAGAAACTTTTCCCTAGACACAAAACGAGAAAGGTGTGGTGCCCAACAACGCAGAGTGCCATGGAGCTGCTTGATAAGGCCCATCTCGGGTCGCCAAGCCACATAATCATACATACCAGAAGCAACGACCTGCGTGCTCAGCAGGAGAGGGTGGCGACTTCACTACGGGGAGTGATTGAGAAGGCCTCCGCAATCTTCCCCAACTCAAGAATCATAGTGTCAACCCTTCTACAGAGGAGGGACTTCCACCCTGCCACAATCCAAAGAATAAACACCAGCCTATCCCGGGACTGTGCCCTGCAACCCAATGTACACCTGGCCCACCATCCCACCCTCGATCTGGACTGTCTCTATGACCATGTTCACCTGAACAGGGAGACAGTCCCCATCCTTGCCAAGACTCTCAAGGACGTCGCTTTAAACCGCAGCCCGACCTCTCCACCCAGGAACAGCGGAGCAATCTCCACCCCGCCGAGATCACCGAGACAGCACCCCGGACCAGCACCCTGGACCCCCCAGCCACGACCACAGCACCACCAACCTCAATGCCCACCACAGCCAGCGCAGCACAGACCACCCCAGCCCAGCTTCAGAGCCACCCAGACGAGGCCTCCCACCCCCCTGCCCCACACCGCAGACCCACACTTGGAGGAGCCACTGCCCAGCAGGCAGAGCTACGCACAGGCTGTGAGAGGAGCAACTGGCCCAGCCCCCACCAACCAAATGAGTGACATTAAACAAATGCTGAGTCTACTATGCTCACATGTGATAGGCCGAGGGTCATGGATGCTCACATGTGATAAGCCGAGGGTCATGGACGCTCACATGTGATAGGCCGAGGGTCATGGTAAGATGAGCACAAGAACTCCACCATTCTCACACTACATCCACCCAAGTGGCATGACACGAATTCTATCTTAAATGATAAGCAAATCACATTTGCAAAATAAGAGTTTACTTTAATTGAAAAATCATATTTTAATAGTTCTTGTTGGATTGTGTTTGTCTCATTTTGAAGGTAAAGAAAAAATAAAAAAAAGTTATGAAATCTTTTTACGTTGCATGTTGGAATTTACAAGGCTTGAAGTCCTCTGCTTTTGGGCTAAAGAGCAGAAACCCAGACTTCCTGAAAGAAATCGATGAGGTTGATATTGTAGTACTACAGGAAACATGGTGCAGAGGTGATGTTTCCACTGGCTGTCCACTAGGTTATAGGGAGATAATCCTACCATCCACTAAATTAAAAGGAATCAAACAGGGCAGAGACTCTGGAATGTTAATATGGTATAAATCTGAACTAATTAATTCAATCGATCAAAACAGGAGAATTCTTTATCTGGTTAAAAATCAACAAGGAGGCTATCTTGACAGAGAAAAACGTCTTCCTCTGTGCCACATACATTCCCCCCTCAGAATCACCCTACTTCAACGAAGAGAGTTTCTCCATTCTAGAGGGGGATTTTAGTCACTTTCAGGCCCAAGGCAACGTACTGGTCTGTGGAGACCTGAATGCTAGAACAGCAGAAGAACAAGACACTATTAACAGTCATGGGGATAAACACCTACCAGGAAGCAACAACCTTTCCCTCCCCACATACCCCCACAGAAACAACTATGACAAAGTGAAAAACAAAAACGGAGTACAGCTCCTGAGGCTCTGTCGAACACTGGGTCTGTACATAGTCAATGGCAGGCTGAGAGGAGACTCTTTTGGTAGGTACTCCTACAGCTCATCCCTTGGCAGCAGCACTGTAGACTACTTCCTCACCGACCTAAACCCAGAGTCTCTCAGAGCCTTCACAGTCAGCCCACTAACACCTCTCTCAGACCACAGTAAAATCACAGTGTATCTGAGAAGAGCAGAACCCAACCATAAAGCATCACGGCCCAATAAATTACATGGTACTAAACAGGCCTATAGATGGAGTGCAAACAGTACAGACATCTACCAAAAAGCAATTAGTAGCCAAAAAATACAATCTCTCCTGGACAACTTTTTAGCCTTAACATTTTCCTTCAGCAATGAAGGTGTACATTTGGCCGTTAGGAACATAAACTTTATATTTGACAAATTAGCCTCCTTGGCTAATCTAAAGAAGCATAAGAGCAAACCAAAAATAACAGATAATGAAAAATGGTTTGATAATGATTGCAAAAATCTAAGAAAGTCATTGAGAAATATATCTAATCAAAAACACAGAGAACCAGACAACAAAAATATACGCCTTCAATATGGGGAAACACTGAAGCAATACAAACGCACCCTAAGAACAAAAAAGGAACAGCACATTAGAAATCAGCTGGATGGAATTGAGGAATCCATAGAATCAAACCACTTCTGGGAGAATTGGAATAAATTAAACAAACCTCATCATGAGGAATTGGCTATCCAAAATGGGGATATGTGGAGAAATCACTTTGCAAACCTCTACAGCAATATAACAAAGAGCCCAGAACAAAAAGATATACAAGAAAAATTACAAATCCTTGAATTAACAGTCAAAGACTATTAGAATCCTGTGAATACCCCAATTACAGAAGAATAATTATTGGAAAAACTATGCACTCTCCAACCCAAAAATGCCTGTGTTGCTGATGGTATTTTAAATAAAATGATCAAATATACAGACCACAAATTCAAATTGGCTATACTCAAACTCTTCAACATTATCCTCACTGCAGGTAATTTCCCCAAAATTTGGAACCAGGGATTGATCACACCAATCTATAAAAATGGAGACAAATTTGACCCAAATAATTACAGAGGAATTTGCGTTAACAGCAACTTGGGGAAAATTCTCTGTAGTATTATAAATAGCAGACTACATCATTTCCTTGATGAACACAACGTCCTGAGCAGAAGCCAGATTGGATTTCTAAAAAATTATCGTACAACAGACCACATTTACACCCTCCACACTCTAATTGATAAACAAGTTAACCAAAACAAAGGCAAAATCTACTTGTGTTTTGTAGATTTCAAGAAAGCATTTGATTCAATTTGGCACGAAGGTCTTTTTTATAAACTAATAGAAAGTGGTATTGGAGGGAAAACATATGATTTTATTAAATCAATGTACACTAAAAACAAATGTGCGGTTAAAATTGGCAACAAGCAAACAGACTTCTTCTCTCAGGGGCGGGGAGTGAAACAGGGCTGCCCAATAAGTCCAACATTATTTAACATCTACATTAATGAATTGGCAAAAACATTAGAAGAATCGGCAGCACCTGGTATCACCCTACACAGCACTGAAATCAAGTGTCTGCTGTACGCAGATGACCTGGTGCTGCTGTCTCCCACTAAAGAGGGGTTACAGCAGCACCTAGATCGTCTTCACAGGTTCTGTCAGACCTGGGCTCTGACCGTTAACCTAAAAAAAACAAATATAATGATATTCCAAAAAAGGTCCGGAAATAAGGATGACAAATATAAATTCTATTTGGACACAGTTCTATTAGAACACACCAAAAACTACACATATCTAGGACTAAATATCAGCAACAAAGGTAGCTTTCACATGGCTGTGAATGAGCTGAGAGACAAAGCAAGAAGAGCATTCTATGCCATTAAAAGGAACATCAAAATCGAAATTCCAATTCGAATCTGGCTCAAAATTTTTCAATCAGTTATAGAACCAATTACTCTATATGGCAGTGAAGTATGGGGTCCACTCTCTAATAATGAATTTACTAAATGGGACAAACATCCAATTGAAATATTGCATGCAGAGTTTTGCAAGACTGTATTGCAAGTACAAAGAAAAACTCCAAATAACGCATGTAGAGCAGAATTGGGCCAATACCCCCTCCTCATTCGAATAGAAAAAAGAGCCATCAAATTTTCCAACCATCTAAAAACAAGTGACCCTAAAACATTCCATCACACAGCTCTACAATGTCAAGAGATGAAACCAGAGAAGAGTCCCCTCAGCCAGCTGGTTCTGAGGCTCAGTTCACCAACCCAAACCAACCCCATAGAGCCTCAGGACAGCCCTCAGAAAATCTGGCCCAACCAAATCATCACAAAACAAAAATAAAAATATATCACCTATTGGAAAGACACCAAAAAAAATCAAAGTAAACTTCAATGCTATTTGGCTCTAAACAGACAGTACATGGTGGCAGACGATCTGACCACTGTGACTGATAGAAAACTGAGGAAAACATTGACTATGTACAGACTCAGTGAGCACAGTCTGGCTATAGAGACCGGTCGTCACAGACAAACCTGGCTGCCCAGAGAGGACAGGCTGTGCTCACTCTGCTCCAGGGGAGAGGTAGAGACAGAGCTACATTTCCTATTACACTGTGACAAATACTCAGACCTAAGAGAATATTTCTTTCACAAAATTATAATTCAATACAAAGAATTTGAAACTATAAAAGATGAAGAAAAAATCTAATATTTATTGGGTGAAAAGCCAAAATGTGCAGTTTTGGCAGCCAAATATGTGTCTTCCTGCCACAGCCTGAGGGACAGCCAGTGAAAAGTGCAAAGTAATGTTGATAATATTTCCCATCTTGTTTTGTTTTGTCTTTCATACCAGGTCATGTGTCTTCTCAGTCATGTTGAGACTGGTCTACTACTGTTGCTTTAATGTATTGTTGTTCTGATTAATATTGTTGTTGTAGTTGTTGTTAATGGTAATCCCATGTCCACTACTACTATTATTATTGCTGTTGGTCCCACCATTTATTTATTTATAAATATATATATATTTTGTATATATATACATATATATTTTATTTTTATTTTTCGATATGTATACTTTGACAATGTAAGTAATAATGAACTTGCCATGTCAATAAAGTGAATTGGAGAGAGAGAGAGAGAGAGAGAGAGAGAGAGAGAGAGAGAGAGAGAGAGAGAGAGAGAGAGAGAGAGAGAGATGTTAGGAAAGATGACACATTGCATCTTGTCACCGTTGCCTGGCTAGCCTCGACACATTACCAGCAGACCTTCTGACCACTATTTCCTTCCCTCCCATCATCCTCTGTGTTCCTGGCTGGGGCTGGTGAGGCAGCCACTCATGACCAGTGATGGCGTAATTGTGACCCCCCCACACATGCACACACGCATGCAACCACACACAGACACTAAACACAGAAAAGCCATTTTCTTCAAAGAGCCAGCCAGCCCAGCTCACTCCTACACCATCATTCTGTTCTCCAGAAAGTCTCATCCCTGACCCCTGACCTCTACCAGTTGTTAACCTTCTACTCTCTGTCCGTCTGTTCTGTCTCTGTCTCTTTCGCAATTCAATTTCAATGTAAGGGCTTTATTGGCATGGGAAACATGTGTTAACATTGCCAAAGTAAGTGAAGTAGTTAATAAACAAAAGTGAAATAAACAATAAAAAATTAACAGTTACCATTACACTCACAGAAGTTCCAAAAGAATAAAGACATTTCAAATGTAATATTATGTCTATTTACAGTGTTGTAATATAATGCAAATCGTTAAAGTACAACATTTTTTTAATAAACATTAATATGGGTTGTATTTACAGTGGTGTTTGTTCTTCACTGGTTGCCCTTTTCTTGTGGCAACAGGTCACAAATCTTGCTGCTGTGATGCACACTGTGATGCTTCACCCAATAGATAAGGGACTTTATCAAAATTAAGATTTGTTTTCAAATTCTTTGTAGGTCTGTGTAATCTGAGGGAAATATGTGTCTCTAATATGGTCAAACATTTGGCAGGAGGTTAGGAAGTACAGCTCAGTTTCCACCTCATTTTGTGGTCAGTGTGCACATAGCCTGTCTTCTCTTGAGGACCAGGTCTGCCTTTGGCGGCCTTTTCTCAATAGCAAGGCTATGCTCACTGAGTCTGTACATAGTCAACGCTTTCCTTAAGATTTCTCCCTCTCCACTTCTTTCTCTATCGCTCCCTCTCTCTCTCCCCCTTTCTCTCTCTCTCCATCTCCCCCTCTCTCTCCATCTCCCTATCTTTCACTTCTACTCAGGGATAACCACAAACACAAACACAGAAAAGCCATTTTCTTCAGAGCCAGCCCATCATTCTGTCCTCCTGAAAGTCTAATCCCTGACCCCTGACCAGTTGTTAACCTCCTGCAGTCTGCTCTCTCCCCATCTCCCTCTGCAGTCTGCTCTCTCCCCATCTCACTCTCCCTCTCTCTCTGTCTCTCTCTATCCTCTCTCCCCTCTCTTTCCCCCCTCTGTCGCTGTCTCCCTATCTTTCAATTCCACCCAGGAATAAAATTACAGGCAGACAGGAACATCCAATCAAATCCCAGTTGATTTATAGTATATTTGCTCTATATCTGCTCTTGAGATGTTGATCCAGATCCCACAGTTACATCGGTTCATATATGGACCCAGCTAGCACATTTGGTTCCATGGAAGTTGGTTTACCATTGGTTCATATATGGACCCAGCTAGCACATTTGGTTCCATGGAAGTTGGTTTACCATCGGTTCATATATGGACCCAACTAGCACATTTGGTTCCATGGAAGTTGGTTTACCATTGGTTCATATATGGACCCAGCTAGCACATTTGGTTCCATGGAAGTTGGTTTACCATTGGTTCATATATGGACCCAGCTAGCACATTTGGTTCCATGGAAGTTGGTTTACCATTGGTTCATATAAGGACCCAGCTAGCACATTTGGTTCCATGGAAGTTGGTTTACCATCGGTTCATATATGGACCCAGCTAGCCCATTTGGTTCCATGGAAGTTGGTTTACCATTGGTTCATATAAGGACCCAGCTAGCACATTTGGTTCCATGGAAGTTGGTTTACCATCGGTTCATATATGGACCCAGCTAGCACATTTGGTTCCATGGAAGTTGGTTTACCATCGGTTCATATATGGACCCAGCTAGCACATTTGGTTCCATGGAAGTTGGTTTACCATCGGTTCATATATGGACCCAGCTAGCACATTTGGTTCCATGGAAGTTGGTTTACCATTGGTTCATATATGGACCCAGCTAGCACATTTGGTTCCATGGAAGT
>NC_052309.1:89187473-89209973 GCF_016432855.1 Salvelinus namaycush | reverse complement strand
GTGTATATAACCAAGTTATCATCAACTTAGTACTGGTACCCTGTGTATATAACCAAGTTATCATCAACTCAGTACTGGTACCCTGTGTCTATAACCAAGTTGTCATCAACTCAGTACTGGTACCCCGTGTATATAACCAAGTTATCATCAACTCAGTACTGGTACCATGTGTATATAACCAAGCTACCGTTACTCATTGTGTTTTTATATGTATTGGTTTTCTCTCTGCATTGTTGGGATATCAGCATTTCCCTGTTAGTCTACACCTGTTGTTTATGAAGCATGTGACAAATACAATTTGATATGATTTGATTTGACACACACACACATACGCACGCACGCACGCACGCACGCACGCACACACACACACACACACACACACACACACACACACACACACACACGGAACACACACACACACCCACCCACAGTCTTGCATTTCTAACCAATTTAGGACTCCTCACATTTACATACCTTTTTAGGACCCTGCTTTCCAGACATCATAGAAGCACAGAAATTACACTCATGAGCTAGAAAAAAAATCTAATATGAGGAAATCACCGAAAGTTGCTGACTTCTTGAAAAAAGATCACTTGTAATTTTACCACCTACTTGAGACCGCACATTGCAAATCAAATCAAATCAAATTGGTCAAATACACATGGTTAGCAGACGTTAATGCGAGTGTAGCGCATTGCTTGTGCTTCTAGTTCCGACCGTGCAGTAATATCTAACGAGTAATCTAACAATTTCACAACAACTACCTTTTACACACAAGTGTAAAGGAATGAATACGAATATGTGCATATAAATATATGAATGAGCGATGGCCGAACGGCATAGGCAAGATGCAGTAGATGGTATAGAGTACAGTATATACATATGAGATGAGTAATGCAGGGTATGTAAACATTATATAAAGTGGCATTGTTTAAGTGACTAGTGATACATTTATTACATCGATATTTGATGCATTCATTCTATTTTATGACTGAAAATATTGCATGTAGAATGCCACAATGATGCAACACGGATGGCAACTCAACGGCTGTAGTGTAGTTCTACTGTAGTGTAGTTCTACTGTAGTGTAGTTCTACTGTAGTGTAGTTCTACTGTAGTGTAGTTCTACTGTAGTGTAGTTCTACTGTAGTGTAGTTCTTCTGTAAAGTATTTAAACTGGAACAACCATTTCAGTAATGGAGTCATTATATCCAAGTAACAGATTAATAGTTTAGAAAAATGTATTTTATTTTTCTGTAACATTCAAAGTCAGCAGGCTTTGTATTCTTGAGACCTTAGTCACTCCAAAAGTGAACAACCCACCTGGGAAAACCTCCCCCAAACAGAGTGAGATGGAGGACATTCATCAACTGCCTATGAGCTTAAGTCAAGTAAGTCCCATTAAATCCTCAGAGGTACACCAAGATAGAAGCATCTTATACACTTATTATCTCTGATCTGCAACTATTCTGTTGTGTACATAGAACTTTACTGCTCTCCAGTCCCTGTTTACTAGCGCTTGGGGAGAAGCAGCAATGCATTTCTCACAGTCTTGTTTTCCAGGCCTTTTTCCCATTCGGATAAAATTCATCAAGGAATCTTCAACTGCATCCACCTCTATTGTCGACCAAAACCTTTTTGTTCCTTTGGCACCTTTGGAAAGAGATGACATTATGAATGACTACATTAAATAAAGGTTGAGTACAATACAGTATGTGTTCATCTCTGTATTAACTCTACCAGGTTGCAGCTGTATCTGCAGAGAGTGTTGAGGTTAAACTAACAATCCCAACTAAATAACTACATAGAGAAGGATGTGAGAGAAGAATGTGCAATGCTGACATCAAGGCAGAGTCAATCTGTATGAAATCTAAGCCCATCAAAAGGTTTGCAATGTAATCCTTCTAATAAAAGCAATACTTATTAAATTAAGTTCCCTCACCCAGGAAAAACAATGTAAAGTGTGGTAATCCTTCTGTGTTATCATCTATCCTGACACACTAGTTCAGATCTAACGTCTTGACTTGTGTCCAATCCAAACTGAACCGTTCTGTGCTGGCATGGTTGGAAATACACTAACTGATGAAAACAGGATTGATCTGGACCAGCACAGTACCATAAGCTGACACTACAGAGTGAAAACGCACTGACTGAAGGCAGCAGGAAACATGCTTACTGTGTGAGCCTCTCCTTTGTCCCAGCTTTCCCTTGGTCATTGGCTGTTTGGCCCGAATCGCTGACATCTCTCCTGGAAAACATCAGTGGAAATCATGTCAGTTTCACCCAATCCAACCTATCAACCAATCCATAAGCGATAACTGTTGGAAAAACTCAAAATGCAGGTTTATAACAGCTGTGCCATTCAAGCCTATTGAATATGGTATGAGAGGGACGGCTACAGCCACCCAAACCCTACAGATACAGCCATGTATTGAGAGGGGAAAGCACAATACCATGCTGAAATGAAGGCAGACTCCATCCTAACCTTTTTCACACCACTGTACAATCCAAACTGAACCGTTCTGTGCTGGCATGGTTGGAAATACACTAACTGATGAAGACAGAACAGATCTGGACCAGCACAGTACGGCCAGAATACTTATGGCACCGACAGAGATGGTCGCCTCGCTTCGCGTTCTTAGGAAACTATGCAGTATTTTGTTTTTTAATGTGTTATTTCTTACATTGATACCCCAGGAAATCTTAAGTTTTATTACATACAGCCGGGAAGAACTACTGGATATAAGAGCAACGTCAACTACCAACATTAAGTCCAGGAATATGACTTTCCCAAAGCGGATCCTCTGTTTCGACTACCACCCAGGGCAATGCATCAGATCCCAGTAGGTGACCCAAAACAACGGCGCCACAGATGGCAGATGGCGCGGTCTTCTGGTCAGGCTCTGTAGACGGGCACATCGCCCACATCTCACGAGTATACTACTCGCCAATGTCCAATCTCTTGACATCAAGGTAGACGAAATTCGAGCAAGAGTTGCCTTCCAGAGAGACATCAGAGATAGTAACATTCTCTGTTTCACGGAAACATGGCTCACTCGGGATACGTTATCAGAGTACGTAGAGTCACCCGGTTTCTTCACGCATCTCAGAAACAAACATCTCTCTGGTAAGAAGAAGGGCGGGGGTGTATGCCTTATGATTAACAATTCGGGGTGTGATCATAACAACATACAGGAAACTCAAGTCCTTTTACTCACCTGACCTAGAATTCCTCACAATCAAATGCCGGCCGCATTATCTACCTAGAGAAATCTCTTCGATTATAATCACAGCCGTGTATATCCCCCCCAAGAAGATACCTCAACGGCCCTGAAAGAACTTCATTGGACTCTATGTAAACTGGAAACCACATATCCTGAGGCTGCTTTTATTGTAGATGGGGATTTTAGCGAGGCTAATCTGAAAACAAGCTCCCTAAATTTTATCAGCATATGGAATGCGTGACCCGGGCTGGCATGATTCTGGTTCATTGCTACTCTAACTTCTGCGACGTATACAAAGCCCTCCCTCGCCCTCCTTTCGCAAATCTGACCACGACTCCATTTTGTTGCTCCCAGCCTATAGAAAGAAACTAAAACAGGAAACGCCTGTGCTCAGGTCTGTTCAACGCTGGTCCGACCAATCTGATTCCACGTTTCAAGATTGCTTCGGTCACGTGGACTGGGATCGAGTTTATTTGAAAGTGCATCAGTGATGTTGTACCCACGGTGACTATTAAAACCTTCCCCAACCAGAAACCGTGGATTGATGGCAGCATTCGCGCAAAACTTGAAAGCGCGAACCACTGCTTTTAATCATGGCAAGGCGACCGGAAACATGACCGAACACAAACAGTGTAGCTATTCCCTAGGCAAGGCAATCAAACAAGCTAAGCGTCAGTATAGAGACAGAGTAGAGTCGCAATTCAACGGCTCAGACACAAGACGTATGTGGCAGGGTCTACAGTCAATCACGGATTACAAAAAGAAAACCAGCCCCGTTGCGGACACCGATGTCTTGCTCCCAGACAAACTAAACAACTTCTTTGCTTGCTTTGAGGACAATACAGTACCACTGACACGGCCCGCTACCAAAACATGCGGGCTCTCCTTCACTGCAGCCAACGTGAGTAAAACATTTAAACGTGTTAACCCTCACAAGGCTGCTGGCCCAGACGGCATTCCTAGCCGCGTCCTCAGAGCATGCGCAGACCAGCTGGCTGGTGTGTTTACAGACATATTCAATCAATCCTTATCCCAGCCTGCTGTGCCCACATGCTTCAAGAAGGCCACCATTGTTCATGTTCCCAAGAAAGCTAAGGTAACTGAGCTAAATGACTAGCACCCCGTAGCACTCACCTCCGTCATCATGAAGTGCTTTGAGAGACTAGTCAAGGACCATATCACCTCCACCCTACCTGACACCTAGACCCACTCGAATTTGCTTACCGCACCAATAGGTCCACAGACAACGCAATCGCAATCACACTGCCCTAACCCATCTGGACAAGAGGAATACCTATGTAAGAATGTTGTTCATCGATTACAGCTCAGCATTTAACACCATAGTACCCTCCAAACTCGTCATTAAGCTCGAGACCCACCGCCCTGTGCAACTGGGACCTCGACTTCCTGACGGGCCACCCCCAGGCGGTGAGGGTAGGAAACATCTCCACCCCGCTGATCCTCAACACTGGGTCCCCACAAGGGTGCGTTCTCAGCTCTCTCCTGTACTCCCTGTTCACCCATGACTGCGTGGCCATGCACTCCTCCAACTCAATCATCAAGTTTGCAGACGACACTACAGTGGTAGGCTTGATTACCAACAACGATGAGACGGCCTACAGGGAGGAGGTGAGGGCCCTCGGAGTGTGGTGTCAGGAAAATAACCTCACACTCAACATCAACAAAACAACCTCAGGAGGCTGAAGAAATTTGGCTTGTCACCAAAAACACTCACAAACTTTTACAGATGCACAATCGAGAGCATCCTGTCGGGCTGTATCACCGCCTGGTACGGCAACTGCTCCGCCCACAACCGTAAGGCTCTCCAGAGGGTAGTGAGGTCTGCACAACGCATCACCGGGGGCAAACTACCTGCCCTCATGGACAACTACACCACCCGATGTCACAGAAAGGCCAAAAAGACCATCAAGGACAACAACCACCCGAGCCACTGCCTGTTCACCCCACTATCATCCAGAAGGCGAGGTCAGTACAGGTGCATCAAAGCTGGGACTGAAAAACAGCTTCTATCTCAAGGCCATCAGACTTACACTGACTGAAGGCAGCAGGAAACATGCTTACCGTGTGAGTCTCTCTTTTGCCCCAGCTTTCCCTTGGTCATTGGCTTTTTGGCCCGAATCACTGACATCTCTCCTGGAAAACATCAGTGGAAAACATGTAATTTTCAAACAGGACATTGTAATTAAGAATAGGTCCATGTGTATGTAAAGTATAGACATACCTGTCAGATTTTCTTCATAAAAATTGCCTTCCTCTGATGATCCTGGGACATAACCATCTACACTGTTGCCAATGCTGGTTATTGAGTCATCAGTCTTGTATCCAAGCATAGCTTTGGTCAACTGTATTGAAGAAAAAAATTATATTGGATAACTAGACAGATGACAAAGTATTTGGACACCGGCACATTTTGATTAGTTACGACTGTGCTCCTCTACTTGTTTATGTTATAATACTATGAATATGGGATGAAAGTGCACACTTGCCCATCTTTGATTTACAAAGCTGATTCACAAGAACTTACAGTATGTGCTGGTGTTGAATGACACTTTAACTTACGTATATACTGTCTGTTCTGATCAACGGTGGTGCATCATCCAACACATTGACTATCGACCCAGAAGTACTGGCAGCCTCAGAGGTACTGGCAGCCTCAGAGGTACTGGCAGCCTCGGTGTCTGACATCTAAGGATACAATAAAATGATATTAGTCATGTGCAAATTAGGCAATAGGATATGATAACGATTCAACCATCCCCAGTATCCTCATTCTAAACAACTGACAAACCTGCGCTTCGGGATTTATCTTTTCCTTTTCAAATCTGGCCTCACAAGTTGAACTATGCTTCTTTAGATTTTACATGCGCCTTCTTAGCCTCTGCAGTGCCTTTGTAAAGGAAGACAAAAAGAATAGTTGAGACTTAATAGAATGACAAGATTGCTCGGCACACAACAGGGGATGGGCTGGGGGACACCAATGACTGTTATTATTGACTAATAGAGGTCCAACAAACATCTATTACAATTTCTGTTTTTTTAAACTACTTTCAAGGTAAAAAAGCAAGTATAAGCATAACATAAGCACATTATGCAAGTTCCTGCATGCAACTAAAGCTGAATCTGTTTTTATGGATGGACTAAAAGAGAATCAGTATGAGTGGTTTGGCTAAAGCAAGGCAAGCGTACTCTAAATACTAGGCAAATCAGAAAACATACCGCATTGGTTACTTTGTAGGTTCCTGGACTCTTATCTTCCATTATGTTTTAGATCTTAAAAAATCTGTGTAAGAAATAGGGATTTGGTTAAAGAATCTGCCAATATATGTATGTATTGTATGTATGTATTTTTCAAGACAGTGAATTGTCACAGTCCTACCAAAATTGACACTTTCCACAACCCTTATTCTTGTTGTGGTGTTTCACTCTTTTATGTGCAAAAAAAAAAAGAACTAGGAACCGCACCACGCCCCTCCCCCCACCCAAACTAATGTCCATGGTTTTCAATAAAAAAAATCTGGTCACTTATTTCTTAATTAGTTTAACATATTTCTTATTTTCATCTGAATTATTTCAATGTAAAAAACGGTATTTGGGTAAGAAAGGGCTATAAAAAACGGGCGCAACTTCAATACATGAATTTAATGAGGGGGTTTAAATATTTTAACACACATACAGGCTTATAACTTGACAAAATAGATGAAAAGGAACTGGCTTTTCTTGCTAGCTTGTTACACTATAGCAATATTATTTTCCAATGCATGTAACATTGTTAACCACAATCATGTATTCTGAATCAAAGACACGTTTACCAATTATGCTAAACTTATTAGCTAGCTTGCAACCATAGCTAGCATATTATTATTTTTTAACTAGCATGGGTAGCATGCTAACCGTTAGCTAGCACGCTAACCGTTAGCTAGCACGCTAACAGTTAGCTAGCACACTAACCGTTAGCAAGCCACAAATAACTATAAGGTAGAAACATGCAAAGTAACAATTGCGCATTAATGAATTGTTTGGATAAACCTGCCAATTTCAATCTGTCATGACGCAGTATATCTGACACAATGCGGCTTTCAGACATGTCAATGCATGTTGGATTCCACCGAAAGACATACATGACTGACATTAATTCATTAAAAATAAAGACAACGAGAACATGCATTGCTTGTCAATACACCAAATACAATTTTAGCTAAAATATTGGTTAACAGTTTAGTTAATAGCTTACCTTCTTGCATGAATGCAAACATCTGCAACCATCCTCCTCTTCCTTAAAACACGTGCTGCACAGCTACTTCAGTGGTGATCACGCTCAGGCAGGGACAGGCTTGCCAGGTCAATTTCAAATTTCTAGGAGTCTGCTCAAAACCAGACTTCAAAACCCACCTTCACTAGCACAATTTTAGCAGAATACAGGGAAATTAATGATTTTTTAAAAATGCCATGTTGGTAACGTTGCAATATAGAAGTAGTATAACAACTTCCACCTAGCGACCAAAACCTTTCACCTGCCGCAAAGTTTTAAAAGTACATCAATAAACCACAAAATAGTGTACATGGCAACCTTGGGCAGAGATTTATGCTGCAACATGGGGGAGGGGGAACTGTGTATCTTTTATTATTATTATATTTTTATTAACAACAAATCAATACAGGAAGTACATATGGGAACACAAGTATATATAAATAATATACAAAGGACAGGGGAGGGGGGGGACTGTGTTGACCTATAAAACCTTTGATAGTTTGGTACTTTTGTGCACTTTGCAGTGGGGGAGGGGCAGGACCTCAAGCGGAAATTATGGCCAGTAGATATGCATAACAATGATTCCATCAGCCCAGATTTCTGAATATGTCTGCAATGTTATTACTGTTAGCCACATTTCCTTAGACAATTTGGGTTTGTAGCTTACACAATCAGTATCAGTGAGGTGTTAAGTGCAGCTACTTGAATGGTCTGTACATGAGAGATGGAGTGGTGGATATGTACATTTTTCACTGGGGAGACTTGCTGACACAAAAGTAGCTTATGGCAGGTTAATATTCGATCTAGCAACCTAACCCATCAGCAATCAGATGAATTACCTGCCCACAGACCACTCAAACAGCCTACTGATATTAACAACAGAGAGTTATGGGGAGGGAGGTATAATCAAAATGTCTGCTTAATGCTTTTGAGGGAGCAGCAGAAAAGTGTACCCAACCTGGGGTACAACTTGCTAGAATTGGTAGTTGAAGCAGTAGTAGTAGCCATGCAATGGCAGTAGTGTTGTAGTTGAGTCACAAAAGTCAGAGTCAATTCACAAGACCCTATGGCTACTCTGAGTTGAGTCAAAGTCACCAATGTTGGAGTCAGGAGTCGAGTCACAAGTCCCTATGGCTGAAATCAGAGTCCCACTGTTTGGTCCAAGAGTTCAAGTCTAAGACAATGGGTCCATATTAACTTAATATTAAGTTATTAACCCAGTCAGATAGTGGCAGGAGGAATTTGATCAATCATTTTTCATATCCCCTTTCTTTCTGTGCCAACAAATGTTTATATGCTACAGGTCAACCAGATTGTCAGCTAGCTAGCTAATTAGGTAACATGTTGAACATGGTGTGGCTGCACAGCTTCTTCATATTTGATGTAGTCTAAATAGAAACTGAAAGACACAGACAGACAGATACACCTCTATAAACTATACTGATGTCAGATATTAGTGGCTAATGTGCACATTCTGTGGAGGTCAACTAGATCTGTTAAAAGGTCTACAGCAACAACAACACATTTTATGTTTGTGTTAGAGAGCACATAACATGCCTATCTGAATTTAACTTAATCATTTGAAATCACATATTTCAATGTTAAGCTTTGATTTGTAACATTAACTGTTTTTCAGTGCATAGTAGTCTACAAGAGTCTGTAGAACAGGTTCATATTAGTGGTACAGTTGAGTGAAAATTCCAGCCAGCAGTTGAAATTTTGATACATTGTATGACACACCCTACACTACAGCCAATCATTGAGCAGCCTCCCATCCCCCTCTCCTTTACCAGGTCATATGCTGTATATTAAGGCCACATATAAGTATTAATGAACAAACAGCTATAGACTGTACTGAAGTCAGATATTAGTGGCTAATGTTAACATTCTGTGGAGGTCAACTGCTCCTAGATCTGTTAAAAGGTCTACAGCAATAACAACACATTTTATGTTTGTGTTAGAGAGCACATAACATGCCTATCTGAATTTAACTTAATCATTTGAAATCACAAATTTCAATGTTAAGCTTTGATTTGTAACATATTAACTGTTTTTCAGTGCATAGTAGTCTACAAGAGTCTGTAGAACAGGTTCATATTAGTGGTACAGTTGAGTGAGAATTCCAGCCAGCAGTTGAAATCCACCCACAACCACAAAGTCATATACACTGCTCAAAAAAATAAAGGGAACACTAAAATAACACATCCTAGATCTGAATGAATGAAATATTCTTATTAAATACTTTTTTCTTTACATAGTTAAATGTGCTGACAACAAAATCACACAAAAATGGTCAATGGAAATCAAATTTATCAACCCATGGAGGTCTGGATTTGGAGTCACACTCAAAATTAAAGTGGAAAACCACAATACAGGCTGATCCAACTTTGATGTAATGTTCTTAAAACAAGTCAAAATGAGGCTCAGTAGTGTGTGTGGCCTCCACGTGCCTGTATGACCTTCCTACAACGCCTGGGCATGCTCCTGATGAGGTGGCGGATGGTCTCCTGAGGGATCTCCTCCCAGACCTGGACTAAAGCATCCGCCAACTCCTGGACAGTCTGTGGTGCAACGTGGCGTTGGTGGATGGAGCGAGACATGATGTCCCAGATGTGCTCAATTGGATTCAGGTCTGGGGAACGGGCGGGCCAGTCCATAGCATCAATGCCTTCCTCTTGCAGGAACTGCTGACACACTCCAGCCACATGAGGTCTAGCATTGTCTTGCATTAGGAGGAACCCAGGGCCAACAGCACCAGCATATGGTCTCACAAGGGGTCTGAGGATCTCATCTCGGTACCTAATGGCAGTCAGGCTACCTCTGGCGAGCACATGGAGGGCTGTGCGGCCCCCCAAAGAAATGCCACCCCACACCATGACTGACCCACCGCCAAACCGGTCATGCTGGAGGATGTTGCAGGCAGCAGAACGTTCTCCACGGCGTCTCCAGACTCTGTCACATGTGCTCAGTGTGAACCTGCTTTCATCTGTGAAGAGCACTGGGCGCCAGTGGCAAATTTGCCAATCTTGGTGTTCTCTGGCAAATGCCAAACGTCCTGCACGGTGTTGGGCTGTAAGCACAACCCCCACCTGTGGACGTCGGGCCCTCATACCACCCTCATGGAGTCTGTTTCTGACCGTTTGAGCAGACACATGCACATTTGTGGCCTGCTGGAGGTCATTTTGCAGGGCTCTGGCAGTGCTACGGCCTCCTACGGCCTCCTCCACATCTCCTGATGTACTGGCCTGTCTCCTGGTAGCGCCTCCATGCTCTGGACACTACGCTGACAGACACAGCAAACCTCCTTGCCACAGCTCGCATTGATGTGCCATCCTGGATGAGCTGCACTACCTGAGCCACTTGTGTGGGTTGTAGACTCCGTCTCATGCTACCACTAGAGTGAAAGCACCGCCAGCATTCAAAAGTGAACAAAACATCACCCAGGAAGCATAGGAACTGAGAAGTGGTCTGTGGTCACCACCAGCAGAACCACTCCTTTATTGGGGGTGTCTTGCTAATTGCCTATAATTTCCACCTGTTGTCTATTCCATTTGCACAACAGCATGTGAAATTTATTGTCAATCAGTGTTGCTTCCTAAGTGGACAGTTTGATTTCACAGAAGTGTGATTGACTTGGAGTTACATTGTGTTGTTTAAGTGTTCCCTTTATTTTTTTGAGCAGTGTATATTAAGGCCAAATATAAGTCTTAATGAAGAAACTGCTATAGACAATACTGAAGTAAGATATTAGTGGCTCATGTTAACATTATGTGGAGGTCAACTGATCCTAGATCTGTGACTTTAAGTGCCTAAAGCCAACTCTAATATACAGTACCAGTCAAAAGTTTGGACACACAAACTCATTTAAGGGTTTTTCTTTATTTTTACTATTTTCTACATTGTAGAATAATAGTGAAAACATCAAAACTGAGAATAATACATATGGAATCATGTTGTAACCAAAAAAGTGTTAAACAACTCAAAATATATTTTATATTTGAGATTCTTCAAACCCTTTGCCTTGATGACAGCTTTGCACACTCTTGGCATTCTCTCACCCAGCTTCACCTGGAATGCTTTTCCAGCAGTCTTGAAGGAGTTCTCACATATGCTGAGTACTTGTTGGTTGCTTTTCCTTCACTCTACGGTCCAACTCATCCCAAACCATCTCAATTGGGTTGAGGTCGGCTGATTGTGGAGGCCAGGTCATCTGATGCAGCACTCCATCACTCTCCTTGGTCAAATAGCCCTTACACAGCCTGGAGGTGAGTTTTGGGTCATTGTCCTTTTGAAAAATAAATGATATCCCCACTAAGCGCAGACAAGATGGGATGGTGTATCGCTGCAGAATGCTGTGGTAACCATGCTGGTTAAGTGTGCCTTGAATTCTAAATAAATCTCTGACAGTGTCACCAGCAAAGCACCACCACACCTCCTTCTCCATGCTTCACGGTGGGAACCACACATGCATAGATAATCCGTTCACCTGCTCTGCGTCTCACAAAGACACAGTTGGACCCAAACATTTCAAATTTGGACTCATCAGACCAAAGGACAGATTTCCACCGGTCTAATGTCCATTGCTAGAGTTTATTGGGCCAAACAAGTCTCTTCTTATTTTTGGTGTCCTTTAGAAGTGGTTTCTTTGCAGCAATTCGGACATGAAGGCCTGATTCACGCATTCTCCTCTGAACAGTTGATGTTACTTGAACTCTGGGAAGCATTTATTTGGGCTGCAATCTGAGGCTGGTAACTCTAATGAACTCATCCTCTGCAGCAGAGGTAACTCTGGTTCTTCCTTTCCTGTGGCGGTCCTCATGAGAGCCAGTTTAATTATAGCGCTTGATGGTTTTTGTGACTGCACTTGAAGAAACTTTAAAAAAGTTATTGACATTTTCCTCATTGACTGACCTTCATGCCTTAAAGTAATGATGGACTGTTGTCTCTGTTTGCTTACTTGCGCTGTTCTTGCCATAATAGGGACTTGGTATTTTACCAAATAGAGCTATCTTCTGTATACCACCCCTACCTTGTCACAACACAACTGATTGGCTCAAACGCATTAAGAAAGAAAGAAATTCCACAAATGTACTTTTAACAAGGCACACCTGTTAATTGAAATGCATTCCAGGTGACTACCTTATGAAGCTGTCAAGAGTGTGCGAAGAGAGTGCCAAGAGTGTGCGAAGCTGTCATCAAGGCAAAGGGTGTTTACTTAAAATAATGTCAAATCTCAAATATATTTTTATTTGTTTAACACTTTTTTGGTTACTATGTGATTCCATATGTGTTATTTCATAGTTTTGATGTCTACAATATTATTCTACAATGTAGAAAATAGTAAAAATATAGAATCCCTTGAATGAGTATGTGTGTCCAAACATTTGACTGGTACTGTATATATATTTTGCGGTTGGCTAAAGCCTCAAGTATGAAGGTAGGGTGGCCACGCCCATCTCGTTTATGAACTTTATGGGGCCTAAGGCCATTTCTAATATATAGATGCTGCTATTGGCTCAGTATTCAAGTATGATGTCGGGAGTGCCACGTTGTGCCACCCAGTTAAGTTACAAGTGTCCAGGGGCAAGCCTTCTTATATCAATGGTCTGATTAGCTCGAGACTCACATACGCATCTCCTCTCATTGCCATAGACATGTTTAAGCTATGACCCCCTAGACAAATCCCCTCAATAGCTTTGAAGACTAGAAATGTACGAATACCCTTAGTTAGATAGAATTTGTAAACGTTCCAAAAAGGGCCAAAAAAACCGGATAAAAATCTGTTTTTATAATATGTACCAGTTCATGAGGGTTGCCTAATCACACACATGACATTTTAGAAAGATGTGACCTTTTTAACCCTTTGAAACAGCCCCTATGACCCCAATTCAAGGCACTTCCGGTTGTCACAGGAAGCTGAAAATAAACACATATCCTCATTGGGGTAGGCTTTTACAGAATCCTGAGTTTCAAGTCTTTACGTTAAGAACTGACTGATTTACAGAGGGTTGAACTCAGTGTTTATACAAACTGCAGGTTGGGTATATCAAAACCACTTTTAGGGTAATTTAACCACTTCCGGTTGCTCTAGGAAGCTTAAACTCAACACAGGTAATCCTCATAGTGGCCTGATGGATTGTCATTGAAGACAGCTTGAGATGGCAATCATAACCCACATAGGCATCAGGTTGAATTTAGGGCAGCAGGCAATGTATTCCTATGGGGAGAGATGTCAATGTAAACTGTTAGAAGAAAACACCCTGTTTTCACTGTTAAGGGTTAATTCCACACTGTCAAGGTTAGGCTTGCACAGATCGGGAGGACCTTGGGAAGGTTCCTGTGATTGAATTGTGCTTCTAGCCTCAACGGTTCTGCCGCTGTCACCCAAAAGCACCTCACATTTAGGTCAGGCTTCGTTTTGGGCCTTGTGCTAAGACCTTTCTGGATGTCAATATCGTTCCCCAAAAACGTCAGAGACAGCTGCTCTTCACATATGTGGCTCTGTATATGGCCCCCAACCATAATCTGGAAATATATTAAATTCAGACTATACATGGATACATAGCACTACCTAGGTGGAACTTGTAAGTCCTCCAAAAAGAGCCAAAAAAACCGGATAAAAATCTGTTTTTATAATATGTACCGGTTCATGAGGGTTGCCTAATCACACACATGACATTTTAGAAAGATGTGACCTTTTTAACCCTTTGAAACAGCCCCTATGACCCCAATTCAAGGCACTTCCGGTTGTCACAGGAAGCTGAAAATAAACACATATCCTCATTGGGGTAGGCTTTTACAGAATCCTGAGTTTCAAGTCTTTACGTTAAGAACTGACTGATTTACAGAGGGTTGAACTCAGTGTTTATACAAACTGCAGGTTGGGTATATCAAAACCACTTTTAGGGTAATTTAACCACTTCCGGTTGCTCTAGGAAGCTTAAACTCAACACAGGTAATCCTCATAGTGGCCTGATGGATTGTCATTGAAGACAGCTTGAGATGGCAATCATAACCCACATAGGCATCAGGTTGAATTTAGGGCAGCAGGCAATGTATTCCTATGGGGAGAGATGTCAATGTAAACTGTTAGAAGAAAACACCCTGTTTTCACTGTTAAGGGTTAATTCCACACTGTCAAGGTTAGGCTTGCACAGATCGGGAGGACCTTGGGAAGGTTCCTGTGATTGAATTGTGCTTCTAGCCTCAACGGTTCTGCCGCTGTCACCCAAAAGCACCTCACATTTAGGTCAGGCTTCGTTTTGGGCCTTGTGCTAAGACCTTTCTGGATGTCAATATCGTTCCCCAAAAACGTCAGAGACAGCTGCTCTTCACATATGTGGCTCTGTATATGGCCCCCAACCATAATCTGGAAATATATTAAATTCAGACTATACATGGATACATAGCACTACCTAGGTGGAACTTGTAAGTCCTCCAAAAAGAGCCAAAAAAACCGGATAAAAATCTGTTTTTATAATATGTACCGGTTCATGAGGGTTGCCTAATCACACACATGACATTTTAGAAAGATGTGACCTTTTTAACCCTTTGAAACAGCCCCTATGACCCCAATTCAAGGCACTTCCGGTTGTCACAGGAAGCTGAAAATAAACACATATCCTCATTGGGGTAGGCTTTTACAGAATCCTGAGTTTCAAGTCTTTACGTTAAGAACTGACTGATTTACAGAGGGTTGAACTCAGTGTTTATACAAACTGCAGGTTGGGTATATCAAAACCACTTTTAGGGTAATTTAACCACTTCCGGTTGCTCTAGGAAGCTTAAACTCAACACAGGTAATCCTCATAGTGGCCTGATGGATTGTCATTGAAGACAGCTTGAGATGGCAATCATAACCCACATAGGCATCAGGTTGAATTTAGGGCAGCAGGCAATGTATTCCTATGGGGAGAGATGTCAATGTAAACTGTTAGAAGAAAACACCCTGTTTTCACTGTTAAGGGTTAATTCCACACTGTCAAGGTTAGGCTTGCACAGATCGGGAGGACCTTGGGAAGGTTCCTGTGATTGAATTGTGCTTCTAGCCTCAACGGTTCTGCCGCTGTCACCCAAAAGCACCTCACATTTAGGTCAGGCTTCGTTTTGGGCCTTGTGCTAAGACCTTTCTGGATGTCAATATCGTTCCCCAAAAACGTCAGAGACAGCTGCTCTTCACATATGTGGCTCTGTATATGGCCCCCAACCATAATCTGGAAATATATTAAATTCAGACTATACATGGATACATAGCACTACCTAGGTGGAACTTGTAAGTCCTCCAAAAAGAGCCAAAAAAACCGGATAAAAATCTGTTTTTATAATATGTACCGGTTCATGAGGGTTGCCTAATCACACACATGACATTTTAGAAAGATGTGACCTTTTTAACCCTTTGAAACAGCCCCTATGACCCCAATTCAAGGCACTTCCGGTTGTCACAGGAAGCTGAAAATAAACACATATCCTCATTGGGGTAGGCTTTTACAGAATCCTGAGTTTCAAGTCTTTACGTTAAGAACTGACTGATTTACAGAGGGTTGAACTCAGTGTTTATACAAACTGCAGGTTGGGTATATCAAAACCACTTTTAGGGTAATTTAACCACTTCCGGTTGCTCTAGGAAGCTTAAACTCAACACAGGTAATCCTCATAGTGGCCTGATGGATTGTCATTGAAGACAGCTTGAGATGGCAATCATAACCCACATAGGCATCAGGTTGAATTTAGGGCAGCAGGCAATGTATTCCTATGGGGAGAGATGTCAATGTAAACTGTTAGAAGAAAACACCCTGTTTTCACTGTTAAGGGTTAATTCCACACTGTCAAGGTTAGGCTTGCACAGATCGGGAGGACCTTGGGAAGGTTCCTGTGATTGAATTGTGCTTCTAGCCTCAACGGTTCTGCCGCTGTCACCCAAAAGCACCTCACATTTAGGTCAGGCTTCGTTTTGGGCCTTGTGCTAAGACCTTTCTGGATGTCAATATCGTTCCCCAAAAACGTCAGAGACAGCTGCTCTTCACATATGTGGCTCTGTATATGGCCCCCAACCATAATCTGGAAATATATTAAATTCAGACTATACATGGATACATAGCACTACCTAGGTGGAACTTGTAAGTCCTCCAAAAAGAGCCAAAAAAACCGGATAAAAATCTGTTTTTATAATATGTACCGGTTCATGAGGGTTGCCTAATCACACACATGACATTTTAGAAAGATGTGACCTTTTTAACCCTTTGAAACAGCCCCTATGACCCCAATTCAAGGCACTTCCGGTTGTCACAGGAAGCTGAAAATAAACACATATCCTCATTGGGGTAGGCTTTTACAGAATCCTGAGTTTCAAGTCTTTACGTTAAGAACTGACTGATTTACAGAGGGTTGAACTCAGTGTTTATACAAACTGCAGGTTGGGTATATCAAAACCACTTTTAGGGTAATTTAACCACTTCCGGTTGCTCTAGGAAGCTTAAACTCAACACAGGTAATCCTCATAGTGGCCTGATGGATTGTCATTGAAGACAGCTTGAGATGGCAATCATAACCCACATAGGCATCAGGTTGAATTTAGGGCAGCAGGCAATGTATTCCTATGGGGAGAGATGTCAATGTAAACTGTTAGAAGAAAACACCCTGTTTTCACTGTTAAGGGTTAATTCCACACTGTCAAGGTTAGGCTTGCACAGATCGGGAGGACCTTGGGAAGGTTCCTGTGATTGAATTGTGCTTCTAGCCTCAACGGTTCTGCCGCTGTCACCCAAAAGCACCTCACATTTAGGTCAGGCTTCGTTTTGGGCCTTGTGCTAAGACCTTTCTGGATGTCAATATCGTTCCCCAAAAACGTCAGAGACAGCTGCTCTTCACATATGTGGCTCTGTATATGGCCCCAAACCATAATCTGGAAATATATTAAATTCAGACTATACATGGATACATAGCACTACCTAGGTGGAACTTGTAAGTCCTCCAAAAAGAGCCAAAAAAACCGGATAAAAATCTGTTTTTATAATATGTACCGGTTCATGAGGGTTGCCTAATCACACACATGACATTTTAGAAAGATGTGACCTTTTTAACCCTTTGAAACAGCCCCTATGACCCCAATTCAAGGCACTTCCGGTTGTCACAGGAAGCTGAAAATAAACACATATCCTCATTGGGGTAGGCTTTTACAGAATCCTGAGTTTCAAGTCTTTACGTTAAGAACTGACTGATTTACAGCGTTCGCCACAATAACATCTGCTAACCATGTGTCTTTATATACGGTATGTTATACCATATATGGCATCTTGCCTATGCCGCTCGGTCATTACTCATCCATATATTTATATGTATATATTCTATTCCATCCCTTTACTTGATTTGTGTGTATTAGGTAGTTGTTCTGGAACGGTTGTTGTTGAATTGCTAGATTACTTGTTAGATATTACTACAATGTGTCCTAAAATGGTTACAAATACAAGACTGTGTGTGTGTGTGTGTGTGACAAGAACATTTGATTTGATTTGTTTTGATACGCTGCAGTATGGTATGTTACCACCAGGTGGCTTACAAAAATACCCCCTTCTTAGGACCCTGACAGTTTTGTGTGATTTTCAAACCAGGCATATTAGCATGCTATTTGCAGGCTATTCCAATGGTTTCCCTAGTTGAGACCATGGTTTTGGACCTAACTTGGTCAAAGGTCCTAATATGGAAGGTGTTTATATAAGTTGAGGTCCTAATACGATCTCAAAAACGAGAACACACCCACGGAACACACACACACACACACACACACACACACACACACACACACACACACACACACACGGAACACATACCCATTCTGTCTATGGATTAATTAGGATCTCATTACTGTGTGCCAGTGTAAACAATCTGTGGCAGATGGCGCAAGACGCGATATTAACACTAATGACCTGCAGCCCTGAGGAATTCACTGTTCAGCTCCACGATATGCTATAGCTACAGTCTGCCGTTAGCTTGTTGGTTATTTTCACTCCATTAGTCTGTGCCCTACTTTCTAAATTAACTTATATCCTGCCTGATGCCTCGTCTCCCCTCCACTCCTCTCCTCTTTCTCTTCTCTTCTCTCCAATCTCCTCTCCTCTCCTCTCCCCTTCTCTCCTCTTTCTCTTCTCTTCTCTCCAATCTCCTCTTCGCTCCTCTCCTCTCTCCACTCTTCTAATTTTCTCTCCTCTTCTCTCCTCTCCTCTCCTCTCCTCTCCTCTCCTCTCCTCTCCTCTCCTCTCCTCTCCTCTCTCCACTCTTCTAATTTTCTCTCCTCTCCCCTTCTCTCCTCTTTCTCTTCTCTTCTCATGCCCTGAGAAAGGTATACGTGCCTAATCTCCTCTCCTCTCCTCTCCTCTCCTCTCCTCTCCTCTCCTCTCCTCTCCTCTCCAGCTGTTGATATGTTTTAGTCTTTCTTTCTTTCAGTTAGTTGTTTATTTGTTTGTTTGGTGCTGCTTTCCTTCCTCTAATGTCAATCAGCGCTGGAGGAGATCAAGTGGAATTGGTACCTTTTTTCTATTTCTCTCTCCCTTCTACCCTCCCTCTCTCTCTCTATGTCTCTCTCACCTTCTACCCTCCCTCTCTCTCTCTCTGTCTGTCTCTCCTTCTATCACTCCACCCTCTCTCTCTCTCTCTGTCTCTCCCTCCTTCTAACACTCTACCCTCTCTCTCTCTGTCTCTCTCTCTCTCTCTCTCTCTCTCTCTCTCTCCTTCTACCACTCCACCCTCTCTCTCTGTGTCTCTCCCTCCTTCTAACACTCCACTCTCTCTCTCTCTGTCTCTCTCTCCTTCTAACACTCCACCCCTCTCTCTCTCTCTCTGTCTCTCCCTCCTTCAACCACTCCACCCCCCCCTCTCTCTCTCCTTCTAACACTCCACCCTCTCTCTCTCTCTCTCTCTCTCTGTCTCTCTCTCCTTCCACTGGAAGACAATAGTAGTAGACCAGTCTCAACATGACTGAGAAGACACATGACCTGGAAGACAATAGTAGTAGACCAGTCTCAACATGACTGAGAAGACACATGACCTGGAAGACAATAGTAGTAGAGCAGTCTCAACCTGACTGAGAAGACACATGGCTTGGTACGAAAGACAAAACAAAACGGGAAATATTTGTCACGATCGTTGTGCTGACAAACTGCCTGGGAGCTCCTCAGTGGTGAAACTCCTCCTCCTTCAATCAGTGGTGAACCAGGTGGAACAAATCTTCCAGGCAATCTGGGCGTGCCAGCACCTGGCTCTGCTGTTGTCTTTAGACCGCAGTGAAAGGAGCAGTTATAACACCACAAGACCAAGGAAACTTCATCTTTGTGATCAAGGTGACTTTGCAAGTCCAAGCCCTCCACAAAACTGTGAAAGACAGCCGAATGGTAAATAAAAGACAAACAACTGATTCCATGGCTGTTTATTGAGTGAAATCCAGTTAAAATCTTCATGTGGAGGGACTGTCCTTTTCAAGTGGGGAATTGCACAAGAAAGAGGTCAAAACTTGACAATCGTCGTATGTTGGAAGAGAGGTGGACCAAAGTGCAGCGTGGTTAGAATACATTCTTCTTGTTTAATGACACGAAACGAAGAACACTTTACAAACTAACAAAACAACAAACCGACGAACGTGAAGCTATATAAACAATGTGCTAACATGCAACATAGACATAGACAATAACCCACGAACTACCCAATGAATATAGCTGCCTAAATATGGTTCCCAATCAGAGACAACGATAGACAGCTGTCTCTAATTGAGAACCAATCTAGGCAACCATTGACATACATACACCTAGACAAGACTCTGCCCCATAAACATACAAAACCCCTAGTGTAACGGGCTTCCTCCTTCTCCTCATCTGAAGAGGAGTAGCAAGGATTGGACCAAAGTGCAGCGGGGTGTGAATTCATAATGATTTATTTGACAGGACGAAAAAACACGAAAACACTTTAACAATCTACAAAACAACAAACGACGTAGACGCACCTGAACATAGGAACTTACATGACACGAAAAACGCATGAAACAGGAACAGACTACATAAACCGAACGAACGAACAAACAAACCGAAACAGTCCCGTGTGGCGTAACATACAGACACTGACACAGGAGACAACCACCCACAACAAACAATGTGAAACAACCTACCTTAATATGACTCTCAATCAGAGGAAACGCCAAACACCTGCCTCTAATTGAGAGCCATACCAGGCAACCCATTAACCCAACATAGAAAACACATAACATAGACTACCCACCCAAAACTCACGCCCTGACCAATTAAACACATACCAAACAACAGAAAACAGGTCAGGAACGTGACACCTAGACAATACAAAACACATACATCCCCCATGTCACACCCTGACCTAACTAAAATAATAAAGAAAACAAAGATAACTAAGGCCAGGGCGTGACAATATTATTGACATTACATTGCACTTTTCACTGGCCGTCCCTCAGGTTCGGCAGGAGGATGCACATTGTGTACATATTTTGTGTACATTATGTACATACATAATACATATTCAATTTTTTCATAATCTTTTATAGTTTCAAACTCTTTGTACTGAATGATAATTTTGGGAAAGAAAGATTCCACTAGGTCTGAGCATTTGTCACAGTGTAATAGGAAATGCAGCTCTGTCTGTACCTCTCCCCTGGAGCAGAGTGAGCACAGCCTGTCCTCTCTTGGTCTCTATAGCCAGACTGTGCTCACTGAGTCTGTACCTAGTCAGTGTTTTCCTCAGTTTTCTATCACAGTGGTCAGATAGTCTGCCACCATGTACTGTCTGTTTAGAGCCACATAGCATTGAAGTGTACTTAGATTTTTAGTGGTGTCTTTCCTATAGGTGATACATTTTCTTTTTGTTTCGTGATGGTTTGGTTGGGCCAGATTTTCTGAGTGCTGTCCAGAATGTGTCTACAGGGTCTACAGTCAATCACGGATTAAAAAAAGAAAACCAGCCCCGTCGCGGACCAGGATGTCTTGCTCCCAGACAGACTAAACAACTTCTTTGCTCGCTTTGAGGACAATACAGTGCCACTGACACGGCCCGCTACCAAAACCTGCAGCCAACGTGAGTAAAACGTTTAAATGTGTTAACCCTCGCAAGGCTGCCGGCTCAGACGGCATCCCCAGCCGTGTCCACAGAGCATGCGCAGACCAGCTGGCTGGTGTGTTTACGGGCATATTCAATCAATCCCTATCGCAGTCTGCTGTTCCCACATGCTTCAAGAGGGCCACCATTGTTCCTGTTCCCAAGAAAGCCTAGGTAACTGAGCTAAACGACTACCGCCCCGTAGCACTCACTTCCATCATCGTGAAGTGCTTTGAGAGACTAGTCAAGGACCATATCACCTCCACCCTACCTGACACCCTAGACCCACTCCAATTTGCTTACCGCCCCAATAGGTCCACAGACGACGCAATCGCAACCACACTGCACACTGCCCTAACCCGTCTGGACAAGAGGAATACCTATGTGAGAATGCTGTTTATCGACTACAGCTCAGCATTTAACACCATAGTATCCTCCAAACTCGTCATCAAGCTCGAGACCCTGGGTCTCGACCCCGCCCTGTGCAACTGGATACTGGACTTCCTGACGGGCCGCCCCCAGGTGGTGAGGGTAGGCAACAACATCTCCACCCCGCTGATCCTCAACACTGGGGCCCCACAAGGGTGCGTTCTCAGCCCTCTCCTGTACTCCCTGTTCACCCACGACTGCGTGGCCATGCACGCCTCCAACTCAATCATCAAGTTTGCAGACGCCACTACAGTGGTGGCTTGATTACCAACAACGACGAGACGGCCTACAGGGAGGAGGTGAGGGCCCTCGGAGTGTGGTGTCAGGAAAATAACCTCACACTCAACGTCAACAAAACAAATGATTGTGGACTTCAGGAAACAGCAGAGGGAGCACCCCCCTATCCACATCGACGGGACAGTAGTGGAGAGGGTAGTAAGTTTTAAGTTCCTCGGCGTACACATCACGGACAAA
>NC_052309.1:89144973-89182473 GCF_016432855.1 Salvelinus namaycush | reverse complement strand
TTTTTGTCCTGTGGTGTTTTGGCATGGAGCTACAGTGTTTTTGTCCTGTGGTGTTTTGGCATGGAGCTACAGTGTTTTTGTGCTGTGGTGTTTTGGCATGGAGCTACAGTGTTTTTGTCCTGTGGTGTTTGTCACGTTCCTGACCTGTTTTCCCTTGTTTTGTATTTATTTAGTATGGTCAGGGCGTGAGTTGGGTGGGTTGTCGATGTGTTGATTTTCATGTTGGGATTTTGTGTGTTCGGCCTGGTATGATTCTCAATCAGAGGCAGCTGTCAATCGTTGTCCCTGATTGAGAGTCATACTTAGGCAGCCGGGGTTTCACGTGTGTTTGGTGGGTGTTTGTATTTCGTGTCAGTGTTCGTGCCACACGGGACTGTTTGTCGGTTAGATTCTCTTTTGTTATTTTGTTTCGTATAGTGTTCAGTTTATTGTTAAATAAATCATGGACACTTTCCACTCTGCGTATTGGTCCGATCCCTACACCTCCTCTTCAGACGAAGGGGAGGAAATCAGCCGTTACAGTGTTTTAACATGGAGCTACAGTGTTTTTGTCCTGTGGTGTTTTGACATGGAGCTACAGCGTTTTTGTCCTGTGGTGTTTTGGCATGGAGCTACAGTGTTTTTGTCCTGTGGTGTTTTGGCATGGAGCTACAGTGTTTTTGTCCTGTGGTGTTTTGACATGGAGCTACAGCGTTTTTGTCCTGTGGTGTTGAGTGTCTTTGACTGCCTCTACAATGCTGTTGTCTAGGTAATTCAACGTGGCTGGTCATTGGCTGCCTATCGGATGCTGTTGTCTAGGTAATTCAACGTGGCTGGTCATTGGCTGCCTATCGGATGCTGTTGTCTAAGTAATTCAACGTGGCTTGTCATTGACTGGTCTGGCCTCCTGCTCTGCTCAGTCTCCCAAGTTTACTCCTAATCAAATCCTCATTGGTTAGTGTGTGTGTGTGTGTGTGTGTGTGTCACCAAGCCAAGAAACGTAGATTTAATTAGGAATGAGGAGGCCAACACACACACACACACACAAACAAACACACACACACACACACACACACACAAACACACACACACACACACACACACACACACACACACACACACAAACACACACACACACAAACACACACACACACACACACACACACACACACACACACACACACATTAGTTGATTGGATTCAGTCTGTAATTGTGTTGGAGTTGCATGACGCTCTGTCCTGGGGAGGGGAGGGGGGGGGGGGGGCGTGATCAGAAAAGCAACGCTGTGCTACGTTACACCACAATTAATCACATCAATTACACAGCTATTAACCTCATAGAAACCTGTTCTCTTACAGCCGCATGGATGCGCGCGCGCGCGTGTGTGTGTGTGTGTGTGTGTGTGTGTGTGTGTGTGTGTGTGTGTGTGTGTGTGTGCGCGCTACAGTGTTTCATCCATACACAGGAGCATCTAACAACAGTCTCTTTGACCGTAAAGCCATATTTCACCAATACTGTAGGTTTTTATCCCAGAGACACATTTCATTCCAGGATTTGTCTTTAAATTTCATCCCTTCAGAGGCTTATACTTTTGCATAAAGTCTTTCTTGACCTTAACACACAGTACCAGTCAGAAGTTTGGACACACCTACTCATTCAAGGGTTTTTCTTTATTTTTTGGGTATTTTCTACATTGTAGAATAATAGTGTAGACATCAAAACTATGAAATAACACAAATGGAATCATGTAGTAACCAAAAAAGTGTTAAACAAATCAAAATATATTTTAGATTTAAGATTCATCAAGGTAACCACCGTTTGCTTTGATGACAGCTTTGCACACCCTTGGCATTCTCTCAACCAGCTTCACCTGGAATGCTTTTCCAACAGATTTGAAGGAGTTCCCACATATTGCGGAGCACTTGTTGGCTGCTTTTTCTTAACTCTGCAGTCCAACTCATCCCAAACCATCTCAATTAGGTTGGGGTTGGGAGATTGTGGAGGCCAGGTCATCTGATGCAGCACTCCATCACTCTCCTTCATGGTCAAATAGCCCTTTCACAGCCTGGAGGTGTGTTGGGTCATTGTCCTGTTGAAAAACGAATGATAGTCCCACTAAGCGCAAACCAGATGGGATGGCGTATCGCTGCAGAATACTGTGGTAGCCATGCTGGTTTAGTGTGCCTTGAATTCTAAATAAATCACTGACAGTGTCACCATCACATTTCCTCCTCCATGCTTCACGGTGGGAACCACACATGCGGAGATCATCCATTCACCTACTCTGCGTCTCACAAAGACACGGCGGTTGGAACCAAAAATCTCAAATTTGGACTCATCAGACCAAAGGACAGATTTCCACTGGTATAATGTCCATTGCTTGTGTTTCTTGGCACAAGCAAATCTCTTCTTATTATTGGTGTCCTTAGGTAGTGGTTCTTTTGCAGCAATTCGACCATGAAGGCCTGATTCACACAGTCTCCTCTGAACAGTTGATGTTGAAATGTGTCTCTTACTTGAACTCTGTGAAGCATTTAATTTGGCTGCAATTTCTGAGGCTGGTAACTCTAATGAATATATCCTCTGCAGCAGAGGTCTGGGTCTTCCTTTCCTGTGGCGGTCCTCATGAGAGCCAGTTTCAGCATAGCGCTTGATGTTTTTTGCGACTGCACTTGAAGAAACGTTCAAGTTATTGAGATTTTCCACATTGACTGACCTTCATGTCTTAAAGTAATGATGGACTGTCGGTTCTCTTTGCTTACTTGAGCTATTCTTGCCATAATGTGGACTTGGTCTTTTACCAAATAAGGCTGTCTTCTGTATACCACCCCTACCTTGTCACAACACAACTGATTGGCTCAAATGCATTAAGAGGGAAATCAATTCCACAATTAACTTTTAACAAGGCACACCTGTTAAAATTGAAATGCATTCCAGGTGACTACGTCATGAAGCTGGTTGAGAGAATTTCAAGAGTGTGCAAAGCTGTCATCAAGGCAAGGGTGGCTATTTGAAGAATCTCAAATCTTAAATATATTTTGATTTGTTTAACACTTTTTTGGTTACTACATGATTCCATATGTGTTATTTCATGGTTTTGATGTCTTCAATATTGTTCTACAATGTAGAAAATAGTAAAAAGAAAGAAAACCCCTTGAATGAGTAGGCGTGTCCAAACCGTTCGAATGCTACTGTACATCCAGCAGGGTTTGTGTCAATTCCATTTCAATTCGGTCAATTCAGGAAGTTCATTGAAATTCCAATATCCCTCAATGCTTCTTTATGAGAATTGACTAAATTGAAATGGAATTGATCCCAAGCCTGACATCTAGTTTGTTTTCATGGCCTCTGCTCATCCAAGCTCATCATCACCTCTAGAACTCAGAACTGTTTCAAATATCTAGCTTGGTCCTGTAACAACATACCAGCTCCACCATGTCCCATCCTAACACCCATCCAGGCTACATGATTTAAAGGCCATTAATATACAGAGAGACTAAAGGAGAGACAGGGTCTTATTATGGTATGAGTCTAACACCCACCATGCAGAGACTGATACATGGAGCCATTACTTTAAATGAATATTGAGCGTTGGAGTGTGTGTGTGTGTGTGTGTGTGTGTGTGTGTGTGTGTGTGTGTGTGTGTGTGTGTGTGTGTGTGTGTGTGTGTGTGTGTGTGTGTGTGTGTGGTGTGTGTGTGTGTGTGTATTACTGTAAATTAATATGGGAGTATAGTTATCTAGGTGGGTGATTCTGCTCCCCCTCCCTCCCTCCCTCCCAACCCCTACTCTGTCCTGTCTGTCTCTCAGTCTCTCAGTCCTGGACTGGTTGTTGGTCCTGTTCTGATGGGATCCTGTCTGTCTCTCAGTCTCTCAGTCCTGGACTGGTTGTTAGTCCTGTTCTGATGGGGTCCTGTCTGTCTCTCAGTCTCTCAGTCCTGGACTGGTTGTTGGTCCTGTTCTGATGGGGTCCTGTCTGTCTCTCAGTCTCTCAGTCCTGGACTGGTTGTTGGTCCTGTTCTGATGGGGTCCTGTCTGTCTCTCAGTCTCTCAGTCCTGGACTGGTTGTTTGTCCTGTTCTGATGGGGTCCTGTCTGTCTCTCAGTCTCTCAGTCCTGGACTGGTTGTTGGTCCTGTTCTGATGGGGTCCTGTCTGTCTCTCAGTCTCTCAGTCCTGGACTGGTTGTTGGTCCTGTTCTGTTGGGGTCCTGTTTGTCTCTCAGTCTCTCAGTCCTGGGCTGGTTGTTGGTCCTTTTCTGATGGGGTCCTGTTTGTCTCTCAGTCTCTCAGTCCTGGGCTGGTTGTTGGTCCTTTTCTGATGGGGTCCTGTTTGTCTCTCAGTCTCTCAGTCCTGGACTGGTTGTTTGTCCTGTTCTGATGGGGTCCTGTCTGTCTCTCAGTCTCTCAGTCCTGGGCTGGTTGTTGGTCCTGTTCTGATGGGGTCCTGTCTGTCTCTCAGTCCTGGGCTGGTTGTTGGTCCTGTTCTGTTGGGGTCCTGTCTGTCTCTCAGTCTCTCAGTCCTGGACTGGTTGTTGGTCCTGTTCTGATGGGGTCCTGTCTGTCTCTCAGTCCTGGGCTGGTTGTTGGTCCTGTTCTGTTGGGGTCCTGTCTGTCTCTCAGTCTCTCAGTCCTGGACTGGTTGTTGGTCCTGTTCTGATGGGGTCCTGTCTGTCTCTCAGTCCTGGACTGGTTGTTGGTCCTGTTCTGATGGGGTTCTTCACCTTGCAGGCTGATGGAGGGCAACCCTCTCCACCTCCTCTCCACCTCTCCTTCTCCACTCTCCCCCCTCTTTCCCCCGCCTCCCCCGCACTCTTCCTCTCTTCTCCCCCGCTCTCTTCCTCTCTTCTCCCACCTCCTGTCTCCCCCGCTCTAGCTGATGGAGTGTAAATCGTCAGGGTGCCTGTTGTCACGGTGACAGCAGCACGGTGATAGAGTGACAGATCAGGCTGACCTTCAGAGGGGATGTGTTTGTGTGTGGTTGTGTCAGAAGAAACACACACACACACACTTGTGACCGCTCACACACACACATACACGTGTGACCGCTCACACACACACGTTGCACTTGTGACCGCTCACACACACACACAGACACGCCTGGATGTTGCACAGAAAGAGAGGAAAGCAGGAGAGGTGGAGGAGTGGAGAGAGACAGTTGGAACGACAGCGTCTCAACCCCCCCCTCACCCATCCTCCCCCCTCTTCCACACCTCTCCATTACTGGGCCAAGGTCAGGTCTATGACTGTTATGTAACCTCTACCTGAAGAGCTAGTCTTGACCCATCAAGCATGTTAACCACCCATTACTGACACTAAACTACTGGTGTAAATCTCCCTGGATGACACACTGCCACCAGGAGGCTACAGGAGACTAGAGGAGGTGGGAGGAAGGAGGAGAGGAGGGGGAGAGGAGAAAGTACTACATTACTTGGAGGTGGTGGAAGGGTGGAAGAGGGAGGGAAGGAAGTAGAGAGGGAGGAGTAAGAGGAGGTGGTGAGGGGAGGGAGGAGTAAGATAAGGAAGGAGGGAGGTGGTGAGGGGAGGGAGGGAGAGAGGAGTAAGAGAAGGAAGGAGGGAGGGAGAGAGTGGGGGAGGGAGGGAGGAATAAGAGAAGGAAGGAGGGATGGAAGGAGGTGGGGAGGGAGGAGTAAGATAACAAAGGAGGGAGGTGGTGGGGAGGGAGGAGTAAGAGAAGGAAGGAGGGAGGTGGTGGGGAGGGAGGGAGGAGTAAGAGAAGGAGGGAGGGAAGTGGTGAGGGGGGAGGAGTAAGAGAAGGAAGGATGGAGGTGGTGGGGAGGGAGGGAGGAGTAAGAGAAGGAGGGAGGGAGGTGGTGAGGGGGGAGGAGTAAGAGAAGGAAGGATGGAGGTGGTGGGGAGGGAGGGGGGATTAAGAGAAGGAGGGAGGGAGGTGGTGAGGGGGGAGGAGTAAGAGAAGGAAGGAGGGAGGTGGTGAGGAGGGAGGGAGGTGGTGAGGAGGGAGGGGGGATTAAGAGAAGGAGGGAGGGAGGTGGTGAGGGGGGAGGAGTAAGAGAAGGAAGGAGGGAGGTGGTGAGGAGGGAGGGGGGATTAAGAGAAGGAAGGAGGGAGGTGGTGGGGAGGTGGTGTGGGAGGGAGGAGTAAAAAGCATGTTTTTAAGATTTGATAAGTCAGGTTGCCGTGACCTCAACCTCCCTCTGTGCTTTTCTCTGTGCTCTCTGACACAAATTTAGCAGCAGTACCTTCCTCTTTCCCCTCTCTCCTTCTCTCACCTCTCTTTCCCTTCTCTCCTTCTCTCACCTCTCTTTCCCTTCTCTCCTTCTCTCACCTCTCTTTCCCTTCTCTCCTTCTCTCACCTCTCTTTCCCTTCTCTCCTTCTCTCACCTCTCTTTCCCCTCTCTCCTTCTCTCACCTCTCTTTCCCTTCTCTCCTTCTCTCACCTCTCTTTCCCTTCTCTCCTTCTCTCACCTCTCTTTCCCCTCTCTCCTTCTTTCACCTCTCTTTCCCTTCTCTCCTTCTCTCACCTCTCTTTCCCTTCTCTCCTTCTCTCACCTCTCTTTCCCTTCTCTCCTTCTCTCACCTCTCTTTCCCCTCTCTCCTTCTCTCACCTCTCTTTCCCTTCTCTCCTTCTCTCACCTCTCTTTCCCCTTTCTCCTTCTCTCACCTCTCTTTCCCTTCTCTCCTTCTCTCACCTCTCTTTCCCCGCTCTCCTTCTCTCACCTCTCTTTCCCCTTTCTCCTTCTCTCACCTCTCTTTCACCTCTCTCCTTCTCTCACCTCTCTTTCACCTCTCTCCTTCTCTCACCTCTCTTTCCCTTCTCTCCTTCTTTCTGACACAGATGTAGGGTTAGCATTGTGAAGCCTCTACCTCTATCCTGTCTCCCCTCTCTGTGACACAGATGTAGGGTTAGCATTGTGAAGCCTCTACCTCTATCCTGTCTCCCCTCTCTGTGACACAGATGTAGGGTTAGCATTGTGAAGCATCTACCTCTATCCTGTCTCCCCTCTCTGTGACACAGATGTAGGGTTAGCATTGTGAAGCCTCTACCTCTATCCTGTCTCCCCTCTCTGTGACACAGATGTAGGGTTAGCATGGTTCAGACAGAGCTCTGGCTGGCTTGGCTGGTTTTACACAAGGAACCCAAGCAGGGCTGCCAGCCTCACGGATTAAGTAGAGTAGAGAGGTGTAAAGTAGACTGCCTTGGTTAGCCACTCGGTTTCTGGCAGTGAGAAGGGAACAACACCCCCTGCTGTTGTCTCAGTAGAGTAGAGAGCTGCAGGACTGGCTCGGTCAGGTTAGTGGCAGTGAGAAGGGGGAAAACACCCCCTGCTGTTGTCTCAGTAGAGTAGAGAGCTGCAGGACTGGCTCAGTCAGGTTACTGGCAGTGAGAAGGGGGAAACACCCCCTGCTGTTGTCTCAGTAGAGTAGAGAGCTGCAGGACTGGCTCAGTCAGGTTAGTGGCAGTGAGAAGGGAAAAACACCCCCTGCTGTTGTCTCAGTAGAGTAGAGAGCTGCAGGACTGGCTCAGTCAGGTTAGTGGCAGTGAGAAGGGGGAAAACACCCCCTGCTGTTGTCTCAGTAGAGTAGAGAGCTGCAGGACTGGCTCGGTCAGGTTACTGGCAGTGAGAAGGGGGAAAACACCCCCTGCTGTTGTCTCAGTAGAGTAGAGAGCTGCAGGACTGGCTCGGTCAGGTTAGTGGCAGTGAGAAGGGGGAAAACACCCCCTGCTGTTGTCTCTGTGGAGTAGAGAGCTGCAGGACTGGCTCGGTCAGGTTAGTGGCAGTGAGAAGGGAAAAACACCCCCTGCTGTTGTCTCAGTAGAGTAGAGAGCTGCAGGACTGGCTCGGTCAGGTTACTGGCAGTGAGAAGGGGGAAAACACCCCCTGCTGTTGTCTCAGTAGAGTAGAGAGCTGCAGGACTGGCTCAGTCAGGTTAGTGGCAGTGAGAAGGGAAAAACACCCCCTGCTGTTGTCTCAGTAGAGTAGAGAGCTGCAGGACTGGCTCGGTCAGGTTAGTGGCAGTGAGAAGGGAAAAACACCCCCTGCTGTTGTCTCAGTAGAGTAGAGAGCTGCAGGACTGGCTCAGTCAGGTTACTGGCAGTGAGAAGGGGAAAACACCCCCTGCTGTTGTCTCAGTAGAGTAGAGAGCTGCAGGACTGGCTCGGTCAGGTTACTGGCAGTGGGGAGAGACTAAAAAAGCACTTGGACAATGTGAGCAGTGGAGCAGCGGAGCACCTTTCGTGTGATTGCATGCCAGTCTGGTGCTTAGGGATGCTCAATGGGGTTCATGTTTTATGGAGCTTGCAGCCTGCCTGCCTGGTGTGTGTGTCTGTGTGTGTGTGTGTGTGTGTGTGTGTGTGTGTGTGTGTGTGTGTGTGTGTGTGTGTGTGTGTGTGTGTGTGTGTGTGTGTGTGTGTGTGTGTGTGTGTGTGTGTGTCTGTGTGTGTGTTTGCCCATGTGTGAGTGTGACTGTTGCGTGTGTATGTGTGACTGTGGCCTTTGTCTCAGGGACTTTACCAGTGTGTGACCACAGCGTGGAGCCTGGCTGGAGGTTGGATTCCACTTCAGCTGTCAGGTTATAATAAGGTGCTTTTATCTCTGAGACCCAGTCTGACCCAGTCTCACCCAACCTGAGACCCAGTCTGACCCAGTCTCACCCAACCTGAGACCCAGTCTGACCCAGTCTGGCCTGGCTGGGTGGAAAGACAAAGGGAAAGAACCAGGGTGGTGTTGGTGGTGGGGGACCATAGTGGGCAGGGGGAAGCTGCTCTCTCAGTGTGGGCATTAAAAGTTCTCCTGGCCTTTTGGCCAACTCTGGCAATGGAAGTCATGCAGGCCCTAGTCAATACCTGGCCTCCTGGCCCTAGTCAACACCTGGCCTCCTGGCCCTAGTCAATACCTGGCCTCCTGGCCCTAGTCAACACCTGGCCTCCTGGCCCTAGTCAATACCTGGCCTCCTGGCCCTAGTCAACACCTGGCCTCCTGGGCCTAGTTCAAGCCTGGCCTCCTGGGACTAGTTCAAGCTTGGCCTCCTGGGCCTAGTTCAAGCTTGGCCTCCTGGGCCTAGTTCAAGCCTGGCCTCCTGGTCCTAGTTCTAGCCTGCCCTCCTGGCCCTAGTCAACGCCTGGCCTCCTGGCCCTAGTCAACGTCTGGCCTCCTGGCCATAGTCAACGTCTGGCCTCCTGGCCCTAGTCAACGTCTGGCCTCCTGGCCCTAGTCAATGTCTGGCCTCCTGGCCATAGTTCTACCCTGGCCATGACCTACTCTGGCTCTGGTTTTGACCCTGGTTCTGGACGTTGGGCAGGCAGGAGGCTCCAGTCCAGAAGGACTTGTCCCAGGCTCTCTATCTGAAGCCGGTTCCTCCATCATGCATTGACCCCACCCTGATAACATACCCTCTGTTTATCATCGACCACACCCTGATAACCTACCCTCTGTTTATCATCGACCCACCCTGATAACCTACCCTCTGTCTATCATCGACCACACCCGAATAACCTACCCTCTCTCTATCATCGACCCACTCTGATAACCTACCATCTCTCTATCATCGACCACACCCTGATAACCTACCCTCTCTCTATCATCGACCCACTCTGATAACCTACCCTCTGTTTATCATCGACCACACCCTGATAACCTACCCTCTCTCTATCATCGACCCACTCTGATAACCTACCCTCTGTTTATCATCGACCCCACCCTGATAACCTACCCTCTGTTTATCATCGACCACACCCTGATAACCTACCCTCTCTCTATCATCGACCACACCCTGATAACCTACCCTCTCTCTATCATCGACCCACTCTGATAACCTACCATCTCTCTATCATCGACCACACCCTGATAACCTACCCTCTCTCTATCATCGACCCACTCTGATAACCTACCCTCTCTATCATCGACCACACCCTGATAACCTACCCTCTCTCTATCATCGACCACACCCTGATAACCTACCCTCTGTTTATCATTGACCACACCCTGATAACCTACCATCTCTCTATCATCGACCCCACCCTGATAACCTACCCTCTCTATCATCGACCACACCCTGATAACCTACCCTCTCTCTATCATCGACCCCACCCTGATAACCTACCCTCTCTATCATCGACCCACTCTGATAACCTACCATCTCTCTATCATCGACCCCACTCTGATAACCTACCCTCTCTATCATCAACCCCACCCTTATAACCTACCCTCTCTCTATCATTGACCCCACCCTGATAACCTACCCTCTCTCTATCATCAACCCCACCCTGATAACCTACCCTCTCTATCATCGAACCCACCCTGATAACCTACCCTCTCTATCATCGACCCACCCTGATAACCTACCCTCTCTATCATCGACCCCACCTTGATAACCTACCCTCTCTATCATCGACCCCACCCTGATAACCTACCCTCTCGATCATCGACCCCACCCTGATAACATACCCTCTCTATCATCAACCCCACTCTGATAACCTACCCTCTCTGTTTCATCGACCCCACCCTGATAACCTACCCTCTCTCTGCTACCCTCTCTGCCTCCCTCCATCTAGCCATTCCTCTCTATATGTCTTAATTTGTATTTTCTTTATCCATTTCTCCCTCTCCTTCTTTTCCCCATACATCCCTCCATCCCTTTCCCTCCCCTTATGTCCTCCATCCAGACAACATGTCAGTATTACCTTGACACTGTGGTTCAGTGCAGTCAGACCCAGTCAGACTCAGTCAGAGCCAGTCAGACCCAGTCAGACCCAGTCAGACCCAGTCAGACCCAGTCAGAGCCAGTCAGAGCCAGTCAGACTCAGTCAGACCCAGTCAGACCCAGTCAGAGCCAGTCAGAGCCAATCAAAGCCAGTCAGATTCAGACTCAGTCAGACCCAGTCATACTCAGTCAGACCCAGTCATACTCAGTCAGGGCCAGTCATACTCAGTCAGACCCAGTCAGACTCAGTCAGTCAGGCCCAGTCAGACCCAGTCAGGCCCAGTCAGACTCAGTCAGAGCCAGTCAGACTCAGTCAGACCCATTCAGAACCTTTCAGAACCAGTCAGACCCAGTCAGACCCAGTCAGAGCTAGTCAGACCCAGTTAGAGCCAGTCAGACTGTCAGACCCTGTCAGACCCAGTCAGACCCAGTCAGACCCAGTCAGACCCTGTCAGACCCTGTCAGACCCAGTCAGAGCCAGTCAGACTCAGTCAGACTCAGTCAGAACCAGTCAGAACCAGTCAGAGCCAGTCAGACCCTGTCAGAGTCAGTCAGACCCAGTCAGACCCAGTCAGAGCCAGTCAGACCCTGTCAGACCCAGTCAGACCCAGTCAGACCCTGTCAGAGTCAGTCAGACCCAGTCAGACCCAGTCAGACTGTCAGATCCAGCCAGACCCAGTCAGACCCAGTCAGAACCAGTCAGACCCAGTCAGACACTGTCAGACCCAGTCAGACACTGTCAGACCCAGTCAGAGCCAGTCAGACCCAGTCAGACACTGTCAGACCCAGTCAGAGCCAGTCAGACCCAGTCAGACCCAGTCAGACACTGTCAGACACTGTCAGAGCCAGTCAGACCCAGTCAGAGCCAGTCAGACCCAGTCAGACACTGTCAGACCCAGTCAGACCCAGTCAGAGCCAGTCAGACCCAGTCAGACCCAGTCAGAGCCAGTCAGACCCAGTCAGACACTGTCAGACCCAGTCAGAGCCAGTCAGACCCAGTCAGACACTGTCAGAGCCAGTCAGACCCAGTCAGACCCAGTCAGACCCAGTCAGAGCCAGTCAGACCCAGTCAGACCCAGTCAGAGCCAGTCAGACCCAGTCAGAGCCAGTCAGACCCAGTCAGACCCAGTCAGACCCAGTCAGAGCCAGTCAGACCCAGTCAGAGCCAGTCAGACCCAGTCAGACCCAGTCAGAGCCAGTCAGACCCAGTCAGAGCCAGTCAGACCCAGTCAGAGGGAAACATCATTTTCTGAAGTTTAGAAAAAGACTAAGAGGCTGAGAGGCTTATCTAACAGCTAACCCCCCTCTCTCTCTAGTGACCAGGTCTAACTGGCACTTTTCAATTCAATTCAATTTAAGGGCTTTATTGTTATGGGAAACATAAGTTTACATTACATTGCCAAAGATAGTGAAATAGATCATAAACAGAAGTGAAAAAAATAATAACACATTTACAGGAAACATTACACACACAGAAGTTCCTAAAGAATAAAGACATTTCAAATATCATATTATGTATATATACAGTGTTGTAACGATGTGCAAATGGTTAAAGTACAAAAGGGAAAATAAATAAACATAAATATAGGTTGTATTTACAATGGTGTTTGTTCTTTATTGGTTGACCTTTTCTTGTGGCAACAGGTCACAAATCTTGCTGCTGTGATGCACACTGTGGAATTTCACCCAGTAGATATGGGAGTTTATCAAAATGTGATTTGTTTTCAAATTCTTTGTGTATCTGTGTATTCTGAGGGAAATATGTGTCTCTAATATGGTCATACATTTGGCAGGAGGTTAGGAAGTGCAGCTCAGTTTCCACCTCATGTTGTGGGCAGTGTGCACATAGCCTGTCTTCTCTTGAGAGCCAGGTCTGCCTACGGCGGCCTTTCTCAATAGCAAGGCTATGCTCACTGAGTCTGTACAAGATTTCCTTAAGTTTGGGTCAGTCAGTGGTCAGGTATTCTGCCACTGTGTACTCTCTGTTTAGGGCCAAATGGCATTCTAGTTTGCTCAGTTTTTTTTAAATTATCTTTTTGTTTTCTCATGATTTGGTTGGGTCTAATTGTGTTGCTGTCCCGGGGCCCTGTGGGATCCCTCTCTCCCTCTGCTCCTGACTTGGTTTGACCTACTCAGTAAGTCCTACTAGGTTTAAAACAGACTGTGTTAGCCCACTGAGCTAAAGCCTAGGCATTACCTTGGGGTTGCTAATGCAAATGTTCCCCGGTCTCACACAGCACCAGAGTCTGATTGACAGCTGAGTTTATCCTCATTATGGATGAATACAGAGGATTACCCTGACCTCTGACCTGAGGCTCTTACTCCCCCTGGAACACCTCTCCTCCTTCTTTTACTTATAGGATCTGAGCTTGGTTTGACCCCACCAAGCCACCGTAGATCAAAGCAGTAGCAGTAAAAGAAAGGCAAATTGGGGTTAGAGGGTCTTCCAGAGGAGAAGTCATTAGAATTCTCAGAGCCCGTAGAACTATGAATGCTGAGGTTTTAGGCCAGAAAAGAATCCCAGTAGGTAGCCATGAACCTGACCCATGAACCTCTCTCTCTCCCTCCTCCTCTCTCCTCACTCTTCTCTTTCCCCCTCTAGTAATACAGTGATGGGGTTTCCCAGCCACCCCTATCTAACCCTCAGCAGATGGCTATGGCCTCGACCCTTACTGAACCTTATGAAGTCTATAGAGAGGGGACTAGTGGACTGACTCTCCCTCCTCTCTCTCCTCTCTCTGCTTCTTATTCTGTCTATTGTAGGGGACTAGTGGACTGACTCTACCTCCCTCCTCTCCCTCTCTCTGCTTCTTATTCTGTCTATTGTAGGGGACTAGTGGACTGACTCTCCCTCCTCTCTCTCCTCTCTCTGCTTCTTATTCTGTCTATTGTAGGGGACTAGTGGACTGACTCTACCTCCTCTCTCTCCTCTCCCTCTCCTCTCTCTCCCTCTCTACCTCCCTCCTCCCTCTCTCTGCTTCTTATTCTGTCTATTGTAGGGGACTAGTGGACTGACTCTACCTCCCTCCTCTCCCTCTCTCTGCTTCTTATTCTGTCTATTGTAGGGGACTAGTGGACTGATTCTAACTCCTCTCTCTCCTCTCCCTCTCCTCTCTCTCCCTCTCTACCTCCTCTCTCTCCTATCTCTGCTTCTCTCTCTGCTTCTTATTCTGTCTATTGTAGGGGACTAGTGGACTGACTCTACCTCCCTCCTCCCTATCTCTGCTTCTTATTCTGTCTATTGTAGGGGACTAGTGGACTGACTCTACCTTCCTCCCTCCTCTCCCTCTTCTCTCTCTCTCTCTCTACCTCTGCTTCTCTCTCTGCTTCTTATTCTGTATATTGTAGGGGACTAGTGGACTGACTCTACCTCCCTCCTCTCTCTCTCTGCTTCTTATTCTGTCTATTGTAGGGGACTAGTGGACTGAGTCTACCTCCCTCCTCTCTCTCTCTGTTTCTTATTCTGTCTATTGTAAGGGACATAGTGGACTGACTCTACCTCCCTCCTCTCCCTCTCTCTGCCTCTTATTCTGTCTATTGTAAGGGACATAGTGGACTGGTCCAATACAGAATAGAGGATCAACTAGTAGTGGACATAGTGGACTGGTCCAGTACAGAATAGAGGATCAACTAGTAGTGGACATAGTGGACTGGTCCAGAATAGAGGATCAACTGGGTATTGTGCTGGAAGAACCTCTTCTCTTCTGACATGAATAATAGTACAGTCGTTAATCGTACACATTTCATCAAAAGAGACTTGCAGAACTGTCAACATTGAAAATGACGGAGACCAGTATGTTCATCATACATGGTCTGTGTCGTGTTCTGTATTGGATTGAAAACCACCGTCCTGTTGTCAGCACATGTCTCTACTGCACTGTACTTCCTCTCTCTTTCTGTCAACACATCAGCACTTTGCAGGAAATAAAGCATTATCTGTAATGGCTGGTCCTCTATTCCACTCTTTTGAGGGAGGGGTAATGTTCACATTATCTATGTGAATGTCATTCGTACTAGTTGACACAAAGACAGAAGGTACACACACACACACACTTTCACACGGCCACGTGAGGATACACTGCAGCACACACAGAGGCATGCACATATACATCATGTATCTCTCTCTCTCTCCATCTCTCTCTCTCCCCATCTCCATCTCCATCTCACTCTCTCTCTCTCTCCATCTCCATCTCCATGTCTCTCTCTCTCTCTCTCTCTCTCTCTCTCCATCTCCATCTCCATGTCTCTCTCTCTCTCTCTCTCTCTCTCTCTCTCCATCTCCATCTCCATGTCTCTCTCTCTCTCTCTCGCTCTCTCTCTCTCCCCATCTCCATCTCCATCTCACTCTCTCTCTCTCTCATCTCCATCTCCATCTCCATCTCCATCTCCATCTCCATCTCTCTCTCCATCTCTCTCTCTCCCCATCTCCATCTCCATCTCACTCTCTATCTCCATCTCCATCTCCATCTCCATCTCCATCTCCATCTCCATCTCCATCTCCATCTCCCTCTCTCTCTCTCTCTCTCTCCATCTCCATCTCCATGTCTCTCTCTCTCTCTCTCTCTCTCTCTCTCTCTCTCTCTCTCTCTCTCTCTCTCTCTCTCTCTCTCTCTCTCTCTCAATTCAATTCAATTCAGTTCAATTCAATTCAATTCAATTCAAGGGGCTTTATTGGCATGGGAAACATGTGTTAACATTGCCAAAGCAAGTGAGGTAGATATTATACAAAAGTGAAATAAACAATACAAATTAACAGTAAACATTACACATACAGAAGTTTCAAAACAATAAAGACATTACAAATGTTATATTATATATATACAGTGTTGTAACAATGTACAAATGGTTAAAGCACACAAGTTAAAATAAATAAGCATAAATATGGGTTGTATTTACAATGGTGTTTGTTCTTCACTGGTTGCCCTTTTCTTGTGGCAACAGGTCACAAATCTTGCTGCTGTGATGGCACACTGTGGAATTTCTCCCAGTAGATATGGGAGTTTATCAAAATTGGATTTGTTTTCAAATTCTTTGTGGATCTGTGTAATCTGAGGGAAATATGTCTCTCTAATATGGACATACATTGGGCAGGAGGTTAGGAAGTGCAGCTCAGTTTCCACCTCATTTTGTGGGCAGTGTGTCTCTCTCTCTCTCTCTCTCTCCATCTCCATGTCTCTCTCTCTCTCTCTCTCTCCATCTCCATCTCCATGTCTCTCTCTCTCTCTCTCTCTCTCTCTCTCTCTCTCTCTCTCTCTCTCTCTCTCTCTCCATCTCCATCTCCATGTCTCTCTCTCTCTCTCTCTCCATCTCCATCTCCATCTCCATGTCTCTCTCTCTCTCTCTCTCCATCTCCATGTCTCTCTCTCTCTCCATCTCCATCTCCATGTCTCTCTCTCTCCATCTATCTCTCTCTCTCTCTCTCTCTCTCTCTCTCTCTCTCTCTCTCTCTCTCTCTCTCTCTCTCTCTCTCTCTCTCTCTCTCTCTCTCTCTCTCTCTCTCTCTCTCTCTCTCTCGTCGGAGTGCATGCTGGGAGTGAGTCGTCAAGCAGGAGTGATTGTGAGAGCGACTGAAATTCTTTTCACTCTATTGGGTTTTGGTGTGTATATATATATATATTGATTAGTTTAGTTGTTTTAAGGGTATCTTGTCTAACTATCACTAAGCACGTATAGGGGTGGTGGGATCGTTGAGGTTGGTTTTCGCGAGGGCACAACCAGCGGGTGGGGCTGGTTGCAATGGCCACTCGCGGAAGTTTGGAGTTTGAAAAACTTAGTCGGCGGCATGGAGTAAAGATTCCTGCTGCGGCCGGGTGTTCAGTGGAAGAATGTAGCTTGGCTGTGGGTGCTATCATTGGGTATGATAGCATCAAATCAGCCTCAAGGATGAATAGCGCTGTAGTGATATTCTTAGATTCCATTGAAAAGGTGAATAAGATAGTTGAGAGGGGTGTTGTGTTGTGGGAGACACAGACGCCGGTATTTCCGCTTATGAATCCGGCGAAGAAAGTTATACTTTCTAACGTGCCACCATTTGTTAGAGATGAAGTGTTGGAGCGAGAGTTATCTCGTCATGGTCAAATCGTATCTACAATAAAGAAGGTTCTTTTTGGATGCAAATCTCCGTTGCTGAAACATGTCGTGTCTCATAGGAGACAAGTGCATATGATCTTAAAAAAGGACGTTGATGAACTGAATTTAGCGTTCAGTTTTAAGATTGATGGATTTGATTATGTCTTCTACGCTTCTACTGAAGAAATGAAATGCTTTGGCTGTGGAAGAGAGGGGCATTTGGTGCTTAGTTGTCCCGAGAATGAGCGCGCAGAGCCCGGTAGTAGCTCTAGTGCTGGTGCAGCTAACGCACCACCGCGAAGGGATGAACATGCTAAGGGTGCAGGGGAAGGGAGAAGGTGGGCAGATGTGGTTGGAAAAGTAGGAGAGGAAGGCATTGTGGATACGGGGGCAATTGTGGTAGATCAGAACAAAGAGGGAGGGGAAACAGTCGGTGAGATTGCGACTGCCGTCGCTGAGGTGGTGCTGGAAAATGAAATTGGAGGTCAAGAGGAGATTGAAATAACGGAAAAGGAAGCAGCTGTTTTCAAAGTACCGAGGAGTAAGAGGAAGAATTTAAGGGGTGGTGAAGGGTCTAATTCTAAGAGGAAGGTAGAGATTGATAAATCAGTTGAGGATGAACAGGTTGTAGAGATGGTGGAGTTTTCTTCTGGGGAGGATAGCGAGAGTGAGTCATCTGACGCGTCACAACAAAATAGCGAGATAAATGGGGTGGAAGGGAGGTATGGGATTGAGAAGGTACGTCAATTTCTGAAGTTGACAAAAGGGAAGAAATATATGCAGGATTACAATGTAACTGATTTTTTCCCTGAAAGTGAATTGTTAATTGAATCAGCAAAGTTTCTGATGTCAAAAATTACAGGGGGAGGTTTGACAAGCCCTGAAATTGCTAGACTCAAGAAAGTGGTCACGAGAGTGATAAGTGATGTAAATTCTAAAGAAAATGAAAGAGTTCAGTTGCAGCTTTAACTCTGTAAAGAGATGTGGTGTCTTTATCTTCCTCTGTATATTTTTTTCATCCATGAGCAGTTTTAAGATTTCTTCTTTAAACGTAAATGGGGCAAGAGATGGTAAAAAAAGAGCCATAGTGTATGAGTTAATTAGGGGAAAGGGAAGTGACATAAATTTTCTACAAGAAACGCATAGTAATTTGGAAAATGAAGTTATGTGGAAACAGGAGTGGGGGGGGACAGTGGTGTGTAGTCATAAAAACTCAAAAAGTGGGGGTGTGGCTATCTTGTTCTCAAAAGGGTTTTTGCCTTTGTCATATGAGGTTGAAGAGGTAGTTGAGGGGAGGTTATTAAAAGTTAGAGCAAGGTATGAAAACATCACTATGTGTCTGATAAATGTATATGCCCCAGTGGTGGCAGTTGAGAGGGTATGTTTTTTAGAGACATTATCAAATACCATTGAGAAATGTAACAATGAAGATTATTTATTTATTGCTGGGGATTTTAACTGCACAGTCAGCGATTTAGATAGAAATCACCAAGAACCTCATATAGCCTCAAGGACTTTTTTAAAACGCCTCATTGTAACACATGAACTGTGTGATATTTGGCGGAGTCAACATGGAGGCACAAGGCAGTACACCTGGGCGCATGTGAGAGAGAACACCATCTCTATGGCCAGGTTAGATAGGTTTTATTGTTTTGAGCATCAATCTCAGGTCTGTAAATCAAGTGTGATAACCCCAGTGGGATTTTCTGATCATTGTTTAATAACAGAGGTGGTGTTCATTAACGATGTAAAACCCAAAAGCGCATACTGGCATTTTAATATAACTTTATTGAGTGATGCTCACTTCAGGAAATGTTTTAGTTTTTTCTGGGAGAGGTGGAGGTCTCAAAAGGCCAGTTTTGTATCCCTTCAACAGTGGTGGGATATAGGGAAAATCCAGATTCAACAATTCTGTAATCAATACACGAGGAATGTCACCAAGGATATCACCAGATCAATGAAAGCCCTAGAGTTTGAAATAGTGGAACTCATGACGTTGGTTGAGACCACAGGAGATCGAGGCCATACTCAGGCCCTCAAGAGGAAAAAAGCTGCATTGGCAGACCTGCTGGGTATCAGAGCAAAGGGGGCATTGGTGAGAAGTAAGTTTCAGGGAATCTCTGAAATGGATGCCTCATCCAAATTTTTCTTTGGTTTAGAGAAAAAGAATGGACAAAGAAAAATTATTCATTGTCTCAAATCAGCTGTTGGACAAGAGCTCACTAGCCCTAGTGAAATTAGAAAGAGGGCAGTAGAGTTCTATGCTGAGCTTTACAAGTGTGAGTACAAAGAGGATAAAACAGTGACACAGCAGTTCCTTGATGGGCTCCCACAGGTGGCTGCAGAAGCTCAGGTTGAGCTTGAGCAACCATTGTCTTTGCAGGAGTTATACACTGCATTAAAAGGCATGGAAAATGGAAGGGCACCAGGCATTGATGGGCTTCCCGTTGACTTTTTTAAGTCTTTTTGGGCTATGTTGGGAGAGGATTGGCTAGCAGTAGTTAATGATAGTTTAACCGGAGGGTTACTACCAATAAGCTGCAGAAGGGCTGTCCTCACCCTACTGCCCAAAAAGGGTGACCCTAGGGAGGTGAAGAACTGGAGGCCGGTGGCTTTATTGTGCACTGATTATAAGATCTTGTCAAAGGCTTTGTCCAACAGGCTGAGGGAGGTGATGAGGCAAATCATACATACGGACCAGTCCTACTGTGTTCCTGGCAGGCAGATAGGGGATAACATTTCTCTGATTCGTGATTTTTTGGACGTCTCTAGGGCTATTGGGTTGGATGCTGGTCTAATTTAAATTGATCAGGAAAAGGCATTTGACCGAGTTGAACATCAATATTTATGGCACACGTTTGAGGAGTTTGGGTTCAGCTCTGGTTTTATTGCCATGATAAAGGTGATATATGGTGACATTTTTATTTTTATTTATTTCACCTTTATTTAACCAGGTAGGCAAATTGAGAACACGTTCTCATTTACAATTGCGACCTGGCCAAGATAAAGCAAAGCAGTTCGACACATACAACAACACATAGTTACACATGGAGTAAAACAAACATACAGTCAATAATACAGTGAAAAATAAGTCTATATACAATGTGAGCAAGTGAGGTGAGATAAGGGAGGTGAAGGCAAATAAAATATATATATAAATAAAAATATAAAAAAAGGCCATGGTGGCGAAGTAAATACAATATAGCAAGTAAAAAAAACACTGGAATGGTTGGTTTGCAGTGGAAGAAGGTGCAAAGTAGAGATAGAAATAAAGGGGTGCAAAGGAGCAAAATAAATAAATACAGTAGGTAAAGAGGTAGTTGTTTGGGCTAAATTATAGATGGGCTATGTACAGGTGCAGTAATCTATGAGCTGCTCTGACAGCTGGTGCTTAAAGCTAGTGAGGGAGATAAGTGTTTCCAGTTTCAGAGATTTTTGTAGTTCGTTCCAGTCATTGGCAGCAGAGAACTGGAAGGAGAGGCGGCCAAAGGAAGAATTGGTTTTGGGGGTGACCAGAGAGATATACCTGCTGGAGCGCGTGCTACAGGTAGGTGCTGCTATGGTGACCAGCGAGCTGAGATAAGGGGGGACTTTACCTAGCAGGGTTTTGTAGATGACCTGGAGCCAGTGGGTTTGGCGACGAGTATGAAGCGAGGGCCAGCCAACGAGAGTGTACAGGTCGCAGTGGTGGGTAGTATATGGGGCTTTGGTGACAAAACGGATGGCACTGTGATAGACTGCATCCAATTTATTGAGTAGGGTTTTGGAGGCTATTTTGTAAATGACATCACCGAAGTCGAGGATTGGTAGGATGGTCAGTTTTACAAGGGTATGTTTGGCAGCATGAGTGAAGGATACTTTGTTGCGGAATAGGAAGCCAATTCTAGATTTAACTTTGGATTGGAGATGTTTGATGTGAGTCTGGAAGGAGAGTTTACAGTCTAACCAGACACCTAGGTATTTGTAGTTGTCCACATATTCTAAGTCAGAGCCGTCCAGAGTAGTGATGTTGGACAGGCGGGCAGGTGCAGGCAGCGATCGGTTGAAGAGCATGCATTTAGTTTTACTTGTATTTAAGAGCAATTGGAGGCCACGGAAGGAGAGTTGTATGGCATTGAAGCTCGCCTGGAGGGTTGTTAACACAGTGTCAAAAGAAGGGCCAGAAGTATACAGAATAGTGTCGTCTGCGTAGAGGTGGATCAGAGACTCACCAGCAGCAAGAGCGACATCATTGATGTATACAGAGAAGAGAGTCGGTCCAAGAATTGAACCCTGTGGCACCCCCATAGAGACTGCCAGAGGTCCGGACAACAGACCCTCCGATTTGACACACTGAACTCGATCAGAGAAGTAGTTGGTGAACCAGGCGAGGCAATCATTAGAGAAACCAAGGCTGTCGAGTCTGCCGATGAGGATGTGGTGATTGACAGAGTCAAAAGCCTTGGCCAGGTCAATGAATATGGCTGCACAGTATTGTTTCCTATCGATGGCGGTTAAGATATCGTTTATTACCTTGAGCGTGGCTGAGGTGCACCCATGACCAGCTCTGAAACCAGATTGCATAGCGGAGAAGGTATGGTGGGATTCGAAATGGTCGGTAATCTGTTTGTTGACTTGGCTTTCGAAGACCTTAGAAAGGCAGGGTAGGATAGATATAGGTCTGTAGCTGTTTGGGTCATACATTGAAAGTGTATTGAAAGTTAACGGTGGTTTGAGTGCTCCTTTTAAAGTGTGTAGAGGTATTAGGCAGGGATGTTCTTTGTCAGGAATGTTATATGCCATTGCTATAGAGCCACTACTAAATAGCATTAGAAGTCGCATTGAAGGGGTGTACCTTTCAGAGGATATTCCTCCTATTCGTCTCTCAGCCTATGCTGATGATGTAGTTGTTTTAGTGAAAAATCAAGCGGAGGTGGATAGTTTGAGTCTAATGGTTGATCGTTTTAGGGGAATATCCTCTGCAAAGGTAAATTGGGAAAAGAGTTGTGCTTTACAGATTGGAGAATGGTCTGGAGGGATCATGGCTTTGCCAGGGGGGCTGGAATGGTGTAAGGGAGGTTTTAAGTATCTTGGAGTGTACCTAGGAGATGAGGGGACTATGGAAAAAAAATTGGATTGGGGTGGTTGAAATGGTGGAAGGGAGGATGAGGAGATGGCGTTGGTTGCTATCTCGTATGTCATATAGGGGGCGCACTATTATAGTTAACAATGTGATTGCCTCTGCACTGTGGCATCGGTTGTCAGTTTTAGAACCACCATCTGGCCTTCTGGCTAAGATACAGGCAATTATTGTGGATTTCTTTTGGGATAAATATCACTGGGTTCCACAAAGTGTTTTGTATTTGTCAAAAGAGGAGGGGGGGACAAGGTCTTGTACATCTTGCTAGTAGGGCTGCTGCTTTCCGGTTTCAGTTTATTCAAAGGTTGCTTTATGGACCGGAAAATGTGGTGTGGAGAGGGGTGGCAGGTCTTGTATTACAGCGGGTTGGAGGATTAGGTTTAAAGAAGGTTTTATTTCTGGTTGATAGTAGCCAGATTTCTAGGGAGGGAGTACCTCCGTTTTACAGAGGCCTTCTCAGAGTGTGGAGCATAATGAAGGTGTCCAGACGAACTTCAGCGGAGTCAGTGCATTGGCTGTTGGAGGAACCTCTGGTGTATGGGGCAAGACTGGATTGTACAACTGCAGCTGTTCCACATTTCTCCAAGATTCTGGTGAAGGGCAAAATCATCACCTTAAAACAGTTAATGGCCATGGCTGGGCCCGCCTTAATGGATGGAAGACGGGTGGCTGAACATTTGGGGGTGAGGTCGGAAAGGATTGTCGGACAACTGCTGGGAAGCTGCAGGAAGGCTCTGTCAGCGGAAGAGTGGGGTATGCTTAATAGCCACAAGAAGAAGGTACAAGATGAAGACGTCTCATTTCCAAGACTAGGGATTACACCAAATATCCCAGAGTCAGAAAGAAAGGCGTTATTGCTGGATTTGAGAGGGTTGGAGGAGGTGGGTTTGGATGAGGTGAATGGGAAGGACTTGTATAGGGGGTGTGTCAAGGTGTTGAATAAAGATAAATAGAAAAATAGAAAAGACACTCCATGGAGGGTAAAATTGGGCATTGATGACAAGGTAAAGCCAGCATGGAGAGCACTGTACAAGCCACCGTTACAAAAGGGTACTGGTGATATGCAATGGAGGGTTTTACATGGCATCATTGCAGTTAATGCTTTTGTATCTGTTATTAACTCAGATGTTAGAGATGGATGTCCTTTTTGTAATATAAGAGAAACCATTTTTCACTGTTTTATGGAGTGTGAGAGGATAAAACCTCTATTGGAAATGCTGGAATCTTTGTTTAAAGCTGTAGGGGAGATTTTCAATAACACTGTTTTTATTTTGGGGTTTCAATATAGTAAGCAACAGAAAAGAAAATGTCAACTGTTAAATTTTATTTTGGGACAAGCTAAGATGTCAATTTTTCTGAGTAGGAAACATAAGATAGAAACGGGATATGGGCAGGATGTAAGATGTGTTTTTAAAGGATTAGTGAAAGCAAGAATAAAAGTGGATTTTGAGTTCTTCTCAGCTGTAAAAGATCTCCTATTATTTGAGGAGAAGTGGGCCTACGAAGGAGCGCTTTGTTTTGTAGAGGAGGGGAAATTATTTTTTGTTGATGAAATAAGTTGAATGTATATGTTCTTTTGTATTTTTATTTTATTTATTTTGTTTAGGAATTACATTTGTTGTTTTATTTCTGAAAAGGCAGTGTGTCATTATTTATGTTAACACTTGAGTATAAAATAAAGGTTTTATAAAAACTCAAACTCAAACTCTCTCTCTCTCTCTCTCCCTCTCTCCCCATCTCCATCTCCATCTCTCTCTCCATCTCCATCTCTCTCTCCATCTTCATCTCTCTCTCCATCTTCATCTCTCTCTCCATCTCCATCTCTCTCCCCATCTCCATCTCTCTCTCTCTCTCTCTCTCTCTCTCTCTCTTTCTCTCTCTCTCTCCCCATCTCCATCTCTCTCTCTCTCTCTCTCTCTCTCTTTCTCTCTCTCTCTCCCCATCTCCATCTCACTCTCTCTCTCCATCTCCATCTCTCTCTCCATCTCCATCTCTCTCCATCTCTCTCTATTTCTCTCTCTCTCTCCCCATCTCTCTCTCTCCCCATCTCCATCTCACTCTCTCTCTCCATCTCTCTCTCTTTCTCTCCCCATCTCCATCTCACTCTCTCTCTCCATCTCCATCTCCATCTCTCTCTCTCAATTCAATTCAATTCAAGGGGCTTTATTGGCATGGGAAACATGTTTTAACATTGCCAAAGCAAGTGAGGTAGATAATATACAAAAGGGAAATAAACAATAGAAATTAACAGTCAACATTACACATACAAAAGTTTCAAAAGAATAAAGACATTACAAATGTCATATTATGTATATATACAGTGTTGTAACGATGTACAAATGGTTAAAGTACACAAGGGAAAATAAATAAGCATAAATATGGGTTGTATTTACAATCTCTCTCCTTCTCTCCCTCTCTCTAAATAGGCTCTGTCTAAATACACTTACAGGCACCATAATTGCTCCCCATGGGCATATAATATTAAAACAATGTAGACTATGGAGGGTTTTATGCACGTCCAAACGTTTCGCAATAGCTGGACAAAGATCCAATATATAGAGAATATGTTTTACAAACAAGTGGCTGTTCCACTGGATGTCATAAGGTGAATGCACCAATTTGTAAGTCGCTCTGGATAAGAGCGTCTGCTAAATGACTTAAATGTAAATGTAAATGTAAATATTGGAACCATCTTACAGATTGCAATCACACTTCTCCAGAAGTTGCATTCCACGGATGTTCTCACCTTTAAACCAGGACAGTGAATCATTTTAATACGTTTTGTGTTAATAAACATGTTTTATCCCCAGGATAAAAGGCACATTTCTGTAGAACCAGCCTTCGTTATACGGTAGTTGCCTCGGATAAGGGTAGCCTACGGAGGGCTTGGGTTTTCAACATATCAAATGAAAAACAAGCGATTTTTATCGGTTACAGATAACTTCTAAACACGAGGTTCCCCGGTATTCAGCAAGGTTCTCCTCTCTGGTTTCATGATGGGCATGGACACATGTATCATACATCACAGAGGGAGTTTTACACACGTCCATAACAGGAGCTGCATGGCTAAAATAATGTGGGTCTGCCTACGATACGTAGATCAGAAGGGTTTTTGTCGGCTCACTGTTTGCTTTGGTGATTTCTTTCCAAGCAGTTGTCCCGTGTGCATATGGGCGGTGTGCATCACGGCTGGATAGGCTGCGTTTCCACTGTCAAAACCAACCCTGTTACCACTAAAACCAGCTTTGTGTTTGTCTTAAATATCCCTACCAGCGCTGCCTGAAATTAGCACTTTGGATCACGTTTTGAAGGACGCACCTAAAATATCCACCCCCGATCTGAGTGCCAGCTAGATGATATAAGACAGGTAAATGACCGATCCTATAAGACAGGTGAATGACCGATCCTATAAGACAGCTAAATGACCGATCCTACAAGACAGGTGAATGACCGATCCTACAAGACAGGTGAATGACAGATCCTACAAGACAGGTGAATGACAGATCCTACAAGACTGGTGAATGACCGATCCTACAAGACAGGTAAATGACCGATCCTACAAGACAGGTAAATGACCGATCCTACAAGACAGGTAAATGACCGATCCTACAAGACAGGTAAATGACCGATCATACAAAACAGGTAAATGACCGATCCTACAAGACAGGTAAATGACCGATCCTACAAGACAGCTAAATGACCGATCCTGCAAGACAGGTAAATGACCGATCCTACAAGACAGGTAAATGACCGATCCTATAAGACAGGTAAATGACCGATCCTATAAGACAGATAAATGACCGATCCTATAAGACAGGTAAATGACCTGTACGCTAGGCTAAATGATTCCTTTTTTGGATAATGTGCTTTAGGATGTTTTGCTAATCTACATCTTCTGTATTTTATGAAATTGCATTAGTGCCGACATTGGGGGAAAATGTTGGGTTTTGGTGTGTGTGTGTGCATCGCTAAGTGGATGTGCCCCTCAGCATCTATGTATTTTCCACAGGGATGTAATTTCAGAGACACCACACACACACACACACACACACACACACACACACACACACACACACACACACACACACACACACACACACACACACACACACACACACACACACACACACACACGTCAGGTGTTCTGGGTAAATGGAGACTACAGTTCCATTTCTGTTCTCCCAAGGATCAATGAAGAGGTGGGGGCTAAATAGAGTTATAGTTGGAAGGTGTCAGTGTGTGTGTGTGTGTGTGTGTGTGTGTGTGTGTGTGTGTGTGTGTGTGTGTGTGTGTGTGTGTGTGTGTGTGTGTGTGTGTGTGTGTGTGTGTGTGTGTGTGTGTGTGTGTGTGTGTGGGGGGGGGGGCTAGCTAATTAAAGTGTGTATTATAGATGCTGTAAGCCTTGACACTGTGGACTACTGGGCCCTTCAGATCATTCCTCTTCTACTGTCTGGTCTGTTACAGTCTAACTCATTCCATACTGTGTGTGTGTGTGTGTGTGTGTGTGTGTGTGTGTGTGTGTGTGTGTGTGTGTGTGTGTGTGTGTGTGTGTGTGTGTGTGTGTGTGTGTGTGTGTGTGTGTGTGTGTGTGTGTGTGTGTGTGACAGTACTGAGAGGACACCAGAGAGGAAGATAATCTGTTGCTTTTTATAGAAACACTCTGGTGACTTTAATGCTATTGTTGCTGGTTTGAGTGGTGTGTGTGTGTGTGTGTGTGTGTGTGTGTGTGTGTGTGTGTGTGTGTGTGTGTGTGTGTGTGTGTGTGTGTGTGTGTGTGTGTGTGTGTGTGTGTGTGTGTGAGTGTGAGTGTGTGTGTGTGTGCCTCTCTCATCCCCTCGAAATTACCCACAGCGCAGGTTTATACAGGCTTGTTGAGACACAGACACATCCATTGTTCTCAGTCTCAGTCTCACACTCACACAGACAGACAGACACACACACACACACACGCTCCCTGTCGCCGCTGGGCTGTGACTCAGACAGATCAATATATCTGATCAGGAGTTTCTCATCGGCTCAGATGAAAAACAGTTTGTCTCCTGTTGTTCACTACAGTGTCACCTTAAAGGCTATAGCTGCCGGGGCTGCTCATCACTCACACACACACAAAGTCATCGTTGCAGTGTGTGTGTCTGGCTGGGTGTAGCTACATAATATGGAGGTATTACCCATACAGATAAATGAAGGACTCTGCAGAGCATAGCTCATGCTGTCACAGTGTTAAAGCTAGGGGAAACTTCATGGAGAAATGTTCTCTACAAACGCTGCCTCTGTCTGTTTCCTCTCTAGCTCTCGGTTACTTCAGTGATGCTATTGCTCTCTCTCTCTCTCTCTCTCTCTCTCTCTCTCTGTCTCTCTGTCTCTCTGTCTCTCTGTCTCTCTCTCTCTGTCTCTCTGTCTCTCTGTCTCTCTCTTTCTCTCTCACAAACTCTCTCTCTGTACTGACATTACCCAATTATTAACCCCCTCCCTCTCTCGTTCTCTCTCTCTCTCTCTCTGTCTTCTCTCACACTCTCTCTCCTCCCAAACATTCTCTCCCCTCTCTCTTTCTCTCCCCTCTCGCTCTCTCTTTATTAAATTCAATTCATTTCTTTTTGCTAAATGTGCATGTAATATCAGTAATATGTAATACCAAATAATCTTGAAGTTTTAGAGGTCCAAAGTACAATTGTATAAATTGTCTCTCTCTCTTCCTCTCTCCATCCCCCTCCCTTCCATTCTCCCTCTCTCCTCTACCTCCCCCTCTGTAGATGATGTTCCTCCATACTTTAAGATGGAGCCGGTCCAGACCCAGGTTCATCTGGAGCGTAACAGGCTGGTTCTTACCTGTATGGCTGAGGGCAGCTGGCCTCTGGAGTTTAAATGGCTTTACAACGCCACTGAGCTCACGCGCTTCTCTCTGGAGTACAGGTGAGGTTCAGACCTACAGGTACACAGAGGTACGTGCTTCTCTCTGGAGTACAGGTGAGGTTCAGACCTACAGGTACACAGAGGTACACGCTTCTCTCTGGAGTACAGGTGAGGTTCAGACCTACAGGTACACAGAGGTACGTGCTTCTCTCTGGAGTACAGGTGAGGTTCAGATCTATCTCCAGATATATCTTCAGGCTCAGATCTATCTCCAGATATATCTCCAGATCTATCTCTAGGTTCAGATCTATCTCCAGATATATCTCCGGGTTGAGATCTATCTCCAGGTTCAGATCTATCCAGATCTATCTCCAGATCTATCTCCAGATCTATCTCTAGGTTCAGATCTATCTCCAGGCACAGGTGAGGTTCAGATATATCTCCGGGTTCAGATCTATCTCCAGGTTCAGATCTATCTCCAGATATATCTACAGGTTCAGATCTATCTCCAGATATATCTCCAGATATATCTCCAGATCTATCTCTAGGTTCAGATCTATCTCCAGGCACAGGTGAGGTTCAGATCTATCTCCAGGTTCAGATCTATCTCCAGATATATCTCCGGGTTCAGATCTATCTCCAGGTTCAGATCTATCTCCAGATTCAGATCTATCTCCAGATATATCTCCAGGTTCAGATCTATCTCCAGATATATCTCCGGGTTCAGATCAATCTCCAGATCTATCTCCAGGTTCATATCTATCTCCAGATCTATATCCAGGTTCAGATCTATCTCCAGGCACAGGTGAGGTTCAGATATATCTCCAGGTTCAGATCTATCTCCGGGTTCAGATCTATCTCCAGGTTCAGATCTATCTCCAGATCTATCTCCAGATTCAGATCTATCTCCAGATATATATCCAGGTTCAGATCTATCTCCAGGTCCAGATCTATCTCCAGATATATCTCCAGGTTCAGATCTATGTCCAGATCTATCTCCAGGTTCAGATCTATCTCTAGATTTATCTCCAGGTTCAGATCTATCTCCAGATTTATCTCCAGGTTCAGATCTATCTCCAGGTTCAGATCTATCTCCAGATCTATCTCCAGGTTCAGATCTATCTCCAGATCTATCTCCAGGTTCAGATCTATCTCCAGGTTCAGATCTATCTCCAGATATATCTCCAGGTTCAGATCTATCTCCAGGTTCAGATCTATCTCCAGATCTATCTCCAGGTTCAGATCTATCTCCAGATCTATCTCCAGGTTCAGATCTATCTCCAGGTTCAGATCTATCTCCAGATATATCTCCAGGTTCAGATCTATCTCCGGGTTCAGATCAATCTCCAGATATATCTCCAGGTTCAGATCTATGTCCAGATCTATCTCCAGGTTCAGATCTATCTCCAGGTTCAGATTTATCTCCAGATCTATCTCCAGGTTCAGATCTATCTCCAGGTTCAGATCTATCTCCAGATATATCTCCGGGTTCAGATCAATCTCCAGATCTATCTCCAGGTTCAGATCTATCTCCAGGCACAGGTGAGGTTCAGATATATCTCCAGGTTCAGATCAATTTCCAGATCTATCTCCAGGTTCAGATCTATCTCCAGGTTCAGATCTATCTCCAGATATATCTCCAGGTTCAGATTTATCTCCGGGTTCAGATCAATCTCCAGATATATCTCCAGGTTCAGATCTATGTCCAGATCTATCTCCAGGTTCAGATCTATCTCCAGGTTCAGATTTATCTCCAGATCTATCTCCAGGTTCAGATCTATCTCCAGATATATCTCCGGGTTCAGATCTATCTCCAGGTTCAGATCTATCTCCAGATTCAGATCTATCTCCAGATATATCTCCAGGTTCAGATCTATCTCCAGGTTCAGATCTATCTCCAGATATATCTCCGGGTTCAGATCAATCTCCAGATCTATCTCCAGGTTCATATCTATCTCCAGATCTATATCCAGGTTCAGATCTATCTCCAGGCACAGGTGAGGTTCAGATATATCTCCAGGTTCAGATCTATCTCCGGGTTCAGATCTATCTCCAGGTTCAGATCTATCTCCAGATCTATCTCCAGATTCAGATATATCTCCAGATATATATCCAGGTTCAGATCTATCTCCAGGTCCAGATCTATCTCCAGATATATCTCCAGGTTCAGATCTATGTCCAGATCTATCTCCAGGTTCAGATCTATCTCTAGATTTATCTCCAGGTTCAGATCTATCTCCAGATTTATCTCCAGGTTCAGATCTATCTCCAGATATATCTCCAGGTTCAGATCTATCTCCAGATCTATCTCCAGGTTCAGATCTATCTCCAGATCTATCTCCAGGTTCAGATCTATCTCCAGGTTCAGATCTATCTCCAGATATATCTCCAGGTTCAGATCTATCTCCAGGTTCAGATCTATCTCCAGATCTATCTCCAGGTTCAGATCTATCTCCAGATCTATCTCCAGGTTCAGATCTATCTCCAGGTTCAGATCTATCTCCAGATATATCTCCAGGTTCAGATCTATCTCCGGGTTCAGATCAATCTCCAGATATATCTCCAGGTTCAGATCTATGTCCAGATCTATCTCCAGGTTCAGATCTATCTCCAGATATATCTCCAGGTTCAGATCTATCTCCAGGTTCAGATCTATCTCCAGATCTATCTCCAGGTTCAGATCTATCTCCAGATCTATCTCCAGGTTCAGATCTATCTCCAGGTTCAGATCTATCTCCAGATATATCTCCAGGTTCAGATCTATCTCCGGGTTCAGATCAATCTCCAGATATATCTCCAGGTTCAGATCTATGTCCAGATCTATCTCCAGGTTCAGATCTATCTCCAGGTTCAGATTTATCTCCAGATCTATCTCCAGGTTCAGATCTATCTCCAGGTTCAGATCTATCTCCAGATATATCTCCGGGTTCAGATCAATCTCCAGATCTATCTCCAGGTTCAGATCTATCTCCAGGCACAGGTGAGGTTCAGATATATCTCCAGGTTCAGATCAATTTCCAGATCTATCTCCAGGTTCAGATCTATCTCCAGGTTCAGATCTATCTCCAGATATATCTCCAGGTTCAGATTTATCTCCGGGTTCAGATCAATCTCCAGATATATCTCCAGGTTCAGATCTATGTCCAGATCTATCTCCAGGTTCAGATCTATCTCCAGGTTCAGATTTATCTCCAGATCTATCTCCAGGTTCAGATCTATCTCCAGATATATCTCCGGGTTCAGATCTATCTCCAGGTTCAGATCTATCTCCAGATTCAGATCTATCTCCAGATATATCTCCAGGTTCAGATCTATCTCCAGGTTCAGATCTATCTCCAGATATATCTCCGGGTTCAGATCAATCTCCAGATCTATCTCCAGGTTCATATCTATCTCCAGATCTATATCCAGGTTCAGATCTATCTCCAGGCACAGGTGAGGTTCAGATATATCTCCAGGTTCAGATCTATCTCCGGGTTCAGATCTATCTCCAGGTTCAGATCTATCTCCAGATCTATCTCCAGATTCAGATATATCTCCAGATATATATCCAGGTTCAGATCTATCTCCAGGTCCAGATCTATCTCCAGATATATCTCCAGGTTCAGATCTATGTCCAGATCTATCTCCAGGTTCAGATCTATCTCTAGATTTATCTCCAGGTTCAGATCTATCTCCAGATTTATCTCCAGGTTCAGATCTATCTCCAGATATATCTCCAGGTTCAGATCTATCTCCAGATCTATCTCCAGGTTCAGATCTATCTCCAGATCTATCTCCAGGTTCAGATCTATCTCCAGGTTCAGATCTATCTCCAGATATATCTCCAGGTTCAGATCTATCTCCAGGTTCAGATCTATCTCCAGATCTATCTCCAGGTTCAGATCTATCTCCAGATCTATCTCCAGGTTCAGATCTATCTCCAGGTTCAGATCTATCTCCAGATATATCTCCAGGTTCAGATCTATCTCCGGGTTCAGATCAATCTCCAGATATATCTCCAGGTTCAGATCTATGTCCAGATCTATCTCCAGGTTCAGATCTATCTCCAGGTTCAGATTTATCTCCAGATCTATCTCCAGGTTCAGATCTATCTCCAGGTTCAGATCTATCTCCAGATATATCTCCGGGTTCAGATCAATCTCCAGATCTATCTCCAGGTTCAGATCTATCTCCAGGCACAGGTGAGGTTCAGATATATCTCCAGGTTCAGATCAATTTCCAGATCTATCTCCAGGTTCAGATCTATCTCCAGGTTCAGATCTATCTCCAGATATATCTCCAGGTTCAGATTTATCTCCGGGTTCAGATCAATCTCCAGATATATCTCCAGGTTCAGATCTATGTCCAGATCTATCTCCAGGTTCAGATCTATCTCCAGGTTCAGATTTATCTCCAGATCTATATCCAGGTTCAGATCTATCTCCAGGCACAGGTGAGGTTCAGATATATCTCCAGGTTCAGATATATCTCCAGGTTCAGATCTATCTTCAGGTTCAGATATATCTCCAGGTTCAGATATATCTCTAGGGTCAGGTAATACATTTCATGAAGTATCAAAAGGCGTGTCAAAGGCTTGACATGTTATGTGTCGTAACCCCGGACACCATTTATTGTGGAGTACAGGTGAGAGGTCCATCCATCTAAGGTTCTGGCCTATCCCCATGCAGGGCAGGCAAACTAAAGGTGAGATAGAATCCCAACATCCACCAATGTTTCTCTAGAGGTGAATAGGAGACGTGTCTCATTCCCTGTCTCCTTGTCTTCTCCTTAAGGGGGGGAGGTCTGGGGGGGGGGGGGGGGGCTAGGAGGGAGAACACAAAAGGAATAGACAAAAGACCATTGTGAAAATATGTACTATTTAATTGAATTCACTTTTAGCTGAGTGAATGGAGACTTGGTAATGCCATTTGGAAAGAGACTAGAAAAGTAGGGCAACGTGCTACTCATGCTAGTTGAGGTTGAGGTGTGTTACTAAGGGGAGAGTTAACTAACAGGCCAGGCGGAGTCATGTTACTTAGGGGAGAGTTAACAGGCCAGGTTGAGGTGTGTTACTAAGGGGAGAGTTAACTAACAGCCCAGGTTGAGGTGTGTTACTAAGGGGAGAGTTAACTAACAGGCAGGCTGAGGTGTGTTACTAAGGGGAGAGTTAACTAACAGGCCAGGCTGACGTGTGTTACTAAGGGGAGAGTTAACTACCAGGCAGGCTGAGTTGTGTTACTAAGGGGAGAGTTAACTAACAGGCAGGCGGAGGTGTGTTACTAAGGGGAGAGTTAACTAACATGCAGGCTGAGGTGTGTTACTAAGGGGAGAGTTAACTAACAGGCAGGCTGAGGTGTGTTACTAAGGGGAGAGTTAACTAACAGGCAGGCTGAGGTGTGTTACTAAGGGGAGAGTTAACTAACAGGCCAGGCTGAGGTGTGTTACTAAGGGGAGAGTTAACTAACAGGCCAGGCTGAGGTGTGTTACTAAGGGGAGAGTTAACTAACAGGCCAGGCTGAGGTGTGTTACTAAGGGGAGAGTTAACTAACAGGCCAGGCTGAGGTGTGTTACTAAGGGGAGAGTTAACTAACATGCAGGCTGAGGTGTGTTACTAAGGGGAGAGTTAACTAACAGGCAGGCTGAGGTGTGTTACTAAGGGGAGAGTTAACTAACATGCAGGCTGAGGTGTGTTACTAAGGGGAGAGTTAACTAACAGGCCAGGTTGAGGTGTGTTACTAAGGGGAGAGTTAACTAACAGGCCAGGCTGAGGTGTGTTACTAAGGGGAGAGTTAACTAACAGGCCAGGTTGAGGTGTGTTACTAAGGGGAGAGTTAACTAACAGGCCAGGCTGAGGTGTGTTACTAAGGGGAGAGTTAACTAACAGGCAGGCTGAGGTGTGTTACTAAGGGGAGAGTTAACTAACAGGCCAGGTTGAGGTGTGTTACTAAGGGGAGAGTTAACTAACAGGCCAGGCTGAGGTGTGTTACTAAGGGGAGAGTTAACTAACAGGCCAGGCTGAGGTGTGTTACTAAGGGGAGAGTTAACTAACAGGCCAGGCTGAGGTGTGTTACTAAGGGGAGAGTTAACTAACAGGCCAGGCTGAGGTGTGTTACTAAGGGGAGAGTTAACTAACAGGCCAGGCTGAGGTGTGTTACTAAGGGGAGAGTTAACTAACAGGCCAGGCTGAGGTGTGTTACTAAGGGGAGAGTTAACTAACAGGCCAGGCTGAGGTGTGTTACTAAGGGGAGAGTTAACTAACAGGCCAGGCTGAGGTGTGTTACTAAGGGGAGAGTTAACTAACAGGCCAGGCTGAGGTGTGTTACTAAGGGGAGAGTTAACTAACAGGCCAGGCTGAGGTGTGTTACTAAGGGGAGAGTTAACTAACAGGCCAGGCTGAGGTGTGTTACTAAGGGGAGAGTTAACTAACAGGCCAGGCTGAGGTGTGTTACTAAGGGGAGAGTTAACTAACAGGCAGGCTGAGGTGTGTTACTAAGGGGAGAGTTAACTAACAGGCCAGGCTGAGGTGTGTTACTAAGGGGAGAGTTAACTAACAGGCCAGGCTGAGGTGTGTTACTAAGGGGAGAGTTAACTAACAGGCCAGGCTGAGGTGTGTTACTAAGGGGAGAGTTAACTAACAGGCCAGGCTGAGGTGTGTTACTAAGGGGAGAGTTAACTAACAGGCAGGCTGAGGTGTGTTACTAAGGGGAGAGTTAACTAACAGGCCAGGCTGAGGTGTGTTACTAAGGGGAGAGTTAACTAACAGGCCAGGCTGAGGTGTGTTACTAAGGGGAGAGTTAACTAACAGGCCAGGCTGAGGTGTGTTACTAAGGGGAGAGTTAACTAACAGGCCAGGCTGAGGTGTGTTACTAAGGGGAGAGTTAACTAACAGGCCAGGCTGAGGTGTGTTACTAAGGGGAGAGTTAACTAACAGGCAGGCTGAGGTTGAAGCTCTAAATATCCTCCCTATTATTCATCCTCTGTAATTACTGTTCTACACAGGGACTCTTAGGGCCATTTAGTTGGGATTAATGCCTCTTGTTTTCCATTTTAATTCATTTCCAAACACATTTTTATGGATTTATTCAGGAAAAATGTGTCTCTGTATCTCCCTGGAGATATCCTGTCTTGTTCCTAAAGGAGGGGAGGAGGGGGTCATTTATTCTGATTTAAAACACCTTCCCGTGCCTGTATTCACTTACAGGGCGGTCACATTACCATTAACAGATGACAGTTTTATTTCTGTTCCACCACACATTCATTCTGATTTTGATTCTGTGACAATTTGTGTGCCTCCCTCTAGTCTTTTAAAGTCCATGAAATAAATTCAATATATTTTTTTCTTTCAGGATGTTTTTGTGTTTGTTTGTGTCATGGTTGCAGTTGAAAGATGTTTACTTCGTTGAGATACTACTTTACTTTACCCATGGTTTACCATAGCAACAGTAATGTCAAGGCCACAGGGTGAAAGATGTTTACTTCGTTGAGATACTACTTTACTTTACCCATGGTTTACCATAGCAACAGTAATGTCAAGGCCACAGGGTGAAAGATGTTTACTTCGTTGAGATACTACTTTACTTTACCCATGGTTTACCATAGCAACAGTAATGTCAAGGCCACAGGGTGAATGATGTTTACTTCGTTGAGATACTACTTTACTTTACCCATGGTTTACCATAGCAACAGTAATGTCAAGGCCACAGGGTGAATGATGTTTACTTCGTTGAGATACTACTTTACTTTACCCATGGTTTACCATAGCAACAGTAATGTCAAGGCCACAGGGTGAATGATGTTTACTTCGTTGAGATACTACTTTACTTTACCCATGGTTTACCATAGCAACAGTAATGTCAAGGCCACAGGGTGAAAGATGTTTACTTCGTTGAGATACTACTTTACTTTACCCATGGTTTACCATAGCAACAGTAATGTCAAGGCCACAGGGTGAATGATGTTTACTTCGTTGAGATACTACTTTACTTTACCCATGGTTTACCATAGCAACGGTAATGTCAAGGCCACAGGGTGAATGATGTTTACTTCGTTGAGATACTACTTTACTTTACCCATGGTTTACCATAGCAACAGTAATGTCAAGGCCACAGGGTGAATGATGTTTACTTCGTTGAGATACTACTTTACTTTACCCATGGTTTACCATAGCAACAGTAATGTCACATTCACAGCATTGAGACAGCAAAACAAATAGCTTTTCATTGGCCAGCATGGTGGGTGTGTTGCTCTTCTATCTGAGTCTCAAATGACACCCTATTGCCTATATAGTGCACTGCTGTTGACCAGAGCTCTATTGACCCTGGTCAAAAGTAATCCACTGTATAGGGCATAGTGTGCCATTTGGCACTGCCCCACAGCGTTTTATTTGCCAGGCAGGCAGCATTGTGGGATATTGCTCGTCTTCTGTTCCGTTCCTCTCTCCCTCCACAAACAATGAATGACATGGATGTTCCTGAACATGAACTTTAAGACGAGTGTTTCCATTTCTGCCGGTGCATTCAGAGCTGCTGTTAATGGAATCTAGTGACCAGCTCCAACTGGCCTCTCTCTCTCTCTCTCTCTCTCTCTCTCTCTCTCTCTCTCTCTCTCTCTCTCTCTCTCTCTCTCTCAGCTCTCTCTCTCTCTCTCTCTCTCTCTCTCTCTCTCTCTCTCTCTCTCTCTCTCTCAGCTCTCTCTCTCTCTCTCTCTCTCTCTCAGCTCTCTCTCTCTCTCTCTCTCTCTCTCAGCTCTCTCTCCCTCTCTCTCCCTCTCCCTCTCTCTCCCTCTCTCTCTCTCTCTCTCTCTCTCTCTCTCTCAGCTCTCTCTCTCTCTCAGCTCTCTCTCTCTCTCTCTCTCTCTCTCTCTCTCTCTCTCTCTCTCTCAGCTCTCTCTCTCTCTCTCTCTCTCTCAGCTCTCTCTCTCTCTCTCTCTCTCTCAGCTCTCTCTCTCTCTCTCTCTCTCTCTCAGCTCTCTCTCTCTCTCTCTCTCTCTCTCTCAGCTCTCTCTCTCTCTCTCTCTCTCTCTCTCTCAGCTCTCTCTCTCCCTCTCTCTCCCTCTCTCTCCCTCTCTCTCCCTCTCCCTCTCTCCCCCTCTCTCTCCCTCTCTCTCCCTCTCCCTCTCCCCCCTCTCAATTTAAAGGGATTTATTGGCATGGGAAAAACATGTTTACATTGCCAAAGCAAGTGAAATAGATAATAAACAAAAGTGAAATAAACAATAAAAAATGATCAATAAACATTACACTCACAAAAGTTCCAAAAGAATAAAGAAGTTTCAAATTACATTTACATTTAAGTCATTTAGCAGACGCTCTTATCCAGAGCAACTTACAAATGTCATATTCGGTCTCTATAACGATGTGAAAATAGTTACATGAAAGTAGAAAAGGGAACAGAGCCCCAGGACCAGCTTGCTTAGAGGACTCTTCTCAGCTTCATCTCCCTGTAGGGGATGGCTTTGTTATGGAAGGTTTGGGAATCACTTCCTTTTAGGTGGTTGTAGAATTGAACGGCTCTTTTCTGCATTATTTGGTGTTTGTCCCATTTTGTGAATTCTTGGTTGGTGAGCGGATCCCAGACCTCAACCATAAAGGGTATTCTATAGCTGATTTAAGCATTTTTGTCCAGATCCTAATTGGTTTGTCACATTTTATGTTCCTTTTGATGGCGTAGAAGACCCTTCTTGCCTTGTCTCTCAGGTCGTTCACAGCTTTGTGGAAGTTACCTGTGGCACTGATGTTTAGGCCAAGGTAGATATATGTGTGTGCTCTAGGGCAATGTTGTCTGGATGGAATCTGTATTGTTGTTACTTTCTGTAACTCTCTGT
>NC_052309.1:89024973-89139973 GCF_016432855.1 Salvelinus namaycush | reverse complement strand
TAACAACCAGGGAATCAGCTGTCCGCTTCAGTAACAACCAGGGAATCAGCTGTCCGCTTCAGTAACAACCAGGGAATCAGCTGTCCGCTTCAATAACAACCAGGGAATCAGCTGTCCGCTTCAGTAACAACCAGGGAATCAGCTGTCCGCTTCAATAACAACCAGGGAATCAGCTGTCCGCTTCAGTAACAACACAGGGAATCAGCTGTCCGCTTCAATAACAACCAGGGAATCAGCTGTCCGCTTCAGTAACAACCAGGGAATCAGCTGTCCGCTTCAATAACAACCAGGGAATCAGCTGTCCGCTTCAATAACAACGCAGGGAATCAGCTGTCCGCTTCAATAACAACAAGGGAATCAGCTGTCCGCTTCAATAACAACCAGGGAATCAGCTGTCCGCTTCAATAACAACCAGGGAATCAGCTGTCCACTTCAATAACAACCAGGGAATCAGCTGTCCGCTTCAATAACAACACAGGGAATCAGCTGTCCGCTTCAATAACAACGCAGGGAATCAGCTGTCCGCTTCAATAACAACCAGGGAATCAGCTGTCCGCTTCAATAACAACCAGGGAATCAGCTGTCCGCTTCAGTAACAACGCAGGGAATCAGCTGTCCGCTTCAATAACAACCAGGGAATCAGCTGTCCACTTCAATAACAACCAGGGAATCAGCTGTCCGCTTCAGTAACAACCAGGGAATGAGCTGTCCGCTTCAGTAACAACCAGGGAATCAGCTGTCTGCTTCAATAACAACGCAGGGAATCAGCTGTCCGCTTCAATAACAACCAGGGAATCAGCTGTCCGCTTCAATAACAACCAGGGAATCAGCTGTCCGCTTCAATAACAACCAGGGAATCAGCTGTCCGCTTCAATAACAACCAGGGAATCAGCTGTCCACTTCAATAACAACCAGGGAATCAGCTGTCCGCTTCAATAACAACCAGAGAATCAGCTGTCCACTTCAATAACAACCAGGGAATCAGCTGTCCGCTTCAATAACAACCAGGGAATCAGCTGTCCGCTTCAATAACAACACAGGGAATCAGCTGTCCGCTTCAATAACAACCAGGGAATCAGCTGTCTGCTTCAATAACAACGCAGGGAATCAGCTGTCCGCTTCAATAACAACCAGGGAATCAGCTGTCCACTTCAATAACAACGCAGGGAATCAGCTGTCCACTTCAATAACAACGCAGGGAATCAGCTGTCCACTTCAATAACAACCAGGGAATCAGCTGTCCGCTTCAGTAACAACCAGGGAATCAGCTGTCCGCTTCAATAACAACACAGGGAATCAGCTGTCCGCTTCAGTAACAACGCAGGGAATCAGCTGTCCGCTTCAATAACAACCAGGGAATCAGCTGTCCGCTTCAATAACAACCAGGGAATCAGCTGTCTGCTTCAATAACAACGCAGGGAATCAGCTGTCCGCTTCAATAACAACGCAGGGAATCAGCTGTCCGCTTCAATAACAACCAGGGAATCAGCTGTCCGCTTCAGTAACAACCAGGGAATCAGCTGTCCGCTTCAATAACAACCAGGGAATCAGCTGTCCGCTTCAGTAACAACCAGGGAATCAGCTGTCTGCTTCAATAACAACCAGGGAATCAGCTGTCTGCTTCAATAACAACGCAGGGAATCAGCTGTCCGCTTCAGTAACAACCAGGGAATCAGCTGTCTGCTTCAATAACAACCAGGGAATCAGCTGTCCGCTTCAATAACAACCAGGGAATCAGCTGTCTGCTTCAATAACAACCAGGGAATCAGCTGTCCGCTTCAATAACAACCAGGGAATCAGCTGTCCGCTTCAATAACAACCAGGGAATCAGCTGTCCGCTTCAATAACAACGCAGGGAATCAGCTGTCTGCTTCAATAACAACCAGGGAATCAGCTGTCCGCTTCAATAACAACCAGGGAATCAGCTGTCCACTTCAATAACAACCAGGGAATCAGCTGTCCGCTTCAATAACAACCAGGGAATCAGCTGTCCGCTTCAGTAACAACCAGGGAATCAGCTGTCCGCTTCAATAACAACACAGGGAATCAGCTGTCCGCTTCAATAACAACCAGGGAATCAGCTGTCCGCTTCAATAACAACCAGGGAATCAGCTGTCCACTTCAATAACAACCAGGGAATCAGCTGTCTGCTTCAATAACAACCAGGGAATCAGCTGTCCGCTTCAATAACAACCAGGGAATCAGCTGTCCACTTCAATAACAACGCAGGGAATCAGCTGTCCACTTCAATAACAACCAGGGAATCAGCTGTCCGCTTCAATAACAACGCAGGGAATCAGCTGTCCGCTTCAATAACAACCAGGGAATCAGCTGTCCACTTCAATAACAACCAGGGAATCAGCTGTCCACTTCAATAACAACGCAGGGAATCAGCTGTCCACTTCAATAACAACCAGGGAATCAGCTGTCCGCTTCAATAACAACCAGGGAATCAGCTGTCCGCTTCAATAACAACGCAGGGAATCAGCTGTCCACTTCAATAACAACCAGGGAATCAGCTGTCCACTTCAATAACAACGCAGGGAATCAGCTGTCCACTTCAATAACAACCAGGGAATCAGCTGTCTGCTTCAATAACAACGCAGGGAATCAGCTGTCCGCTTCAATAACAACCAGGGAATCAGCTGTCCGCTTCAATAACAACGCAGGGAATCAGCTGTCCACTTCAATAACAACCAGGGAATCAGCTGTCCACTTCAATAACAACGCAGGGAATCAGCTGTCCGCTTCAATAACAACCAGGGAATCAGCTGTCCGCTTCAATAACAACCAGGGAATCAGCTGTCCGCTTCAGTAACAACCAGGGAATCAGCTGTCCACTTCAATAACAACCAGGGAATCAGCTGTCCGCTTCAATAACAACGCAGGGAATCAGCTGTCCGCTTCAATAACAACCAGGGAATCAGCTGTCCGCTTCAATAACAACCAGGGAATCAGCTGTCCGCTTCAATAACAACGCAGGGAATCAGCTGTCCGCTTCAATAACAACGCAGGGAATCAGCTGTCCGCTTCAATAACAACCAGGGAATCAGCTGTCTGCTTCAATAACAACCAGGGAATCAGCTGTCCGCTTCAGTAACAACGCAGGGAATCAGCTGTCCGCTTCAATAACAACCAGGGAATCAACTGTCCGCTTCAATAACAACCAGGGAATCAGCTGTCTGCTTCAATAACAACGCAGGGAATCAGCTGTCCGCTTCAATAACAACCAGGGAATCAGCTGTCCGCTTCAATAACAACCAGGGAATCAGCTGTCCGCTTCAGTAACAACCAGGGAATCAGCTGTCTGCTTCAATAACAACCAGGGAATCAGCTGTCCGCTTCAATAACAACCAGGGAATCAGCTGTCCGCTTCAGTAACAACCAGGGAATCAGCTGTCCGCTTCAATAACAACCAGGGAATCAGCACCCCTCAAATCGCAAAGTACGGAATGTTTACCCCCCAATAGCAACACACAGAACCTACTCCACTCCAATAGCAACACACAGAACCTGCTCCACTCCAATAGCAACACACAGAACCTGCTCCACTCCAATAGCAACACACAGAACCTGCTCCACTCCAATAGCACTGCATAGCGACACACACAGACAGAAACTTCTCACTGGGAAGCTTTATTAACCAGGCCAATTAAATGACTGGGACACAGCCAGCCAGCCAGCCAGCCAGCCAGCCAGCCAGCCAGCCAGCCAGCCAGCCAGTCAGCTAAATCTCAGAGGATTAAACTCCTACACATCATTTAACATGAATGGCCCTCTGTCTGGAGAGCCTGGAGTTATGGAGTGAATAACCTACAGTACAGACAGTGGATGCATCCCAAATGGCATTCCCTATGGGCCTTGGTCAAACGTAGTGCACTATAAAGGGAATAGGGTGCCAATTGGGACGTAGCCAGTGTTAATGTGATGCCACTCCTCCTGAGGGATCGTGGGTCTAACAGTGGCTGCTTAGTGACTCCTATCAGTCAAAGGGTTGGACTCTGTCCACAGACGATGCCATCGCACTGCACACTGCCCTATCCCATCTGGACAAGAGGAATACCTATGTAAGAATGAAGTTCATTGACTATAGCTCAGCATTCAACACCATAGTGCCCTCCAAGCTCATCATTAAGCTGGAGGCCCTGGGTCTGAACCCCACCCTGTGCAACTGGGTCCTGGACTTCTTGACTGGCCGCCCCCAGGTGGTGAAGGTAGGAAACAACATCTACACTTCGCTGATCCTCAACACTGGGGCCCCACAAGGGTGCGTGCTCAGCCCCCTCCTGTACTCCCTGTTCACCCACGACTGCGTGGCCACGCACACCTCCAACTCAATCATCAAGTTTGCTGACGACACAACAGTAGTAGGCCTGATTACCAACGATGATGAGACGGCCTACAGGGAGGATGATGAGACAGCCTACAGGGGGCCCTGGGAGTGTGGTGCCAGGAAAATAACCTCTCACTCAACGTCAACAAAACAAAAGAGATATCAGGAAACATCAGAGGGTGCACCCCCCTATCCACATCGACAGGACAGCAGTAGATAGACAATCTGAAATCAGCCGTTTCCAGCTACAATAGTCAGTTACAACATTAACAATGTCTACACTGTGATCAAAAATGTGATTTTCTTATAAAAACAAGGACATTTCTAAGTGACCCCAAACTTTTGAACGGTAGTGTATATATTGTATTCTATTCTACTGTATTTTAGTCAATGCCACTCCGACATTGCTCGTCCTAATATTTATCATTTCTTAATTCCATTATTTTACTTTTAGATGTGTGTGTATTGTTGTGTATTGTTAGGTATTGCTCCACTGTCGGAGCTAGTAACACAAGTATTTCGCTACACCCCCAATACCATCTGCTAAATATGTGTATGTGACCAATACAATTTGATTTTATTTAATTTGCCCTCAGGCCAAATTACCCGAAGTGTGAATGACCACTGGCACTGCTCAGGTTATATCCATTAGCTACCCACCTCATCGCCAAAATAGTCCTCAATCATTTTCAATGATGACCCTTTTGACTGGCAGAGAAGTCTGGTTCATTTACCCCAGCACTTTTAGCTTGCAGTCATTCATAAGTACAATGGAGAGCGAGAGAGAGAGCGAGAGAGAGCGAGAGAGAGCGAGAGAGAGAGCGAGAGAGAGAGCGAGAGAGAGAGCGAGAGAGAGCGAGAGAGAGCGAGAGAGAGCGAGAGCGAGAGAGAGAGAGAGAGAGAGAGAGAGAGAGAGAGAGAGAGAATGAGAGGGCAAGGAGAGAGCAAGCCAGATGACAGTAGGAGAGGACACACAACTGTTAAGTGACATTAGCTGTTAGTATAGTTTTATATATTTTATTTCAACAGGGAGTCATGCTGAGTCCAAGGTCTCTTTCACAGCTGATCCCTGTATACACATCAATACACCTCAATATACACTAAAAGCATCACTAAACACATCAATACACATCAATACACCTCAATATATACTAAACATATCACTATTCACTTCACTATTTACATCAATACACCTCAATATACACTAAAGACATCATTAAACACATCATTAAACACATCACTAAACACATCACTATTTACATCAATACACCTCAATATACACTAAAGACATCATTAAACACATCATTAAACACATCACTAAACACATCACTATTTACATCAATACACCTCAATATACACTAAAAACATCACTATTCACATCACTATTCACATCAATGCACCTCAATATACACTATTCACATCAATACACCTCAATATACACAAAACACATCACTAAACACATCACTATTTACATCAATACACCTCAATATACACTATTCACATCACTATTCACATCAATGCACCTCAATATACACTAAACACATCGCTAGTCACATCACTATTCACATCAATTTTCACATCAATGGTCACATCAATACATGAAAAGCAAAACACAATCATAGAAAACAAACATATTTTTCAGTAAAAAGGTCCTCCTTTTCATTACTTACTTCACTGACTTACTCCAGTTACTTACTTTTTAAAAATGTAACCTTTAACTAGGCAAGTCAGTTTTAAGAACAAATTCGGCCTACCGGGGAACAGTGGGTTGTTTTGTCAGAGGCTGAACGACAGATTTTTACCTTGTCAGCTCGGGGATTCGATCCAGCAACCTTTCGGTTACTGGCCCAACGCTCTAACCACTTACTTCTGTAACTTACTTCTGTAACTTACTTCTGTAACTTACTTCAGTTACTTACTTCATGTACTTACTTCTGTTACTAGTAGTTACTTAATTCAGTTACTTACTTCTGTTACTAGTAGTTACTTACTTCAGTTACTTACTTCTGTAACTTACTTCAGTTGCTAGTAGTTACTTACTTCAGTTACTAGTGGTTACCTACTTAAGTTACTAGTAGTTACTTACTTCAGTTATTTACTTATTTACTTCAGTTACTTACTTCAATTACTTACTTCAGTTACTAGTAGTTTCTTACTTCAGTTACTTACTTCAGTTACTAGTAGTTACTTACTTCAGTTACTTACTCAGTTACTATTAGTTACTTACTCCAGTTACTTTCTTCAGTTACTTACTTCAGTTACTAGTAGTTACTTACTTCAGTTACTTACTCAGTTACTATTAGTTACTTACTCCAGTTACTTTCTTCAGTTACTTACTTCAGTTACTAGTAGTTACTTACTTCAGTTACTTACTCCAGTTACTTACTCAGTTACTTACTCAGTTACTAGTAGTTACTTAGCCACTACATTCTGTACGTTGACGACAAAGCCCAAGCTATGTGTCCGTCACATTAGTAAGTATTGACTATGACTAATAGCTGTGCCTGGTGTTTATGTGTTTGTGTGTGTGTATGTTTATGTGTGTGTGTGTGTGTCCATCCGTTAGGTACCTTACTTACTTCTGTTACTTTCTTGAGTTACAAGTAGTTACTTACTTCTATTACTTACTTCAGTCACTTACTTCAGTTACTTACTCAGATACTTACTTCTGTTACTTTCTTAAGTTACTTGTAGTTTCTTACTCCAGTTACTTACTTCAGTTACTAGTAGTTACTTACTCAGTTACTTACTTCAGTTACTTACTTCAGTTACTTACTCAGTTACTTACTTCAGTTACTTACTTCAGTTACTTACTTCAGTTACTAGTAGTTACTTACTCAGTTACTTACTTCAGTTACTTACTTCAGTTACTAGTAGTTACTTACTTCAGTTACTTACTCAGTTACTTACTCAGTTACTAGTAGTTACTTAGCCACTACATTCTGTACGTTGACGACAAAGCACAAGCTATGTGTCCGTCACATTAGTAAGTATTGACTATGACTAATAGCTGTGCCTGGTGTTTATGTGTTTGTGTGTGTGTATGTTTATGTGTGTGTGTGTGTGTGTGTGTGTGTGTGTGTGTGTGTGTGTGTGTGTGTGTGTGTGTGTGTGTGTGTGTGTGTGTGTGTGTGTGTGTGTGTGTGTGTGTGTGTGTGTGTCCATCCGTTAGGTACCTTATCCCGTCTCTGGACCGCTCCCATGCTGGTTTCTACAGATGCATCGTCAGAAACAGAGTAGGAGCCATCATGCAGAGCAGCACTGAAGTACAGGTCGCCTGTAAGTAGCTGTCCAGTGTATCTCTCTCTCTCTCTGTATCTCTCACTCTGTATCTCTCTCTGTATCTCTCTCTGTATCTCTCTCTCGCTCTCTATGTATCTCTCTCTCTCTTTCTCTGTATATCTCTGTATCTCTCTCTGTATCTCTCCCTCTCTCTATGTATCTCTCTCTCGTTCTCTGTATCTCTCTGTATCTCTCTCTGTATCTCTCCCTCTCTCTATGTATCTCTCTCTCGTTCTCTGTATCTCTCGCTCTGTCTTTCTCTGTCTCTCTCTGTATCTCTCTCTGTATCTCTCTCTCTCTCTCTGTATCCCTCTCTCTCTCGCTCTCTATGTATCTCTCTCTCTCTCTTTCTCTATATCTCTCTGTATCTCTCTCTCTCTGTATCCCTCTCTCTCTCTCTCTCTCTGTATTCCTCTCTCTCTCGCTCTCTATGTATCTCTCTATCTCTCTCTTTATATATATATATTTTTTCCTTTAGGTTCCTTATTTGTTTCTCACTTTCTTTCCTGATGACTTTCTATCACTCTCTCCCGCTTTCCTTTTCTGTCCCCCCCCCCCCCCCCCCTCGCCCTACCTCCCCCTCTCCCCCTCCCCCTCTCCCCCTCCCCCAGATATGGGGGATTTTGTGGAGGGGGAGCGTTCCCAGACTGTGTCCCAGGGAGAGGCTGCTCTGATCCAGGCTCCACGCATCCACAGCTTCCCACGACCACAGATTACCTGGTTCAGGGACGGACGCAAGATACCTGCCAGCAGCCGCATGTAAATTCAGCTAACGTTATGTTGTGTGAGCGGGCTGGGAGGGATAGGGTGGGTGGCAGGTCATTTGTGTGTGCAGGGGGGGTGGGGGGGTTGTGTGTGTAGGTACTGTTTACTATACCAGTTTAAACCCCCTTTCGTCCCTCCCTGGTCTGACGTAGAGCTATGTGTGTGTCTGAACACTGTACTGCAGAAGCAATATCCTTCCCTTTCCACTGGAGAGCTGCTGTGGGGCAGCTTTAGGATAGGTTCAATATCTACCATGGTTTATCAATTACTGATGAACCTACATACAGCTGTCTGATACCCAGTGTTCTCACTGGTCAGGGCTGTTCTTCTTCAGGCTGTACGGTAGTGTGTGTGTGTGTTGACTCTGCAGCAGGCATGCATGCAGGGATGACTGAAGGATACAGGCAGAGAGGCAAGCAGCAGGGTGTGTGTGTGTGTGTGTGTGTGTGTGTGTGTGTGTGTGTGTGTGTGTGTGTGTGTGTGTGTGTGTGTGTGTGTGTGTGTGTGTGTGTGTGTGTGTGTGTGTGTGTGTGTGTGTGTGTGTGTGTGTGTGTGTGTGTGTGTGTGTGTGTGTGTTGGGAGGCAGGGATGATTGAAAGGCAGAGAGAGCAGCTGTGTGTGTGTGTGTGTGTGTGTGTGTGTGTGTGTGTGTGTGTGTGTGTGTGTGTGTGTGTGTGTGTGTGTGTGTGTGTGTGTGTGTGTGTGTGTGTGTGTGTGTGTGTGTGTGTGTGTGTGTGTGTGTGTCTGTGTGTGTGTGTGTGTGTGTGTGTGTGTTGAAAGGCAGAGAGAGCAGCAAGCAGCAGAGGCGACAATTAGACCTGATAGACAAAAACCCTCTATTTATGACCTGCTCTGACTGACAGTATGTCACTGTGTATAGAACTGTGTATGTGACAGACAGACATATAGACAGACAGACAGGGAGATACACAGGGAGATACACAGACAAATAGACAGACAGATAGACAGACAGACAGACACAGTGAGACAGTGAGACAGTGAGACAGAGATACAGACAGAGAAACAGGGAGGGAGGGAGGGAGGGAGGGAGGGAGGGTAGACAGACAGACAGACGGGAGGGAGGGAGGGAGGGAGGGAGGGAGGGAGGGAGGGAGGGAGGGAGGGAGGGAGGGAGGGAGGGAGGGACAGATAGACAGACAGTAGCTGCTTTTTTTAATACTTCAGTCTTATTGGGAGTAATGGACTGCATCAGACAGAGACAGACGGGAGAGATTTCTCACAATCCACCTCTTGTTTAATCATCTATCATTTATCTCCATGGTCCAGCAGCATGTCAAACTAACGTGAAGACTTCAGACATTTACACACAATGATATTCCCCCTACGCGTCCTCGACCAGAGGGAGAAGTGGGTTCACTACCTCGTCTACCCAGCATGTCGAGAAACTCCTAAATGAGACCAGGCGTGCGTTCCAATGGGCTCTGGTCAAAAGTAGGGAACTATATAGGGTGCCATTTGGGACGCAGGCCAGGCGTGGAGTGAAACATGTTCAGTAGAGATAAAGAGTAAAGAGATGGTGGAATGGACAGTGGAGTGAAACATGTTCAGCAGAGATAAAGAGTAAAGAGATGGTGGAATGGACAGTGGAGTGAAACATGTTCAGTAGAGATAAAGAGTAAAGAGATGGTGGAATGGACAGTGGAGTGAAACATGTTCAGTAGAGATAAAGAGTAAAGAGATGGTGGAATGGACAGTGGAGTGAAACATGTTCAGCAGAGATAAAGAGTAAAGAGATGGGGAATGGACAGTGGAGTGAAACAGTTCAGTAGAGATAAAGAGTAAAGAGATGGTGGAATGGACAGGAGTGAAACATGTTCAGCAGAGATAAAGAGTAAAGAGATGGTGGAATGGACAGTGGAGTGAAACATGTTCAGTAGAGATAAAGAGTAAAGAGATGGTGGAATGGACAGTGAAACATGTTCAGCAGAGATAAAGAGTAAAGAGATGGTGGAATGGACAGTGGAGTGAAACATGTTCAGCAGAGATAAAGAGTAAAGAGATGGTGGAATGGACAGTGGAGTGAAACATGTTCAGCAGAGATAAAGAGTAAAGAGATGGTGGAATGGACAGTGGAGTGAAACATGTTCAGTAGAGATAAAGAGTAAAGAGATGGTGGAATGGACAGTGGAGTGAAACATGTTCAGTAGAGATAAAGAGTAAAGAGATGGTGGAATGGACAGTGGAGTGAAACATGTTCAGTAGAGATAAAGAGTAAAGAGATGGTGGAATGGACAGTGGAGTGGAGCATGTTCAGCAGAGATAAAGAGTAAAGAGATGGTGGAATGGACAGTGGAGTGAAACATGTTCAGCAGAGATAAAGAGTAAAGAGATGGTGGAATGGACAGTGGAATGAAACATGTTCAGCAGAGATAAAGAGTAAAGAGATGGTGGAATGGACAGTGGAGTGAAACATGTTCAGTAGAGATAAAGAGTAAAGAGATTGTGGAATGGACAGTGGAGTGGAACATGTTCAGCAGAGATAAAGAGTAAAGAGATGGTGGAATGGACAGTGGAGTGAAACATGTTCAGCAGAGATAAAGAGTAAAGAGATGGTGGAATGGACAGTGGAGTGAAACATGTTCAGTAGAGATAAAGAGTAAAGAGATGGTGGAATGGACAGTGGAGTGGAACATGTTCAGCAGAGATAAAGAGTAAAGAGATGGTGGAATGGACAGTGGAGTGAAACATGTTCAGCAGAGATAAAGAGTAAAGAGATGGTGGAATGGACAGTGGAATGAAACATGTTCAGCAGAGATAAAGAGTAAAGAGATGGTGGAATGGACAGTGGAGTGAAACATGTTCAGCAGAGATAAAGAGTAAAGAGATAGTGGAATGGACAGTGGAGTGAAACATGTTCAGCAGAGATAAAGAGTAAAGAGATGGTGGAATGGACAGTGGAGTGAAACATGTTCAGCAGAGATAAAGAGTAAAGAGATGGTGGAATGGACAGTGGAGTGAAACATGTTCAGCAGAGATAAAGAGTAAAGAGATGGTGGAATGGACAGTGGAGTGAAACATGTTCAGCAGAGATAAAGAGTAAAGAGATGGTGGAATGGACAGTGGAGTGGGGAAGTACAGGTTATTCAGTGTTCATTCTCCTTCTCACCGTTCTGTTATGTGTTTGGCTGTTTGTCTCCTTAGTCGGGACGAATAGATTTCCCTTCATAGATCTCTGATGTGTTCATTAGACATGTCAGTCTAGGTAACAGCACAACCTCCTGTATTCATGCTAGAGCCCGTTAGGTAACAACAGTACCTCCTGTATTCATGCTAGAGCCCGTTAGGTAACAACAGTACCTCCTGTATTCATGCTAGAGCCTGTTAGGTAACAACAGTACATCCTGTATTCATGCTAGAGCCTGTTAGGTAACAACAGTACCTCCTGTATTCATGCTAGAGCCTGTTAGGTAACAACAGTACCTCCTGTATTCAGGCTAGAGCATGTTAGGTAACAACAGTACCTCCTGTGTTCATGCTAGAGCCTGTTAGGTAACAACAGTACCTCCTGTATTCATGCTAGAGCCTGTTAGGTAACAACAGTACCTCCTGTATTCAGGCTAGAGCCTGTTAGGTAACAACAGTACCTCCTGTATTCATGCTAGAGCCTGTTAGGCAACAACACAGCCTCCTGTATTCATGCTAGAGCCTGTTAGGTAACAACAGTACCTCCTGTATTCATGCTAGAGCCCGTTAGGTAACAACAGTACCTCCTGTATTGATGCTAGAGCCTGTTAGGTAACAACAGTACCTCCTGTATTCATGCTAGAGCCCGTTAGGTAACAACAGTACCTCCTGTATTCAGGCTAGAGCCTGTTAGGTAACAACAGTACCTCCTGCAGCCATCAGTGTAAAGGTGTAAATGAGTTAGTAATGCAGTGTATGACAGTGAAAGGCAGGGTGATTGGTGTCTGTACTGTAGGAGTCAGTTAGTAATGTAGTTTATGACAGTGAAAGGCAGGGTGATTGGTGTCTGTACTGTAGGGGTCAGTTAGTAATGTAGTTTATGACAGTGAAAGGCAGGGTGATTGGTGTCTGTACTGTAGGGGTCAGTTAGTAATGTAGTTTATGACAGTGAAAGGCAGGGTGATGGTGTCTGTACTGTAGGGGTCAGTTATAATGTAGTTTATGACAGTGAAAGGCAGGGTGATTGGTGTCTGTACTGTAGGAGTCAGTTAGTAATGTAGTTTATGACAGTGAAAGGCAGGGTGATTGGTGTCTGTACTGTAGGGGTCAGTTAGTAATGTAGTTTATGACAGTGAAAGTCGGGTGATTGGTGTCTGTACTGTAGGGTCAGTTAGTAATGTAGTTTTGACAGTGAAAGGCAGGGTGATTGGTGTCTGTACTGTAGGAGTCAGTTAGTAATGTAGTTTATGACAGTGAAAGGCAGGGTGATGGTGTCTGTACTGTAGGGGTCAGTTAGTAATGTAGTTTATGACAGTGAAAGGCAGGGTGATTGGTGTCTGTACTGTAGGGGTCAGTTAGTAATGTAGTTTGACAGTGAAAGGCAGGGTGATTGGTGTCTGTACTGTAGGAGTCAGTTAGTAATGTAGTTTATGACAGTGAAAGGCAGGATGATTGGTGTCTGTACTGTAAGGGTCAGTTAGTAATGTAGTTTATGACAGTGAAAGGCAGGGTGATTGGTGTCTGTACTGTAGGAGTCAGTTAGTAATGTTAGTTTATGACAGTGAAAGGCAGGGTGATTGGTGTCTGTACTGTAGGGGTCAGTTAGTAATGTAGTTTATGACAGTGAAAGGCAGGGTGATTGGTGTCTGTACTGTAGGGGTCAGTTAGTAATGTAGTTTATGACAGTGAAAGGCAGGGTGATTGGTGTCTGTACTGTAGGAGTCAGTTAGTAATGTAGTTTATGACAGTGAAAGGCAGGGTGATTGGTGTCTGTACTGTAGGGGTCAGTTAGTAATGTAGTTTATGACAGTGAAAGGCAGGGTGATTGGTGTCTGTACTGTAGGGGTCAGTTAGTAATGTAGTTTATGACAGTGAAAGGCAGGGTGATTGGTGTCTGTACTGTAGGGGTCAGTTAGTAATGTAGTTATGACAGTGAAAGGCAGGGTGATTGGTGTCTGTACTGTAGGAGTCAGTTAGTAATGTAGTTTATGACAGTGAAAGGCAGGGTGATTGGTGTCTGTACTGTAGGGGTCAGTTAGTAATGTAGTTTATGACAGTGAAAGGCAGGGTGATTGGTGTCTGTACTGTAGGAGTCAGTTAGTAATGTTAGTTTATGACAGTGAAAGGCAGGGTGATTGGTGTCTGTACTGTAGGGGTCAGTTAGTAATGTAGTTTATGACAGTGAAAGGCAGGATGATTGGTGTCTGTTCTGTAGGGGTCAGTTAGTAATGTAGTTTATGACAGTGAAAGGCAGGGTGATTGGTGTCTGTACTGTAGGAGTCAGTTAGTAATGTAGTTTATGACAGTGAAAGGCAGGGTGATTGGTGTCTGTACTGTAGGGGTCAGTTAGTAATGTAGTTTGACAGTGAAAGGCAGGGTGATTGGTGTCTGTACTGTAGGGGTCAGTTAGTAATGTAGTTTATGACAGTGAAAGGCAGGGTGATTGGTGTCTGTACTGTAGGGGTCAGTTAGAATGTAGTTTATGGCAGTGAAAGGCAGGGTGATTGGTGTCTGTACTGTAGGGGTCAGTTAGTAATGTAGTTTATCACAGTGAAAGGCAAGGTGATTGATGTCTGTACTGTAGGGGTCAGTTAGTAATGTAGTTTATCACAGTGAAAGGCAGGGTGATTGATGATGTTCGAAAACGTTAATTAGCATCAAAGTAGGCATCATGAAAGATTACAACTCCCTGCAAGCTCCTGCATGTCATCTCTAGCTGACACCTTTGCTGACAGGTTTCATGTCAATTTAAAACTTGCACAAGACAGTTCACAGCATGGTCTATTTAAAGAAATGTAGACAATTTATTCATTGCAACATTTTGCTAACATTAGACCGTTCATCAAGAGATTCTTACCTTTGCCTCGATTCGGCAGTCTGGTCCAGATCATCATGGTATTTGTAGTTCTTTATGACAGCCTCATTAGCAGCTTATTAGCATTTCATTTTTGGTGGGTAATTACAAGCAAATATATTGATAAGTCACCTTGTCCGAGAAATATTAACATGGTTATCAAAAGAGTAAGCCATGCCAGAGTAAGCCTACATGAAACACAGCCCTTATTTTAAGTGTTTCTAAAATCCCATGTCGGAAAAAATGAATAGCTGTAGTAGACAGGAATGTTAGTTTATCACAGTGAAAGGCTGACTGCAGTCAACCTGGGCTGTAGTAGACAGTAATGTTAGTTTATCACAGTGAAAGGCTGACTGCAGTCAACCTGGGCTGTAGTAGACAGTAATGTTAAGCTTAATCACAGTGAAAGGCTGACTGTAGTCAACCTGGGCTGTAGTAGACAGTAATGTTAGTTTATCACAGTGAAAGGCTGACTGTAGTCAACCTGGGCTGTAGTAGACAGTAGTGTTAGTTTATCACAGTGAAAGGCTGACTGTAGTCAACCTGGGCTGTAGTAGACAGTAGTGTTAGTTTATCACAGTGAAAGGCTGACTGTAGTCAACCTGGGCTGTAGTAGACAGTAATGTTAGTTTATCACAGTGAAAGGCTGACTGTAGTCAACCTGGGCTGTAGTAGACAGTAATGTTAGTTTATCACAGTGAAAGGCTGACTGTAGTCAACCTGGGCTGTAGTAGACAGTAATGTTAGTTTATCACAGTGAAAGGCTGACTGCAGTCAACCTGGGCTGTAGTAGACAGTAATGTTAGTTTATCACAGTGAAAGGCAGACTGTAGTCAACCTGGGCTGTAGTAGACAGTAATGTTAGTTTATCACAGTGAAAGGCTGACTGTAGTCAACCTGGGCTGTAGTAGACAGTAATGTTAGTTTATCACAGTGAAAGGCTGACTGTAGTCAACCTGGGCTGTAGTAGACAGTAATGTTAGTTTATCACAGTGAAAGGCTGACAGTAGTCAACCTGGGCTGTAGTAGACAGTAATGTTAGTTTATCACAGTGAAAGGCTGACTGTAGTCAACCCGGGCTGTAGTAGACAGTAATGTTAGTTTATCACAGTGAAAGGCTGACAGTAGTCAACCTGGGCTGTAGTAGACAGTAATGTTAGTTTATCACAGTGAAAGGCTGACTGCAGTCAACCTGGGCTGTAGTAGACAGTAATGTTAGTTTATCACAGTGAAAGGCAGACTGTAGTCAACCTGGGCTGTAGTAGACAGTAATGTTAGTTTATCACAGTGAAAGGCTGACTGTAGTCAACCTGGGCTGTAGTAGACAGTAATGTTAGTTTATCACAGTGAAAGGCTGACTGTAGTCAACCTGGGCTGTAGTAGACAGTAGTGTTAGTTTATCACAGTGAAAGGCTGACTGTAGTCAACCTGGGCTGTAGTAGACAGTAGTGTTAGTTTATCACAGTGAAAGGCTGACTGTAGTCAACCTGGGCTGTAGTAGACAGTAATGTTAGTTTATCACAGTGAAAGGCTGACTGTAGTCAACCTGGGCTGTAGTAGACAGTAATGTTAGTTTATCACAGTGAAAGGCTGACTGTAGTCAACCTGGGCTGTAGTAGACAGTAATGTTAGTTTATCACAGTGAAAGGCTGACTGCAGTCAACCTGGGCTGTAGTAGACAGTAATGTTAGTTTATCACAGTGAAAGGCAGACTGTAGTCAACCTGGGCTGTAGTAGACAGTAATGTTAGTTTATCACAGTGAAAGGCTGACTGTAGTCAACCTGGGCTGTAGTAGACAGTAATGTTAGTTTATCACAGTGAAAGGCTGACTGTAGTCAACCTGGGCTGTAGTAGACAGTAATGTTAGTTTATCACAGTGAAAGGCTGACTGTAGTCAACCTGGGCTGTAGTAGACAGTAATGTTAGTTTATCACAGTGAAAGGCTGACTGTAGTCAACCTGGGCTGTAGTAGACAGTAATGTTAGTTTATCACAGTGAAAGGCTGACTGTAGTCAACCTGGGCTGTAGTAGACAGTAATGTTAGTTTATCACAGTGAAAGGCTGACTGCAGTCAACCTGGGCTGTAGTAGACAGTAGTGTTAGTTTATCACAGTGAAAGGCTGACTGTAGTCAACATGGGCTGTAGTAGACAGTAATGTTAGTTTATCACAGTGAAAGGCTGACTGTAGTCAACATGGGCTGTAGTAGACAGTAGTGTTAGTTTATCACAGTGAAAGGCTGACTGTAGTCAACATGGGCTGTAGTAGACAGTAATGTTAGTTTATCACAGTGAAAGGCTGACTGTAGTCAACCTGGGCTGTAGTAGACAGTAATGTTAGTTTATCACAGTGAAAGGCTGACTGTAGTCAACCTGGGCTGTAGTAGACAGTAATGTTAGTTTATCACAGTGAAAGGCTGACTGTAGTCAACATGGGCTGTAGTAGACAGTAATGTTAGTTTATCACAGTGAAAGGCTGACTGTAGTCAACCCGGGCTGTAGTAGACAGTAATGTTAGTTTATCACAGTGAAAGGCTGACTGTAGTCAACATGGGCTGTAGTAGACAGTAATGTTAGTTTATCACAGTGAAAGGCTGACTGTAGTCAACCTGGGCTGTAGTAGACAGTAATGTTAGTTTATCACAGTGAAAGGCTGACTGTAGTCAACTTGGGCTGTAGTAGACAGTAATGTTAGTTTATCACAGTGAAAGGCTGACTGTAGTCAACCTGGGCTGTAGTAGACAGTAATGTTAGTTTATCACAGTGAAAGGCTGACTGTAGTCAACATGGGCTGTAGTAGACAGTAATGTTAGTTTATCACAGTGAAAGGCTGGGTCTTTGGTGCCTTTACTGTAGGAGTCAGTTAGGAATGTTAGTTAATTTGATACACACACACACACACACACACACACACACACACACACACACACACACACACACACACACACACACACACACACACACACACACACACACACACACACACACACACACACACACACACACTGATTGTTAGTTGGTATTTGTGATACACACACACACACACACACACACACACACACACACACACACACACACACACACACACACACACACACATACTGATTGTTAGTTGGTATTTGTGATACACACACACACACACACACACACACACACACACACACACACACACACACACACACACACACACACACACACACACACACACACACACACACACACACACACACACACACACACATACTGATTGTTAGTTGGTATTTGTGATACACACAAACACACACTGATTGTTAGTGGGTATTTGTGATGTATATACAGTATATACACACAAACAAATCACACACATCGAGACACACACACACACACACACAACTCCACAGTGTCCTCCTGTAGTTATCAGTGTATACAGCCAGGGCTGTAGTAGACAGTAATGGTATTAAATACAAGTCCACAGTGTCCTCCTGTAGTTATCAGTGTATACAGCCAGGGCTGTAGTAGACAGTAATGGTATTAAATACAACACAGTCTCCTCCTGTAGTTATCAGTGTATACAGCCAGGGCTGTAGTAGACAGTAATGTTATTAAATACAACACAGTGTCCTCCTGTAGTTATCAGTGGATACAGCCAGGGCTGTAGTAGACAGTAATGGTATTAAATACAACACAGTGTCCTCCTGTAGTTACCAGTGTATACAGCCAGGGCTGTAGTAGACAGTAATGGTATTAAATACAACACAGTCTCCTCCTGTAGTTATCAGTGGATACAGCCAGGGCTGTAGTAGACAGTAATGGTATTAAATACAAGTCCACAGTGTCCTCCTGTAGTTACCAGTGTATACAGCCAGGGCTGTAGTAGACAGTAATGTTATTAAATACAACACAGTCTCCTCCTGTAGTTATCAGTGTATACAGCCAGGGCTGTAGTAGACAGTAATGGTATTAAATACAACACAGTCTCCTCCTGTAGTTATCAGTGTATACAGCCAGGGCTGTAGTAGACAGTAATGGTATTAAATACAACACAGTCTCCTCCTGTAGTTATCAGTGTATACAGCCAGGGCTGTAGTAGACAGTAATGGTATTAAATACAACACAGTCTCCTCCTGTAGTTATCAGTGGATACAGCCAGGGCTGTAGTAGACAGTAATGGTATTAAATACAAGTCCACAGTGTCCTCCTGTAGTTACCAGTGTATACAGCCAGGGCTGTAGTAGACAGTAATGTTATTAAATACAACACAGTGTCCTCCTGTAGTTACCAGTGTATACAGCCAGGGCTGTAGTAGACAGTAATGGTATTAAATACAAGTCCACAGTGTCCTCCTGTAGTTATCAGTGTATACAGCCAGGGCTGTAGTAGACAGTAATGGTATTAAATACAACACAGTCTCCTCCTGTAGTTATCAGTGTATACAGCCAGGGCTGTAGTAGACAGTAATGGTATTAAATACAACACAGTGTCCTCCTGTAGTTATCAGTGTATACAGCCAGGGGTGTAGTAGACAGTAATGTTATTAAATACAAGTCCACAGTGTCCTCCTGTAGTTATCAGTGTATACAGCCAGGGCTGTAGTAGACAGTAATGGTATTAAATAAAACACAGTCTCCTCCTGTAGTTATCAGTGTATACAGCCAGGGCTGTAGTAGACAGTAATGGTATTAAATACAAGTCCACAGTGTCCTCCTGTAGTTATCAGTGGATACAGCCAGGGCTGTAGTAGACAGTAATGGTATTAAATACAACTCCACAGTGTCCCCCTGTAGTTATCAGTGTATACAGCCAGGGCTGTAGTAGACAGTAATGGTATTAAATACAACACAGTCTCCTCCTGTAGTTATCAGTGGATACAGCCAGGGCTGTAGTAGACAGTAATGGTATTAAATACAACTCCACAGTGTCCCCCTGTAGTTATCAGTGTATACAGCCAGGGCTGTAGTAGACAGTAATGGTATTAAATACAAGTCCACAGTCTCCTCCTGTAGTTATCAGTGTATACAGCCAGGGGTGTAGTAGACAGTAATGGTATTAAATACAAGTCCACAGTCTCCTCCTGTAGTTATCAGTGTATACAGCCAGGGCTGTAGTAGACAGTAATGGTATTAAATACAACTCCACAGTCTCCTCCTGTAGTTATCAGTGTGTGCAGCCAGGGCTGTAGTAGACAGTTCCTACTGCTAGTTTAAGACCGGAGCCTGTTAGCTACTATTCCAACTCAGTATCCTGTATATAGATCAGTGTGTGCAGCCAGGGCTGGTTGTAGACTGTTAGTAAAACTATTTTAAGACAGTGAGAGACACTGATAGCCAGGGGGTTTGGTTCTTCCTGTAGGTGTCAGTTCTATAGCCAGTCAATGCTAGTTTCTAACAGTGTCATGTCCTGACATACAGCCCAGACCAGGGTTAGGCTCTTCCCGTAGGTGTCAGTTCTATAGCCAGTCAATGCTAGTTTCTAACAGTGTCATGTCCTGACATACAGCCCAGACCAGGGTTAGGCTCTTCCTGTAGGTGTCAGTTCTATAGCCAGTCAATGCTAGTTTCTAACAGTGGCATGTCCTGACATACAGCCCAGACCAAGGATAGGCTCTTCCTGTAGGTGTCAGTTCTATAGCCAGTCAATGCTAGTTTCTAACAGTGTCATGTCCTGACATACAGCCCAGACCAGGATTAAGCTCTTCCTATAGGTGTCAGTTCTATAGCCAGTCAATGCTAGTTTCTAACAGTGTCATGTCCTGACATACAGCCCAGACCAGGGTTAGGCTCTTACTGTAGGTGTCAGTTCTATAGCCAGTCAATGCTAGTTTCAAACAGTGTCATGTCCTGACATACAGACCAGACCAGGGTTAGGCTCTTACTGTATGTGTCAGTTCTATAGCCAGTCAATGCTAGTTTCTAACAGTGTCATGTCCTGACATACAGACCAGACCAGGGTTAGGCTCTTACTGTAGGTGTCAGTTCTATAGCCAGTCAATGCTAGTTTCTAACAGTGTCATGTCCTGACATACAGCCCAGACCAGGGATAGGCTCTTCCTGTAGGTGTCAGTTCTATAGCCAGTCAATGCTAGTTTCTAACAGTGTCATGTCCTGACATACAGCCCAGACCAGGATTAAGCTCTTCCTATAGGTGTCAGTTCTATAGCCAGTCAATGCTAGTTTCTAACAGTGTCATGTCCTGACATACAGCCCAGACCAGGGTTAGGCTCTTCCTGTAGGTGTCAGTTCTATAGCCAGTCAATGCTAGTTTCTAACAGTGTCATGTCCTGACATACAGCCCAGACCAGGGTTAGGCTCTTCCTGTAGGTGTCAGTTCTATAGCCAGTCAATGCTAGTTTCTAACAGTGTCATGTCCTGACATACAGCCCAGACCAGGGTTTGGGTCTTACTGTGTGTTGGTTCTGTCCTCCGGTCTCTCTCCGGTCGGTCGGAGCATTAATATGCCGGGGCATGCTGCGGCTGGGCAGACTGGCTGGCTGTGTTGACATGGCGACAGCCCTGGTCCTAATTGTCCAGGAGTCTGTTTAATATGCCCTGATCAGGGCTCGGCTGACAGAAACACACAGTGTGTGTGTGTGTGTGTGTGTGTGTGTGTGTGTGTGTGTGTGTGTGTGTGTGTGTGTGTGTGTGTGTGTGTGTGTGTGTGTGTGTGTGTGTGTGTGTGTGTGTGTGTGTGTGCCTGCATTGGCGTGCATTTGGTGTGTCTGTGTGCACACTGACACAAATACACAAACACACACACAGCTACACTGCACCAGCTGTATTCATGTCCCAGGCCTTCTTGAGCTACCAGACTGTTTTTCTCTGTGTGTGTGTGTGTGTGTGTGTGTGTGTGTGCTAGCCTTAGCAGACGTGTGATTTTCTGCTGTAGTCTATCAGTGTTTATGGCTACAGGAATGGCCTCTACCCACTAGTATCTCCTACAGGAATGTCCTCTACCCACTAGTGTCTCCTACAGGAATGTCCTCTACCCACTAGTGTCTCCTACAGGAATGGCCTCTACCCACTAGTATCTCCTACAGGAATGTCCTCCATCCACTAGTATCTCCTACAGGAATGTCCTCTACCCACTAGTATCTCCTACAGGAATGTCCTCTACCCACTAGTATCTCCTACAGGAATGTCCTCTACCCACTAGTATCTCCTACAGGAATGTCCTCTACCCACTAGTATCTCCTACAGGAATGTCCTCTACCCACTAGTATCTCCTACAGGAATGTCCTCTACTCACTAGTATCTCCTACAGGAATGTCCTCTACCCACTAGTATCTCCTACAGGAATGTCATCTACCCACTAGTATCTCCGACAGGAATGTCCTCTACCCACTAGTATCTCCTACAGGAGTAATGTGGATCACACATCATTCAAACCTTTGTCCTGAGGGTAATATAGACTGTCATAATAATCCCACAGCAGATTTCATAAACAATCATCCTTTGTGTGTGTGTGTGTGTGTGTGTGTGTGTGTGTGTGTGTGTGTGTGTGTGTGTGTGTGTGTGTGTGTGTGTGTGTGTGTGTGTGTGTGTGTGTGTGTGTGTGTGTGTGTCTTTGTGTGTGTGTGTGTGTGTGTGTGTGTGTGTGTGTGTGTGTGTGTGTGTGTGTGTGTCTTTGTGTGTGTGTGTGTGTGTGTGTGCCTTTGTCTACATTTGTATGTGTGTGTGACTACGTGTGTGTGTTTGTGTGTGTGTCTGTCTGTGTAGAGCCATCACCCTGGACAACACTCTGGTCATCCTGTCCAGCGTGGCTCCTGATGCTGGACGGTACTACACCCAGGCTGTCAACGACAAGAACGGAGAGAACAAAACCAGCCATCCTGTCCTACTGACTGTGGAGAGTAAGTAGAGAGGATACACACACACACACACACACACACACACACACACACACACACACACACACACACACACACACACACACACACACACACACACACACACACACACACACATACACACACACACACACAAACATACACACAAACACACAGACACACACATACACTCACACAAACATACACACAAACACACTCACTCACACACACACACACACACACACAGACACGTAAACACACACACAAACACACTTACAGACACACACACTCACAAACAGACACACACACACCTTCCCATACGGTAGCAGCAGGTTGTGTTGAAGGCCGATATAACCGTGGTGTTCCTGTTGGGAGGACGTTTCTCTGTGTTCTACATGGGTTCATCCAACAGGTGTTTTATATTGAGCTGACAGACACAGCTACACTGACCCCTAGTGGCTGTCTGTCTAACTGTCACCTCCCCTGTCATTCCTGTTACACTCCTAAAGGCTTCTTCGTGAAGGGATACGGTTCTTCCAAGAACCGTTCTGATCTGAAGAACTCTTTTTGGAGACTAGGGTTCTTTGTAAGGCGAAGGGTTATATCTAGAACCTTTAACATCCTAAGAACTGTTTTTGGAGACTAGGGTTCTTTGTAAGGCGAAGGGTTCTATCTAGAACCTTTAACATCCTAAGAACTGTTTTTGGAGACTAGGGTTCTTTGTAAGGCGAAGGGTTCTATCTAGAACCTTTAACATCCTAAGAACTGTTTTTGGAAGAAAGAGAAAGAGTTATTTGATGATTCTTTTGAAGGCGAGAAGGATACTACATAGCACCATATATAATATTTCTCAGCATGCTATATTGCAAGGAGATTTTCAGATTTTTCTTTTACTGTAATATTTGTGTTTTTGCATGTACATTGATTGGTTGGTTAATTTAATGCTACACAAAGATACAAAACATTGAGTTTTCTAAACTAATCCAATCTGTTAGTAATAGGATTTACTGCACCAATTATTGAGATGGAGCTTCCTGTTTAGATGATTGAGGTAGTCAATCTTCCCTAACCTGGCAGTCATTCTGAATGCAAGTTGTGGGTGATTAACAATTACACTTGTTGGGTATCCTATCTCTGTCTGGATTCCAATAGGAATTACACATCACTTTGCAAGCCAGCATAATGTGACTTGCAGGCCTGATGTGGCCTGTAAACCAGGAGTTTCCTAATGCCACTCTGTTAGGGTATAACTATGCCCTCTGTGAAAGGCCTTATAGTCGATGTAATGTATTGTCGTAAATAATTACATTTTAAAGGATAATAAGGCTGGTGAAACCGTTCAAAGAGGGTTCTAGGAAGAACCCTCCAAAGTTAAAATGGTTCTTGGTAGAACCATATACAGGGGGTTCTATAAAGAACCTTAAATAAAGGGTTCTAGATAGAACCCTCTGCAAAGGGTTCTACCCAAGGGTTCCTCTATGGGGACTAGCTGCACACCCTGTATGGTTCTACTTAGCACCTTTGTTTCTCAGAGTGCAGCCTGTGTAACAGAGGGGATGTAACACCACATTCCCCTGATGATGGATAACCATATCTGAGACCTGAGGACTCACCAAACTAATGCCTAGGCTTTAGCTTTGGCTAGCAGACCCGGGTTTGAATCCCAGTCGGTCTAGAGTTTCCCTAAAGTTAGAAGCTGGTGCCAGGGGAGGGCTAGGGTCCGGCTTTGGCCCGGCCCAACAGCACACCTGCCTGGCTGCAGTGTGGAGCTGGGTGGTGCTACGGACCTCCCTGGCTGCAGTGTGGAGCTGGGTGGTGCTAGAGTCCTCCCTGGCTGCAGTGTGGAGCTGGGTGGTGCTAGAGTTCTGCCTGGCTGCAGTGTGGAGCTGGGTGGTGCTGCGGTCCTCCCTGGCTGCAGTGTGGAGCTGGGTGGTGCTGTGGTCCTCCCTGGCTGCAGTATGGAGCTGGGTGGTGCTGCGGTCCTCCCTGGCTGCAGTATGGAGCTGGGTGGTGCTACGGTCCTCCCTGGCTGCAGTATGGAGCTGGGTGGTGCTAGAGTCCTCCCTGGCTGCAGTGTGGAGCTGGGTGGTGCTAGAGTTCTGCCTGGCTGCAGTATGGAGCTGGGTGGTGCTGCGGTCCTCCCTGGCTGCAGTATGGAGCTGGGTGGTGCTACGGTCCTCCCTGGCTGCAGTATGGAGCTGGGTGGTGCTAGAGTTCTGCCTGGCTGCAGTATGGAGCTGGGTGGTGCTACGGTCCTCCCTGGCTGCAGTGTGGAGCTGGGTGGTGCTACGGTCCTCCCTGGCTGCAGTATGGAGCTGGGTGGTGCTGCGGTCCTCCCTGGCTGCAGTATGGAGCTGGGTGGTGCTACGGTCCTCCCTGGCTGCAGTATGGAGCTGGGTGGTGCTGCGGTCCTCCATGGCTGTAGTGTGGAGCTGGGTGGTGCTACGGTCCTCCCTGGCTGCAGTATGGAGCTGGGTGGTGCTAGAGTCCTCCCTGGCTGCAGTATGGAGCTGGGTGGTGCTGCAGCCCTCCTTGGCTGCAGTGTGGAACTGGGTGGAGCTGGGTGGAGCTGGTGCTGCGGTCCCTGGTCCATCTGACTGGCTGATTTAACCAGCCTATAAATGAGCTCTGTATTTTAATGGCCCCTAACCTAAGCAGATTTATGAAAAGACACTGAGACAGTCTGTATGTGTTACTGATACCAAACACAGGGCCTGGGATCACACACAGAACCCCCCCCCCTAGAGGCAGGGGGAAATGAGATGAGATGGAGAGAGAGATCTCTGATTGAGGCCAGTGAATCGATGGTTGGTTGCAGGGCTGCAAGGCTCTGTGGAACAGGCTGAATGATGGCTCTGCATTTAATCACCTCCTGCTATGTTTGTCTCAATTAAACAATATAATGGTTCCTGGTAGGGCTGGGAATTGCCAGGGACCTCATGGTATGATATCATCACCATACTTAGGTGCCGATACGATATGTATTATGATTCTCACGATTCTATATGTGTTGCGATTCGATAATGTGATTTCATTGCGGTTCGATGTTCCAAACATATTGCTCACCACATGTCTGCTGCAGAGAGACAAGAGAGAGACATGACAAAATGAGTTTCTCTCAGTCTTGGCAATAAAAGTGGTAAAGGAAAATGGTCTCCCTATTTAAAAGGAAGATGGAGAACAAGCTATGTGTCACGTTCTGACCTTTATTTTCCCTTGTTTTGTCTTTATTTAGTATGGTCAGGTCGTGAGTTGGGGTGGGCAGTCTGTTATTTGTTTCTATGTTTAGGTTTGTTCATTTAGCCTGATATGGTTCTCAATCAGAGGCAGGTGTTTTGCATTGTCTCTGATTGGGAGCCATATTTAGGTTGCCTGTTTTCACTGTTGGTTTGTGGGTGTTTGTCTTCCGTGTCAGTGTTTGTCGCCACATGGTACTGTTTCGGTTCGTTCACATTTGTTATTTTGTTATTTGTGTAGTGTTCAGTGTATATTATTAAAACATGGACACTTACCACTCTGCGTATTGGTCCTCCGATCCTTCTCGCCTCTCCTCGTCAGATGAGGAGGAAGAGATAGACAGCCGTTACACTATGAAGGAAAAATACTAGAGTTTTGATGCATGTACAGCAAACTAGCGCAAAATTAATACTGCCATATTGTCAAAACGATACGATACGATGTATTGGCAAAATAATATCCGATATGTAACTGTACTGATTTTTTCCCGCACCGCTAGTTCCTAGCACCTTGGTTTACACAGGCTAAGGCTGTGTTGGAGGGGAACACAGAGAGACTATAGAGAGATAGAGGAGGAGGGGAACACAGAGAGACTATAGAGAGATAGAGGAGGAGGGGAACAGAGAGACTATAAAGAGATAGAGGAGGAGGGGAAAACAGAAAGATTATAGAGAGATAGAGGAGGAGGGGAACACAGAGAGACTATAGAGAGATAGAGGAGGAGGGGAACACAGAGAGACTATAGAGGAGGAGGGGAACACAGAGAGACTATAGAGAGATAGAGGAGGAGGGGAACACAGAGAGACTATAGAGAGATAGAGGAGGAGGGGAACATAGAGAGACTATAGAGAGATAGAGGAGGAGGGGAACAGAGAGACTATAAAGAGATAGAGGAGGAGGGGAACACAGAAAGACTATGGAGAGATAGAGGAGGAGGGGAACATAGAGAGACTATAGAGAGATAGAGGAGGAGGGGAACACAGAGAGACTATAGAGAGATAGAGGAGGAGGGGAACACAGAGAGACTATAGAGAGATAGAGGAGGAGGGGAACACAGAGAGACTATAGAGAGATAGAGGAGGAGGGGAACACAGAGAGACTATAGAGAGATAGAGGAGGAGGGGAACAGAGAGACTATAAAGAGATAGAGGAGGAGGGGAACACAGAGAGACTATAGAGGAGGAGGGGAACACAGAAAGATTATAGAGAGATAGAGGAGGAGGGGAACACAGAGAGACTATAGAGGAGGGGAACACAGAGAGACTATAGAGAGATAGAGGAGGAGGGGAACACAGTGAGACTATAAAGAGATAGAGGAGGAGGGGAACACAGAAAGACTATAGAGAGATAGAGGAGGAGGGGAACACAGAGAGACTATAGAGAGATAGAGGAGGAGGGGAACATAGAGAGACTATAGAGAGATAGAGGAGGAGGGGAACAGAGAGACTATAAAGAGATAGAGGAGGAGGGGAACACAGAAAGACTATGGAGAGATAGAGGAGGAGGGGAACATAGAGAGACTATAGAGAGATAGAGGAGGAGGGGAACACAGAGAGACTATAGAGAGATAGAGGAGGAGGGGAACACAGAGAGACTATAGAGAGATAGAGGAGGAGGGGAACACAGAGAGACTATAGAGAGATAGAGGAGGAGGGGAACACAGAGAGACTATAGAGAGATAGAGGAGGAGGGGAACAGAGAGACTATAAAGAGATAGAGGAGGAGGGGAACACAGAGAGACTATAGAGGAGGAGGGGAACACAGAGAGATTATAGAGAGATAGAGGAGGAGGGGAACACAGAGAGACTATAGAGGAGGAGGGGAACACAGAGAGATTATAGAGAGATAGAGGAGGAGGGGAACACAGAGAGACTATAGAGGAGGGGAACACAGAGAGACTATAGAGAGATAGAGGAGGAGGGGAACACAGTGAGACTATAAAGAGATAGAGGAGGAGGGGAACACAGAAAGACTATAGAGAGATAGAGGAGGAGGGGAACACAGAGAGACTATAGAGAGATAGATGAGGAGGGGATCACAGAGAGACTATAGAGAGATAGAGGAGGAGGGGATCACAGTGAGACTATAGAGAGATAGAGGAGGAGGGGAACACAGAGAGACTATAGAGCGATATCTCCACGGTGATAGCATCCTAGCTGTATCTCCATGGTTATGGCATCCTAGCTGTATCTCCGTGGTGATAGCATCCTAGCTGCATCTCCATGGTGATAGCATCCTAGTTTTATCTTCATGGTGATAGCATCCTAGTTTAATCTTCATGGTGACAGCATCCTATCTTTATCTCCATGGTGATAGCATCCTAGCTAAATCTCCATGGTTATAGCATCCTAGCTACCTTTGAATGGTGAGAGTATCGGAACTATCTGTTGAAGAATGATGAGAGTATAGTAACTATATGTTATTGAATGGTGAGATTGCAGTGACTATATGTTATTGAATGGTGAGAGTATAGGAACTATATGTTATTGAATGGTGAGAGTATAGGAACTATATGTTATTGAATGGTGAGAGTGCAGTGACTAAATGTTATTGAATGGTGAGAGTGCAGTAACTATATGTTATTGAATGGTGAGTGTGCAGTGACTAAATGTTATTGAATGGTGAGAGTGCAGTGACTAAATGTTATTGAATGGTGAGAGTATAGTAACTATATGTTATTGAATGGTGAGAGTGCAGTGACTATATGTTATTGAATGGTGAGAGTGCAGTGACTATATGTTATTGAATGGTGAGAGTGCAGTGACTATATGTTATTGAATGGTGAGAGTATAGTGACTATATGTTATTGAATGGTGAGAGTGCAGTGACTATATGTTATTGAATGGTGAGAGTGCAGTGACTATATGTTATTGAATGGTGAGAATATAGGAACTATATGTTATTTAATGGTGAGAGTATAGTGACTATATGTTATTGAATGGTGAGAGTGCAGTAACTATATGTTATTGAATGGTGAGAGTGCAGTGACTATATGTTATTGAATGGTGAGAGTATAGTGACTATATGTTATTGAATGGTGAGAGTGCAGTGACTATATGTTATTGAATGGTGAGAGTGCAGTGACTATATGTTATTGAATGGTGAGAGTGCAGTGACTATATGTTATTGAATGGTGAGAGTGCAGTAACTATATGTTATTGAATGGTGAGAGTGCAGTGACTAAATGTTATTGAATGGTGAGAGTGCAGTGACTATATGTTATTGAATGGTGACAGTGCAGTGACTATATGTTATTGAATGGTGAGAGTATAGTGACTATATGTTATTGAATGGTGACAGTGCAGTGACTATATGTTATTGAATGGTGACAGTGCAGTGACTATATGTTATTGAATGGTGACAGTGCAGTGACTATATGTTATTGAATGGTGACAGTGCAGTGACTATATGTTATTGAATGGTGACAGTGCAGTGACTATATGTTATTGAATGGTGACAGTGCAGTGACTATATGTTATTGAATGGTGACAGTGCAGTGACTATATGTTATTGAATGGTGACAGTGCAGTGACTATATGTTATCGAATGGTGTGAGTGCAGTGACTATATGTTATTGAATGGTGAGAGTATAGGAATTATATGTTATTGAATGGTGAGAGTATAGTGACAATATGTTATTGAATGGTGAGAGTATAGGAACTATATGTTATTGAATTGTGAGAGTGCAGTGACTATATGTTATTGAATGGTGACAGTGCAGTGACTATATGTTGTTGAATGGTGAGAGTGCAGTAACTATATGTTATTGAATGGTGACAGTGCAGTGACTATATGTTATTGAATGGTGAGAGTGCAGTGACTATATGTTATTGAATGGTGACAGTGCAGTGACTATATGTTATTGAATGATGACAATGCAGTGACTGGATGTTATTGAATGGTGACAGTGCAGTGACTATATGTTATTGAATGGTGACAGTGCAGTGACTATATGTTATTGAATGGTGACAGTATAGGAACTATATGTTATTGAATGGTGACAGTGCAGTGACTATATGTTATTGAATGGTGAGAGTGCAGTAACTATATGTTATTGAATGGTGACAGTGCAGTGACTATATGTTATTGAATGGTGAGAGTGCAGTGACTATATGTTATTGAATGGTGACAGTGCAGTGACTATATGTTATTGAATGATGACAATGCAGTGACTGGATGTTATTGAATGGTGACAGTGCAGTGACTATATGTTATTGAATGGTGACAGTGCAGTGACTATATGTTATTGAATGGCGACAGTGCAGTGACTATATTTTATTGAATGGTGACAGTGCAGTGACTATATGTTATTGAATGGTGAGAGTGCAGTGACTATATGTTATTGAATGGTGAGAGTACAGTGACTATATGTTATTGAATGGTGAGAGTATAGTGACTATATGTTATTGAATGGTGAGAGTGCAGTGACTATATGTTATTGAATGGTGAGAGTGCAGTGACTATATGTTATTGAATGGTGAGAGTGCAGTGACTATATGTTATTGAATGGTGAGAGTGCAGTGACTATATGTTATTGAATGGTGAGAGTGCAGTGACTATATGTTATTGAATGGTGAGAGTATAGTGACTATATGTTATTGAATGGTGAGAGTGCAGTGACTATATGTTATTGAATGGTGAGAGTGCAGTGTGGACAATCTTATCAGGAGCTGTTGTTGTTCACCCGTATCTATTATTTAAACAGGAAAGTCTGACTGAGATATACAATCTATTTTACAAGGGAGAACTGGCCATGACCCATATGCTTTTCTAACCATGCTTGTGTGTGTGTGTGTGCGTGTGTGTGTGTGTGTGTGTGTGTGTGTGTGTGTGTGTGTGTGTGTGTGTGTGTGTGTAGACGTGGGGGGGCCTGTGGACCCCATCACCCCCACCATCATCATCCCTCCTAAGAACACCAGTGTGAACGCGGGGAGGAATGATGTCATTATGGAGTGTGTGGCCAATGCTAGGTGAGTGAACACACACACACACACACACACACACACACACACACACACACACACACACACACACACACACACACACACACACACACACACAGAGAGAGAGACCACCTCTGTCACATTTCACTATCACCTAATGTCTTTTGTTTGGGTCTCTTTTAGAAAATTGTTCATCCGTCCTATTCAATGCTTTTCTCCTCTCCTCCCCTCCTCCTCTCTGTCTCTCCTCTCTCTCCATTCTTCTCCTCCTCTCCTTATCTCTGCTCTGAATCCAAACTATTATGGCCAATTCAAAGACTTGATCAGTATGACAGATGTAATACAGTGCTCTGTCAATGCCTCACAACCTTGAAACAGAATTTGAATCATATTAATACCCTCTCTCTTTCTCCCCCTCCCTCTCTCTCTCTCCACCTTCTCTCTCTCTCTTTCTCCCCCTCCCCCTCTCTCTCTCCCCTTCTCTCTCTCTCTCTCTTTCTTTCTCGGTCTCCCTCCCTCTGTATATCTCACTCTCCCCCTTCTCTCTCTCTCTGTCTCTCTCTCTCTCCCCCTTCTCTCTCTCTCTCTCTCTCTATTGCTCTCCCCTTCTCTCTCTCTCTCTTTCTATCTCTGTCTCCCTCCTCTGTATCTATCTCTCTCTCTCCTCTCCTCCAGACCTCTGATCAAGATGGTTATAACCTGGCGTAAGGATGGTGTTGTGGTCAGTACAGGGATACGTGACTTTGGCCGCAGGCTGACCATCAGCCTCCCAGCGGTCAGTGACAGTGGTTACTATGAATGTGAGGCCACCCTCCGCAGCAGCACTGTGCCACCGGTCAACGCAGGGGCCTACCTACATGTTCTAGGTACACACACACACACACACACACACACACACACACACACACACACACACACACACACACACACACACACACACACACACACACACACACACACACACACACACACACACACACACACGCACACATGGGAGTTTCTCCACATGCTGGTTAGACTAGGTAAAGAACCACCTACCAGTTCTCCTGTCAGTGGTCAGGTTGAGGGAATATCATTGTGTGTAAATGTCAGAAGTCTTCACGTCAGTTTGGCATGCTGCTGGACCATGGAGATAAATGATAGATGATTAAACCTTTCTGGACTCCCCATCCCGGATCCGGGATATTTGTCATCAAAAACCCTGACTAGCGTAGCCTAGCGCGAACGGTATATAATAAAATATAATTTCATGAAATCACAAGTGCAATATTGCAAAACACAGCTTAGCCTTTTGTTAATCCATCTGTCGTCTCAGATTTTGAAATTATGCTTTACAGCGTAAGCAATACTTGCATTTGTGTAAATGTAACGATCGCTCGACAAAACAATAAGAACAGCTAGCGTCAGGTAACTTGGTATCAAAAATCAGAAAAGCAATCAAATTAATAGTTTACCTTTGATGATCTTCGGATGGTTTCACTCACGAGACTCCCAGTTAGACAGCAAATGTTCCTTTTGTTCCATAAAGATATTTTTTATGCCCAGGAATCCACCGGAAAAAGCGCCGGAAAAAATTCCAAATTATATCCATAATGTCCACAGAAACATGTCAAACGTTGTTTTTGATCCAACTTCAGGGTGTTTTTCAAATATCGATTCGATAATAAATCAACCGGGACAGTTGGCTTTTCACTAGGACCGAGAGGAACAATGGCTGCCTTTCACATTTGCGAGCCCCCACCTATCCACTTACGCAATGTGTCCTTTCACGCTCATTCTTCAAAATAAAAGCCTGAAACTATGTCTAAAGGCTGTTGACACCTTAGGGAAGACATAGAAAAAGAAGTCTGGTTGATATCCCTTTCAATGGGCAATAGGAATGCATTGGAACAGAGAGGTCTCAAAAACAGTGTCACTTCTTGGTTGGATTTTTCTCAGGTTTTCGCCTGCAATATCAGTTCTGTTTAACTCACAGACAACATTTCTACAGTTTTGGAAACGTCAGAGTGTTTTCTATCCTAATCTGACTATTATATGCATATTCTAGTTTTGGGGGCTGAGAAATAGGCAGTTTCAAATGGGTACGCCTTTTTAGCCAAAAGTGAAAACTGCGCCCCCTAGTTAGAAGAAGTTTTAAACAAGAGGTGGATTGTGAAGAATGGATTTAATGTAAGTCAACACAAACCAAGAGGACCAAGACACCTTATCATTAACATGACTTTATTGTTAAAACTTGTTCAATTGAACAAAAATGTTCAAGAAAATTAGAGGAAGGTTATAACTGTTTCCCTCTCCTCCCCTCTCCCCTCCTCTCATCCTCTCCTCCGTTCTCCTCCTCTCCGCCGCTCTCCTCACCTCCTCTCCTTGTCTGCTCTCCCCTTCACACTTTTCCTCTCCTATCCTCTCCCCTCCTCCACTCTCCTCCTCTCCTCCTCTCCTCCTCTCCTCGTCTCCCCTCCTCCTCTACGCTCCCCTCCTCTCATCCCCTCCTCCGCCCTCCTCCTCTCTTCTCCTTTCCTCTCCAGACCATCCCCAGTTTGTGAAGGAGCCTGTCCAACACATCAGTGCAGAGATGGAGAAGGTGGTGGATATCCCCTGCCAGGCACGAGGTGTGTGGTGTGTGTGTGGTGTGTGTGTGTGTGTGTGTGTGTGTGTGTGTGTGTGTGTGTGTGTGTGTGTGTGTGTGTGTGTGTGTGTGTGTGTGTGTGTGTGTGTGTGTGTGTGTGTGTGTGTGTGTGTGTGTGTGTGTGTGTGTGTGTGTGTGTGTGTGTGTGTGTGTGAGTGAGTGAGAGATCTAAAGCCCTGATGCTGTAAAAAGTGATAGATATTTAAATACAACTCTCTCCTCTCCTCTCTCCAGGTGTCCCCCAGCCAGACATAGTGTGGTATAAGGATGCTGTGGTCATCAGTCCAGTGAAGATGCCCAGGTACAGGGTGTTAGTTGGGGGCAGTCTGCAGATCAACGGTCTGTTACCTGACGATACAGGGATGTTCCAATGCTTCGCCCGTAACCTGGCTGGAGAGATACAGACCAACACCTACCTCGCTGTCACCAGTACGTCTCTCTCTCTCGCTCTCTCTCGCTCTACCAGTACATGAAGTCCCCAACCCACCATTTCCCACGTCAGTCTCTCCATCTCTCCCTCTTTCCTTCCCCCTTTCCTCCCACTCTCATCTCTTCTTCTTCTCTCCGTCTCTCAGACCTGTCACACTACACACTCAGGCAATTATTGGCTATTTTGAGAGAGAATTAGAGAGAGAATGAACAAGTAAGAGAGAGAGAGAGAGGGATGAAGAGGGAAAGGAAAGAGAAGGCGAGGGAGCCTTGTGGCTGTCAGTCTCCAAGTCGTTATCTTGAAGAATGGGAGCTGACTGACTGACAGTCTTTGATAAATTCATTAAAAGTTCACACAGTTACCTCACATCATCAGTCTCATTATCATCCTTCTCATCTGTGTTGTCACCTCATCAGGTATCTGTCTGTCTGTCTGTCTGTCTGTCTGTCTGTCTGTCTGTCTGTCTGTCTGTCTGTCTGTCTGTCTGTCTGTCTGTCTGTCTGTCTGTCTGTCTGTCTGTCTGTCTGTCTGTCTGTCTGTCTGTCTGTCTGTCTGTCTGTCTGTCTGTCTGTCTGTCTGTCTGTCTGTCTGTCTCACCTAGCTGTTTGTCTCTACCCAGGTATTGCCCCCAACATCACGGCAGGTCCAGCTGACAGTGCTGTGATTGACGGCATGTCAGTCATCCTCCACTGTGAGACCAGCGGAGCCCCGCGACCAGCTATCACCTGGCAGAAAGGTATGGTGGTGGACAGCTGGTGGATGCACAATTTCTATTAGAAATATATGTCATTTTGGGTCTTGATGTTTTTCAGAGGGGAAGGTGATTACATAGTGACTCAGTCCACAAGGTGACGCAACAGCTCTCTGACGGTCTCAGAACCTTCCGTCTTCATACTTTACTACTTTACCATACTCTCTCTCTCTCTCTCTCTCTCTCTCTCTCTCTCTCTCTCTCTCTCTCTCTCTCTCTCTCTCTCTCTCTCTCGCTCTCTCGCTCTCTCTCTCTCTCTCTCTCTCTCTCTCTCTCTCTCTCTCTCTCTCTCTCTTCTCTCTCTCTCTTCTCTCTCTCTCTTCTCTCTATCTTCTCTCTCTCTCTCTCCTCTCTCTCTCTCTCTCTCTCTCTCTCTCGCTCTCTCGCTCTCTCTCTCTCTCTCTCTCTCTCTCTCTCTCTCTCTCTCTCTCTCTCTCTTCTCTCTCTCTCTTCTCTCTCTCTCTTCTCTCTATCTTCTCTCTCTCTCTCTCCTCTCTCTCTCTCTTCTCTCTCTCTTCTCTCTCTCTTCTCTTCTCTCTCTCTCCTCTCTCTCTCTCTCTCTCTCTCTCTTCTCTCTTCTCTCTTCTCTCTCTCTCTCTCTCTCTCTCTCTCTCTCTCTCTCTCTCTCTCTTCTCTCTCTCTTCTCTCTCTTCTCTCTCTCTTCTTTCTCTCTCTCTCTCTCTCCAGGTGAACGTGTGTTGGCCAGTGGTTCTGTCCAGCTGCCCAGGTTCACCCTGCTGGAGTCAGGCAGTCTACTGGTCTCCCCGTCTCACCTTTCTGATGCTGGGACTTATACCTGCATGGCCAGTAACTCCAGAGGCATAGACGAGGCTGCCGCAGATCTACTGGTGTGGGGTGAGTATGGAGGGAGGGAGGGGGAGGTAGGGAGCGGGAGGGGGGATGGAGAAGGATTATACACTCACTGGCTATTATACATTCAACCACCTGTTAAACAGCTAGTAACCTGAAGTCTGTCAACCACCTGTTAAACAGCTAGTAACCTGAAGTCTGTCAACCACCTGTTAAACAGCTAGTAACATGAAGTCTGTCAACCACCTGTTAAACAGCCAGTAACCTGAAGTCTGTCAACCACCTGTTAAACAGCTAGTAACCTGAAGTCTGTCAACCACCTGTTAAACAGCTAGTAACATGAAGTCTGTCAACCACCTGTTAAACAGCTAGTAACCTGAAGTCTCTGTCAACCAGCTGTTAAACAGCTAGTAACCTGAAGTCTGTCAACCACCTGTTAAACAGCTAGTAACCTGAAGTCTCTGTCAACCACCTGTTAAACAGCTAGTAACCTGAAGTCTGTCAACCACCTGTTAAACAGCTAGTAACCTGAAGTCTGTCAACCACCTGTTAAACAGCTAGTAACCTGATGTCTCTGTCAACCACCTGTTAAACAGCTAGTAACCTGAAGTCTGTCAACCACCTGTTAAACAGCTAGTAACCTGAAGACTGTCAACCACCTGTTAAACAGCTAGTAACCTGAAGACTCTGTCAACCACCTGTTAAACAGCTAGTAACCTGAAGTCTGTCAACCACCTGTTAAACAGCTAGTAACCTGAAGACTCTGTCAACCACCTGTTAAACAGCTAGTAACCTGAAGTCTGTCAACCACCTGTTAAACAGCTAGTAACCTGAAGTCTGTCAACCACCTGTTAAACAGCTAGTAACCTGAAGTCTGTCAACCACCTGTTAAACAGCTAGTAACCTGAAGTCTCTGTCAACCACCTGTTAAACAGCTAGTAACCTGAAGTCTGTCAACCACCTGTTAAACAGCTAGTAACCTGAAGTCTCTGTCAACCACCTGTTAAACAGCTAGTAACCTGAAATCTGTCAACCACCTGTTAAACAGCTAGTAACCTGAAGACTCTGTCAACCACCTGTTAAACAGCTAGTAACCTGAAGTCTGTCAACCACCTGTTAAACAGCTAGTAACCTGAAGTCTCTGTCAACCACCTGTTAAACAGCTAGTAACCTGAAGTCTGTCAACCACCTGTTAAACAGCTAGTAACCTGAAGTCTGTCAACCACCTGTTAGACAGCTAGTAACCTGAAGTCTGTCAACCACCTGTTAAACAGCTAGTAACCTGAAGTCTCTGTCAACCACCTGTTAAACAGCTAGTAACCTGAAGTCTGTCAACCACCTGTTAAACAGCTAGTAACCTGAAGTCTGTCAACCACCTGTTAAACAGCTAGTAACCTGAAGTCTGTCAACCACCTGTTAAACAGCTAGTAACCTGAAGTCTGTCAACCACCTGTTAAACAGCTAGTAACCTGAAGTCTGTCAACCACCTGTTAAACAGCTAGTAACCTGAAGTCTGTCAACCACCTGTTAAACAGCTAGTAACCTGAAGTCTGTCAACCACCTGTTAAACAGCTAGTAACCTGAAGTCTGTCAACCACCTGTTAAACAGCTAGTAACCTGAAGTCTGTCAACCACCTGTTAAACAGCTAGTAACCTGAAGTCTCTGTCAACCAGCTGTTAAACAGCTAGTAACCTGAAATCTGTCAACCACCTGTTAAACAGCTAGTAACCTGAAATCTGTCAACCACCTGTTAAACAGCTAGTAACATGAAGTCTGTCAACCACCTGTTAAACAGCTAGTAACATGAAGTCTGTCAACCACCTGTTAAACAGCTAGTAACCTGAAGTCTGTCAACCACCTGTTAAACAGCTAGTAACATGAAGTCTGTCAACCACCTGTTAAACAGCTAGTAACCTGAAATCTGTCAACCACCTGTTAAACAGCTAGTAACATGAAGTCTGTCAACCACCTGTTAAACAGCTAGTAACATGAAGTCTGTCAACCACCTGTTAAACAGCTAGTAACCTGAAGTCTGTCAACCACCTGTTAAACAGCTAGTAACCTGAAGTCTGTCAACCACCTGTTAAACAGCTAGTAACCTGAAGTCTGTCAACCACCTGTTAAACAGCTAGTAACCTGAAGTCTCTGTCAACCACCTGTTAAACAGCTAGTAACCTGAAGTCTGTCAACCACCTGTTAAACAGCTAGTAACCTGAAGTCTCTGTCAACCACCTGTTAAACAGCTAGTATCCTGAAGTCTGTCAACCACCTGTTAAACAGCTAGTAACCTGATGTCTCTGTCAACCACCTGTTAAACAGCTAGTAACCTGAAGTCTCTGTCAACCACCTGTTAAACAGCTAGTAACCTGAAGTCTGTCAACCACCTGTTAAACAGCTAGTAACATGAAGTCTGTCAACCACCTGTTAAACAGCTAGTAACCTGAAGTCTGTCAACCACCTGTTAAACAGCTAGTAACCTGAAGTCTCTGTCAACCACCTGTTAAACAGCTAGTAACCTGCAGTCTGTCAACCACCTGTTAAACAGCTAGTAACCTGAAGTCTGTCAACCACCTGTTAAACAGCTAGTAACCTGAAGTCTGTCAACCACCTGTTAAACAGCTAGTAACCTGAAGACTCTGTCAACCACCTGTTAAACAGCTAGTAACCTGAAGTCTGTCAACCACCTGTTAAACAGCTAGTAACCTGAAGACTCTGTCAACCACCTGTTAAACAGCTAGTAACCTGAAGTCTGTCAACCACCTGTTAAACAGCTAGTAACCTGAAGTCTGTCAACCACCTGTTAAACAGCTAGTAACATGAAGTCTGTCAACCACCTGTTAAACAGCTAGTAACCTGAAGTCTCTGTCAACCACCTGTTAAACAGCTAGTAACCTGAAGTCTGTCAACCACCTGTTAAACAGCTAGTAACCTGAAGTCTGTCAACCACCTGTTAAACAGCTAGTAACCTGAAGTCTCTGTCAACCAGCTGTTAAACAGCTAGTAACCTGAAGTCTCTGTCAACCACCTGTTAAACAGCTAGTAACATGAAGTCTGTCAACCACCTGTTAAACAGCTAGTAACCTGAAGACTCTGTCAACCACCTGTTAAACAGCTAGTAACCTGAAGTCTGTCAACCACCTGTTAAACAGCTAGTAACCTGAAGTCTGTCAACCACCTGTTAAACAGCTAGTAACCTGAAGTCTGTCAACCACCTGTTAAACAGCTAGTAACCTGAAGTCTGTCAACCACCTGTTAAACAGCTAGTAACCTGAAGACTCTGTCAACCACCTGTTAAACAGCTAGTAACCTGAAGTCTGTCAACCACCTGTTAAACAGCTAGTAACCTGAAGACTCTGTCAACCACCTGTTAAACAGCTAGTAACCTGAAGTCTGTCAACCACCTGTTAAACAGCTAGTAACCTGAAGTCTGTCAACCACCTGTTAAACAGCTAGTAACCTGAAGTCTGTCAACCACCTGTTAAACAGCTAGTAACCTGAAGTCTCTGTCAACCACCTGTTAAACAGCTAGTAACCTGAAGACTCTGTCAACCACCTGTTAAACAGCTAGTAACCTGAAGTCTGTCAACCACCTGTTAAACAGCTAGTAACCTGAAGTCTCTGTCAACCACCTGTTAAACAGCTAGTAACCTGAAGTCTGTCAACCACCTGTTAAACAGCTAGTAACCTGAAGTCTGTCAACCACCTGTTAAACAGCTAGTAACCTGAAGTCTCTGTCAACCACCTGTTAAACAGCTAGTAACCTGAAGACTCTGTCAACCACCTGTTAAACAGCTAGTAACCTGAAGTCTGTCAACCACCTGTTAAACAGCTAGTAACCTGAAGTCTGTCAACCACCTGTTAAACAGCTAGTAACCTGAAGTCTGTCAACCACCTGTTAAACAGCTAGTAACCTGAAGTCTGTCAACCACCTGTTAAACAGCTAGTAACCTGAAGTCTGTCAACCACCTGTTAAATAGCTAGTAACCTGAAGTCTGTCAACCACCTGTTAAACAGCTAGTAACCTGAAGTCTCTGTCAACCACCTGTTAAACAGCTAGTAACCTGAAGTCTGTCAACCACCTGTTAAACAGCTAGTAACCTGAAGTCTGTCAACCACCTGTTAAACAGCTAGTAACCTGAAGACTCTGTCAACCACCTGTTAAACAGCTAGTAACCTGAAGTCTGTCAACCACCTGTTAAACAGCTAGTAACCTGAAGTCTGTCAACCACCTGTTAAACAGCTAGTAACCTGATGTCTCTGTCAACCACCTGTTAAACAGCTAGTAACCTGAAGTCTGTCAACCACCTGTTAAACAGCTAGTAACCTGAAGTCTGTCAACCACCTGTTAAACAGCTAGTAACCTGAAGTCTGTCAACCACCTGTTAAACAGCTAGTAACCTGAAGTCTGTCAACCACCTGTTAGACAGCTAGTAACCTGAAGTCTCTGTCAACCACCTGTTAAACAGCTAGTAACCTGAAGTCTGTCAACCACCTGTTAAACAGCTAGTAACCTGAAGTCTGTCAACCACCTGTTAAACAGCTAGTAACCTGAAGTCTCTGTCAACCACCTGTTAAACAGCTAGTAACCTGAAGTCTGTCAACCACCTGTTAAACAGCTAGTAACCTGAAGACTCTGTCAACCACCTGTTAAACAGCTAGTAACCTGAAGTCTGTCAACCACCTGTTAAACAGCTAGTAACCTGAAGTCTGTCAACCACCTGTTAAACAGCTAGTAACCTGAAGTCTGTCAACCACCTGTTAAACAACTAGTAACCTGAAGTCTCTGTCAACCACCTGTTAAACAGCTAGTAACCTGAAGTCTGTCAACCACCTGTTAAACAGCTAGTAACCTGAAGTCTCTGTCAACCACCTGTTAAACAGCTAGTAACCTGAAGTCTGTCAACCACCTGTTAAACAGCTAGTAACCTGAAGTCTGTCAACCACCTGTTAAACAGCTAGTAACCTGAAGTCTGTCAACCACCTGTTAAACAGCTAGTAACCTGAAGTCTGTCAACCACCTGTTAAACAGCTAGTAACCTGAAGTCTGTCAACCACCTGTTAAATAGCTAGTAACCTGAAGACTCTGTCAACCAGCTGTTAAACAGCTAGTAACCTGAAGTCTGTCAACCACCTGTTAAACAGCTAGTAACCTGAAGACTCTGTCAACCACCTGTTAAACAGCTAGTAAACTGAAGTCTGTCAACCACCTGTTAAACAGCTAGTAACCTGAAGTCTGTCAACCACCTGTTAAACAGCTAGTAACCTGAAGTCTCTGTCAACCACCTGTTAAACAGCTAGTAACATGAAGTCTGTCAACCACCTGTTAAACAGCTAGTAACCTGAAGTCTGTCAACCACCTGTTAAACAGCTAGTAACCTGAAGACTCTGTCAACCACCTGTTATTAAACAGCTAGTAACCTGAAGTCTGTCAACCACCTGTTAAACAGCTAGTAACCTGAAGTCTGTCAACCACCTGTTAAACAGCTAGTAACCTGAAGTCTGTCAACCACCTGTTAAACAGCTAGTAACCTGAAGTCTGTCAACCAGCTGTTAAACAGCTAGTAACCTGAAGTCTGTCAACCACCTGTTAAACAGCTAGTAACCTGAAGACTCTGTCAACCACCTGTTAAACAGCTAGTAAACTGAAGTCTGTCAACCACCTGTTAAACAGCTAGTAACCTGAAGTCTGTCAACCACCTGTTAAACAGCTAGTAACCTGAAGTCTCTGTCAACCACCTGTTAAACAGCTAGTAACCTGAAGTCTCTGTCAACCACCTGTTAAACAGCTAGTAACCTGAAGTCTGTCAACCACCTGTTAAACAGCTAGTAACCTGAAGTCTGTCAACCACCTGTTAAACAGCTAGTAACCTGAAGACTCTGTCAACCACCTGTTAAACAGCTAGTAACCTGAAGTCTGTCAACCACCTGTTAAACAGCTAGTAACCTGAAATCTGTCAACCACCTGTTAAACAGCTAGTAACATGAAGTCTCTCTATGTTTTCAGCACGGACCCGTATCACCAAGCCACCTGCGGACCAGAGTGTCATCAAGGGGACCAAGGCTGTCATGTCCTGTGGGGTGACCCATGACCCCAGTGTATCTGTCAGGTAAGGATGATGTCATGTCCTGTGGGGTGACCCATGACCCCAGTGTATCTGTCAGGTAAGGATGATGTCATGTCCTGTGGGGTGACCCATGACCCCAGTGTATCTGTCAGGTAAGGATGATGTCATGTCCTGTTGGGTGACTCATGACCCCAGTGTGTCTGTCAGGTAAGGATGATGTCATGTCCTGTGGGGTGACCCATGACCCCAGTGTATCTGTCAGGTAAGGATGATGTCATGTCCTGTGGGGTGACCCATGACCCCAGTGTATCTGTCAGGTAAGGATGATGTCATGTCCTGTGGGGTGACCCATGACCCCAGTGTGTCTGTCAGTTATTTGGATACCAAGCTGACATCTGACTCAGCTCCTCAAAGGCTAAGTGATTAGTTGATCAGTTGAATCAGGGAGGGGGGGGGGGGGGGGGCAGTAGTGGAATAGATCAAAGAGGTTGATCAGTTGAATCAGGGAGGGGCAGTAGTGGAATAAATCAAAGAGGTTGATCAGTTGAATCAGGGAGGGGGGGCAGTAGTGGAATAGATCAAAGAGGTTGATCAGTTGAATCAGGGGGGCAGTAGTGGAATAGATCAAAGAGGTTGATCAGTTGAATCAGGGAGGGGGGGGGGCAGTAGTGGAATAGATCAAAGAGGTTGATCAGTTGAATCAGGGAGGGGGGGCAGTAGTGGTATAAATCAAATAGGTTTATCAGTTGAATCAGGGGGGCAGTAGTGGAATAGATCAAAGAGGTTGATCAGTTGAATCAGGGAGGGGCAGTAGTGGAATAAATCAAAGAGGTTGATCAGTTGAATCAGGGGGGCAGTAGTGGAATAGATCAAAGAGGTTGATCAGTTGAATCAGGGAGGGGCAGTAGTGGAATAAATCAAAGAGGTTGATCAGTTGAATCAGGGGGGGGGGGGGCAGTAGTGGAATAGATCAAAGAGGTTGATCAGTTGAATCAGGGAGGGGGGGGCAGTAGTGGTATAAATCAAAGAGGTTTATCAGTTTAATCAGGGGGGCAGTAGTGGAATAGATCAAAGAGGTTGATCAGTTGAATCAGGGGGGGGGGGGGGCAGTAGTGGAATAGATCAAAGAGGTTGATCAGTTGAATCAGGGAGGGGGGGCAGTAGTGGTATAAATCAAAGAGGTTTATCAGTTGAATCAGGGGGGCAGTAGTGGAATAGATCAAAGAGGTTGATCAGTTGAATCAGGGAGGGGCAGTAGTGGAATAAATCAAAGAGGTTTATCAGTTGAATCAGGGGGGGGGGGGCAGTAGTGGAATAGATCAAAGAGGTTGATCAGTTGAATCAGGGAGGGGGGGGGCAGTAGTGGTATAAATCAAAGAGGTTTATCAGTTGAATCAGGGGGGCAGTAGTGGAATAGATCAAAGAGGTTGATCAGTTGAATCAGGGAGGGGCAGTAGTGGAATAAATTCAAGAGGTTGATCAGTTGAATCAGGGGGGGCAGTAGTGGAATAGATCAAAGAGGTTGATCAGTTGAATCAGGGAGGGGGGGCAGTAGTGGTATAAATCAAAGAGGTTTATCAGTTGAATCAGGGGGGCAGTAGTGGAATAGATCAAAGAGGTTGATCAGTTGAATCAGGGAGGGGGGGGCAGTAGTGGTATAAATCAAAGAGGTTGATCAGTTGAATCAGGGGGGCAGTAGTGGAATAGATCAAAGAGGTTGATCAGTTGAATCAGGGAGGGGGGGGCAGTAGTGGAATAGATCAAAGAGGTTGATCAGTTGAATCAGCGAGGGGCAGTAGTGGAATAGATCAAAGAGGTTGATCAGTTGAATCAGGGAGGGGGGCAGTAGTGGAATAGATCAAAGAGGTTGATCAGTTGAATCAGCGAGGGGCAGTAGTGGAATAAATCAAAGAGGTTGATCAGTTGAATCAGGGGGGCAGAGTATCTGATACATGGTTGAGTATCTGGATCAGTGTGAACAGACAGTGACACACACACAGTCTGAGTATCTGGATCAGTGTGAGCAGACAGTGACACACACACAGTCTGAGTATCTGGATCAGTGTGAACATACAGTGACACACACACAGTCTGAGTATCTGGATCAGTGTGAGCAGACAGTGACACACACACAGTCTGAGTATCTGGATCAGTGTGAGCAGACAGTGTCACACACACAGTCTGAGTATCTGGATCAGTGTGAACAGACAGTGACACACACACAGTCTGAGTATCTGGATCAATGTGAGCAGACAGCGACACACACACAGTCTGAGTATCTGGATCAGTGTGAACAGACAGTGACACACACACAGTCTGAGTATCTGGATCAGTGTGAACATACAGTGACACACACACAGTCTGAGTATCTGGATCAGTGTGAGCAGACAGTGACACACACACAGTCTGAGTATCTGGATCAGTGTGAGCAGACAGTGACACACACACAGTCTGAGTATCTGGATCAGTGTGAACAGACAGTGACACACACACAGTCTGAGTATCTGGATCAGTGTGAACAGACAGTGACACACACACAGTCTGAGTATCTGGATCAGTGTGAGCAGACAGTGACACACACACAGTCTGAGTATCTGGATCAGTGTGAGCAGACAGTGACACACACACAGTCTGAGTATCTGGATCAGTGTGAGCAGACAGTGACACACACACAGTCTGAGTATCTGGATCAGTGTGAACAGACAGTGACACACACACAGTCTGAGTATCTGGATCAGTGTGAACAGACAGTGACACACACACAGTCTGAGTATCTGGATCAGTGTGAGCAGACAGTGACACACACACAGTCTGAGTATCTGGATCAGTGTGAGCAGACAGTGTCACACACACAGTCTGAGTATCTGGATCAGTGTGAACAGACAGTGACACACACACAGTCTGAGTATCTGGATCAGTGTGAGCAGACAGCGACACACACACAGTCTGAGTATCTGGATCAGTGTGAACAGACAGTGACACACACACAGTCTGAGTATCTGGATCAGTGTGAACAGACAGTGACACACACACAGTCTGAGTATCTGGATCAGTATGAGCAGACAGTAACACACACACAGTCTGAGTATCTGGATCAGTATGAGCAGAGCGTCTGTGTGTTTCTGAGAGAATTCATTAAGCCCTTTTTACAGCAACAGCCGTTTTTACATCAACAGTCTCAAAGTGCTCTACGGTAACCATGTCTCTATGTGTGTGTGTTGGTGTGGGTGTGTGTGCATGTGTGTTGGTGTGTGTGTTTGTTGGTGTGTGTGTGTGTGTGTGTGTGTGTGTGTGTGTGTGTGTGTGTGTGTGTGTGTGTGTGTGTGTGTGTGTGTGTGTGTGTGTGTGTGTGTGTGTGTGTGTGTGTGTGTGTGCATGTGCTTGTGTGTGTGTGTGTGTGTGTTGTCCTCTTCTCCAGGTATGTTTGGGAGAAGACTGGTTCAGTGGTGGATGTGAGCACCTCTCCCCGGCTCCGTCTGGACCCTGACGGGACCCTGCACCTCTCCCAGACCTGGTCAGGTGACATCGGAACATACACCTGTAGAGTCACCTCTGTAGGGGGCAACGACTCACGCAGCGCTCACCTCAGAGTCAGGTTAACCTCACATTTTGTTGAGATCTCTCTCTTGGTCTGTCACTCTGTCTGGCATTGTGTGTCCATCTCTATCTTTCTCCCATCATGCAGTATTATCCATTCACTCTTCATCTACCTCTCTCTCTCTCTCTCTCTCTCTCTCTCTCTCTCTCTCTCTCTCTCTCTCTCTCTCTCTCTCTCTCTCTCTCTCTCTCTCTCTCTCTCTCTCTCTCTCTCTCTCTCTCTCTCTCTCTCGCTTCCTCTCTCTCTCTCTGTCTCTCTCTGTCTCTCTCTCTCCCCCTCTCTCTCTCTCTCTCTATCTCTGTCTCTCTCTCTAACTCTCTCTCTCTCTCTCTCTCTCTCTTTCTCTCTCTCTCTCTCTCTCTCTCTCTATCTCTCTCTCTCTCCCCCCCTCTCTCTCTCTCTCTCTCTCTCTCTCTATCTCTCTCTCTGTCTCTCTATCTCTCTCTCTCGCTCTATCTATCTAGCTTTCTCTCTCTCTCCCCCTCTCTCTCTCGCTCTATCTCTGTCTCTCGCTCTATCTCTCTCTCTATCTCTCTCTCTCCTCTCCCATTGACTCTCTGGCAGTGTGCTGTTGTCTCATCTACAGCTTTATCATATTCCACTCACCTCTCATCTCCTCCCTCCATCATCAACTCCTCTCTGCCCTCTGCTATTTTTACTATTAACTACCACGTTCAGTGGATATTTATGATATTAACATTCTGTATCATTCTCTCTGAACCGTGCTCTGTCTGTGTATGTCTCTCCTTCACGCACGCACGCACGCACGCACACATGCACGCACGCACGCACGCACGCACATACACACACACACACACACACACACACACACACACACACACACACACACACACACACACACACACACACACACCTCCCCCCTCATCCCTCCACCCCGTACAGGCAGCTTCCCCATGCTCCAGAGATCCCCAGTGCAGCTCTGAGCCAGGTAGAGAAGAGGGCCATCAATCTGACCTGGGCTCAGGCCTTCGATGGAAACAGCCCCCTGATCCGATACATCCTGGAGGTCTCAGAGAACAGTGAGTGGACTAGTAGAGAATATTACAGCTGGAATACGGAATACTAAACACTATGAACAGAATACTACAGCTGGAATACTGAACACTATGAACAGAATACTACAGCTGGAATACTAAACACTAAACACTATGAACAGAATACTACAGCTGGAACACTGAACACTAAACACTATGAACAGAATACTAAAGCTGGAATACTGAACACTAAACACTATAAACAGAATACTACAGCTGGAATACTAAACACTATGAACAGAATACTACAGCTGGAATACTGAACACTAAACACTATGAACAGAATACTACAGCTGGAACACTGAACACTAAACACTATGAACAGAATACTAAAGCTGGAATACTGAACACTAAACACTATAAACAGAATACTACAGCTGGAATACTGAACACTAAACACTATGAACAGAATACTACAGCTGGAACACTGAACACTAAACACTATGAACAGAATACTACAGCTGGAATACTGAACACTAAACACTATGAACAGAATACTACAGCTGGAATACTGAACACTAAACACTATGAACAGAATACTACAGCTGGAATACTGAACACTAAACACTATAAACAGAATACTACAGCTGGAATACTGAACACTAAACACTATAAACAGAATACTACAGCTGGAATACTGAACACTAAACACTATAAACAGAATACTACAGCTGGAATACTGAACACTGAACACTATGAACAGAATACTACAGCTGGAATACTGAACACTAAACACTATGAACAGAATACTACAGCTGGAATACTGAACACTAAACACTATGAACAGAATACTACAGCTGGAATACTGAACACTAAACACTATGAACAGAATACTACAGCTGGAATACTGAACACTTTGAACAGAATACTACAGCTGGAATACTGAACACTGAACACTATGAACAGAATACTACAGCTGGAATACTGAACACTGAACACTATGAACAGAATACTACAGCAGGAATACTAAACACTATGAACAGAATACTACAGCTGGAACACGGAATACTATGAACAGAATACTACAGCTGGAATACTAGTCTCAGTTTACAGAAGTGATACTGTAGTCTTGAGATGCTCAGACATTGTCCTTTCAGCAAACATAGACTCAAGCTCTCTCTCTCTCTCTCTCTCTCTCTCTCTCTCTCTCTCTCTCTCTCTCTCTCTCTCTCTCTCTCTCTCTCTCTCTCTCTCTCTCTCTCCCTGTCTCTGTCATTGTCATTGTCTCTGTCTCTCTCTCTGTCTCTCTCTCTGTCTCTGTCTCTGTCTCTGTCTCTCTCTCTGTCTCTCTGTCGTAGATGCCCCGTGGACAGTGCTCCTGGCGAATATCGAACCGGAGTCGACCGGGGTGACCGTGGGGGGTTTGATCCCAGCACGGTCCTACCAGTTCAGGCTGTGTGCGGTCAACGACGTGGGCAGGGGACAGTTCAGCAAGGAGACTGACCGGTGGGTTTTCATTTTCATGTATCCTTTATTTAACCAGGAGAATCCCAGAGATATACAGTGGGGAGAACAAGTATTTGATACACTGCCGATTTTGCAGGTTTTCCTACTTACAAAGCATGTAGAGGTCTGTCATTTTTATCATAGGTACACTTCAACTGTGAGAGACAGTTGAAAAATCCAGAAAATCACATTGTATGATTTTAAGTAATTAATTTGCATTTTATTGCATGACATAAGTATTTGATCACCTACCAACCAGTAAGAATTCCGGCTCTCACAGACCTGTTAGTTTTTCTTTAAGAAGCCCTCATGTTCTCCACTCATTACCTGTATTAACTGCACCTGTTTGAACTCGTTACCTGTATAAAAGACACCTGTCCACACACTCAATCAAACAGACTCCAACCTCTCCACAATGGCCAAGACCAGAGAGCTGTGTAAGGACATCGGGGATAAATTTGTAGACCTGCACAAGGCTGGGATGGGCTACAGGACAATAGGCAAGCAGCTTGGTGAGAAGGCAACAACTGTTGGCGCAACTATTAGAAAATGGAAGAAGTTCAAGATGACGGTCAATCACCCTTGGTCTGGGGCTCCATGCAAGATCTCACCTCGTGGGGCATCAATGATCATGAGGAAGGTGAGGGATCAGCCCAGAACTACACGGCAGGACACGGCAATGACCTGAAGAGAGCTGGGACCACAGTCTCAAAGAAAACCATTAGTAACACACTACACCGTCATGGATTAAAATCCTGCAGCGCACGCAAGGTCCCCCTGCTCAAGCCAGCGCATGTCCAGGCCCGTCTGAAGTTTGCCAATGACCATCTGGATGATCCAGAGGAGGAATGGGAGAAGGTCATGTGGTCTGCTGAGACAAAAATATAGCTTTTTGGTCTAAACTCCACTCGCCGTGTTTGGAGGAAGAAGAAGGATGAGTACAACCCCAGGAACACCATCCCAACCGTGAAGCATGGAGGTGGAAACATCATTCTTTGGGGATGCTTTTCTGCAAAGGGGACAGGACGACTGCACCGTATTGAGGGGAGGATGGATGGGGCCATGTATCGCGAGATCTTGGCCAACAACCTCCTTCCCTCAGTAAGAGCATTGAAGATGGGTCGTGGCTGGGTCTTCCAGCATGACAACGACCCGAAACACACAGCCAGGGCAACTAAGGAGTGGCTCCGTAAGAAGCATCTCAAGGTCCTGGAGTGGCCTAGCCAGTCTCCAGACCTGAACCCAATAGAAAATCTTTGGAGGGAGCTGAAAGTCCGTATTGCCCAGCGACAGCCCTGAAACCTGAAGGATCTGGAGAAGGTCTGTATGGAGGAGTGGGCCAAAATCCCTGCTGCAGTGTGTGCAAACCTGGTCAATAACTACAGGAAACGTATGATCTCTGTAATTGCAAACAAAGGTTTCTGTACCAAATATTAAGTTCTGCTTTTCTGATGTATCAAATACTTATGTCATGCAATAAAATGCTAATTAATTACTTAAAAATCATACAATGTGATTTTCTGGATTTTTGTTTTAGATTCCGTTTCTCACAGTTGAAGTGTACCTATGATAAAAATTACAGACCTCTACATGCTTTGTAAGTAGGAAAACCTGCAAAATCGGCAGTGTTTCAAATACTTGTTCTCCCCACTGTATATGAATGGTGTGAGCCTGTCTTTCATAGTTCAATCAATCACATTCATTTGTAATCCCATTGACATCAGCAGTTGTTACAGAGCGGAGAGATCCAATCTGTTATAGCAAGAACAACCTGAAGAAAACATCAATAAAATGTTCACTGTTTTTGTACAAACTGGGTTGTGGTCAGTAGGGCACACCGTAGAAAAACCTTTTGCAACGGAAAAACAAATATGTGTCCTCATTGGACAAGTTCAGGTAGTACCTCCCTGTTTCAAAACGTTTTCTCCCCACTGAATATGATCCTACCTGTTCCTTCCCTTCTCTGTGGTTGGGTTTTGACTCTCTGACTAGTCTCTCAGAAGTCCACAGGGTTTTTTTCAAACATGGGAATGACTGTGTGCGTGTGTTTGATAACTAGGAGTGAGCTGACCCATGAAAAATACTGCTGTGTGAATCACCATGGGTGTGATGACCCAGCTACTGCTCTCTCTCTCTCTCTCTCTCCTTCCATCTCTCTGTGTCTTTAGAGTAATACAGAGTGCTGAACGAGTCAGAGCTTCAAACAGAAAGTCAAATCCCCAGAGTACTGTTGACGCCTTAGATATAGCTCAACACACACACGCTCGCCTCACACACTAACTACACACACCCTCAGAGACATACTAACTACTACACACCGTCAGAGATATACTAACTACTACACACCCTCAGAGACATACTAACTACACACACCCTCAGAGACATACTAACTACTACACACCCTCAGAGACATACTAACTACTACACACCCTCAGAGACATACTAACTACTACACACCCTCAGAGACATACTAACTACTACACACCCTCAGATACATACTAACTACTACACACCCTCAGAGACATACTAACTACTACACACCCTCAGATACATACTAACTACTACACACCCTCAGAGACATACTAACTACTACACACCATCAGAGATATACTAACTACTACACACCCTCAGAGACATACTAACTACTACACACCCTCAGAGACATACTAACTACCACGCACCCTCAGAGACATACTAAGTACTACACACCCTCAGAGACATACTAACTACTACACACCCTCAGAGACATACTAACTACTACACACCCTCAGAGACATACTAACTAATACACACCCTCAGAGACATACTAACTACTACACACCCTCAGAGACATACTAACTACTACACACCCTCAGAGACATACTAACTACTACACACCATCAGAGACACAATAACTACTACACACACCCTCAGAGACATACTAACTACTACACACCCTCAGAGACATACTAACTACTACACACCCTCAGAGATATACTAACTACTACACACCCTCAGAGACATACTAACTACTACACACCCTCAGAGACACACTAACAACTACACACCCTCAGAGACATACTAACTACTACACACCCCCTCAGAGACATACTAACTACTACACACCCTCAGAGACATACTAACTACTACACACCCTCAGAGACATACTAACTACTACACACCCTCAGAGACATACTAACTACACACACCCTCAGATACATACTAACTACTACACACACCCTCAGAGACATACTAACTCCTACACACCCTCATAGACATACTAACTACTACACACCCTCAGAGAGATACTAACTACTACACACCCTCAGAGACATACTAACTACTATACACACCCTCAGAGACATACTAACTACTACACACCCTCAGAGACATCCTAACTACTACACACCCTCAAAGACATACTAACTACTACACACCCTCAGAGACATAGTAACTACACACACCCTCAGAGACATACTAACTACTACACACACCCTCAGAGACACACTAACTACTACACACCCTCAGAGACATACTAACTACTACACACCCTCAGAGACATACTAACTACTACACACCCTCAGAGACATACTAACTCCACACACCCTCAGAGACATACTAACTACTACACACCCTCAGAGACATACTAACTACTACACACACCCTCAGAGACATACTAACTACTACACACCCTCAGAGACATACTAACTACTACACACACCCTCAGAGACACACTAACTACTACACACCCTCAGAGACATACTAACTACTACACACCCTCAGAGACATACTAACTACTACACACACCCTCAGAGACACACTAACTACTACACACCCTCAGAGACACACTAACTACTACACACCCTCAGAGACACACTAACTACTACACACCCTCAGAGACACACTAACTACACACACCCTCAGAGACACACTAACTACTACACACCCTCAGAGACATACTAACTACTACACACCCTCAGAGACATACTAACTACACACACCCTCAGAGACACACTAACTACACACACCCTCAGAGACACACTAACTACTACACACCCTCAGAGACATACTAACTACTACACACACCCTCAGAGACATACTAACTACTACACACCCTCAGATACATACTAACTACTACACACCCTCAGAGACATACTAACTACTACACACCCTCAGAGACATACTAACTACTACACACCCTCAGAGACATACTAACTACTACACACCATCAGAGATATACTAACTACTACACACCCTCAGAGACATACTAACTACTACACACCCTCAGAGACATACTAACTACCACGCACCCTCAGAGACATACTAAGTACTACACACCCTCAGAGACATACTAACTACTACACACCCTCAGAGACATACTAACTACTACACACCCTCAGAGACATACTAACTAATACACACCCTCAGAGACATACTAACTACTACACACCCTCAGAGACATACTAACTACTACACACCCTCAGAGACATACTAACTACTACACACCATCAGAGACACAATAACTACTACACACACCCTCAGAGACATACTAACTACTACACACCCTCAGAGACATACTAACTACTACACACCCTCAGAGATATACTAACTACTACACACCCTCAGAGACATACTAACTACTACACACCCTCAGAGACACACTAACTACTACACACCCTCAGAGACATACTAACTACTACACACCCCCTCAGAGACATACTAACTACTACACACCCTCAGAGACATACTAACTACTACACACCCTCAGAGACATACTAACTACTACACACCCTCAGAGACATACTAACTACACACACCCTCAGATACATACTAACTACTACACACACCCTCAGAGACATACTAACTCCTACACACCCTCATAGACATACTAACTACTACACACCCTCAGAGACATACTAACTACTACACACCCTCAGAGACATACTAACTACTATACACACCCTCAGAGACATACTAACTACTACACACCCTCAGAGACATCCTAACTACTACACACCCTCAAAGACATACTAACTACTACACACCCTCAGAGACATAGTAACTACACACACCCTCAGAGACATACTAACTACTACACACACCCTCAGAGACACACTAACTACTACACACCCTCAGAGACATACTAACTACTACACACCCTCAGAGACATACTAACTACTACACACCCTCAGAGACATACTAACTCCACACACCCTCAGAGACATACTAACTACTACACACCCTCAGAGACATACTAACTACTACACACACCCTCAGAGACATACTAACTACTACACACCCTCAGAGACATACTAACTACTACACACACCCTCAGAGACACACTAACTACTACACACCCTCAGAGACATACTAACTACTACACACCCTCAGAGACATACTAACTACTACACACACCCTCAGAGACACACTAACTACTACACACCCTCAGAGACACACTAACTACTACACACCCTCAGAGACACACTAACTACTACACACCCTCAGAGACACACTAACTACACACACCCTCAGAGACACACTAACTACTACACACCCTCAGAGACATACTAACTACTACACACCCTCAGAGACATACTAACTACACACACCCTCAGAGACACACTAACTACACACACCCTCAGAGACACACTAACTACTACACACCCTCAGAGACATACTAACTACTACACACACCCTCAGAGACATACTAACTACTACACACACCCTCAGAGACATACTAACTACTACACACCCTCAGAGACATACTAACTACTACACACCCTCAGAGACACACTAACTACTACACACCCTCAGAGACATACTAACTACTACACACCCTCAACATACTAACTACTACAAACCCTCAGAGACATACTAACTACTACACACCATCAGAGACATACTAACTACAACACACAACCTCAGAGACACACTAACTACTATACACCCTCAGAGACATACTAACTACACACACCCTCAGAGACATACTAACTACTACACACCCTCAGAGACATACTAACTACTACACACCCTCAGAGACATACTAACTACAACACACACCCTCAGATACATACAAACTCTACACACCCTCAGAGACATACTAACTACTACACACACCCTCAACATACTAACTACTACACACACCCTAAGAGACATACTAACTACTACACACACCCTCAAAATACTAACTACTACACACCCTCAGAGACATACTAACTACTACACACACCCTCAGAGACATACTAACTACTACACACCCTCAGAGACACACTAACTACTACACACACCCTCAGAGACATACTAACTACTACACACCCTCAGAGACATACTAACTACTATACACACTAACTACTATACACCCTCAGAGACATACTAACTACTGCACACCCACAGAGACATACTAACTACTACACACACCCTCAGAGACACACTAACTACTACACACACCCTCAGAGACACACTAACTACTACACACACCCTCAGAGACACACTAACTACTACACACACCCTCAGAGACACACTAACTACTACACACACCCTCAGAGACATACTAACTACTACACACCCTCAGAGACATACTAACTACTACACACCCTCAGAGACATACTAACTACTACACACCATCAGAGATATACTAACTACTACACACCCTCAGAGACATACTAACTACTACACACCCTCAGAGACATACTAACTACTACACACCCTCAGATACATACTAACTACTACACACCCTCAGAGACATACTAACTACTACACACCCTCATAGACATACTAACTACTACACACCCTCAGAGACATACTAACTACTACACACCCTCAGAGACATACTAACTACTACACACCCTCAGAGACATACTAACTACTATACACACTAACTACTATACACCCTCAGAGACATACTAACTACTACACACACCATCAGAGATATACTAACTACTACACACCATCAGAGACATACTAACTACTACACACCATCAGAGATATACTAACTACTACACACCCTCAGAGATATACTAACTACTACACACCCTCAGAGACATACTAACTACTACACACACCCTCAGAGACATACTAACTACTACACGCCCTCAGAGACATACTAACTACTACACACCATCAGAGATATACTAACTACTACACGCCCTCAGACATACTAACTACTACACACCCTCAGAGACATACTAACTACTACACACACCCTCAGAGACATACTAACTACTACACACCCTCAGAGACATACTAACTACTACACACCATCAGAGATATACTAACTACTACACACCCTCAGAGACATACTAACTACTACACACCCTCAGAGACACACTAACTACTACACACCCTCAGAGACATACTAACTACTACACACCCTCAGAGACATACTAACTACTACACGCCCTCAGACATACTAACTAATACACAACCTCAGAGACATACTAACTACTACACACCCTCAGAGACATACTAACTACTACACACCCTCAGAGACATACTAACTACTACACACCATCAGAGACACAATAACTACTACACAACCTCAGAGACATACTAACTACTACACACCCTCAGAGACATACTAACTACTACACACCCTCAGAGATATACTAACTACTACACACCCTCAGAGACATACTAACTACTACACACCCTCAGAGACACACTAACTACTACACACCCTTAGAGACATACTAACTACTACACACCCTCATAGACATACTAACTACTACACACCCTCAGAGACATACTAACTACTACACACCCTCAGAGACATACTAACTACTACACACCCTCAGAGACATACTAACTACTACACACCCTCAGAGACATACTAACTACTACACACACCCTCAGAGACATACTAACTACTACACACCCTCAAAGACATACTAACTACTACACACCCTCAGAGACATACTAACTACACACACCATCAGAGACATACTAACTACTACACACACCCTCAGAGACACACTAACTACTACACACCATCAGAGACATACTAACTACTACACACCCTCAGAGACATACTAACTACTACACACTCTCAGAGACATACTAACTACACACACCCTCAGAGACATACTAACTACACACACCCTCAGAGACATACTAACTACTACACACCCTCAGAGACATACTAACTACTACACACACCCTCAGAGACACACTAACTACACACACCCTCAGAGACATACTAACTACTACACACCCTCAGAGACATACTAACTACTACACACACTCTCAGAGACATACTAACTACTACACACTCTCAGAGACATACTAACTACTACACACACCCTCAACATACTAACTACTACACACACCCTAAGAGACATACTAACTACACACACCCTCAGAGACACACTAACTACACACACCCTCAGAGATATACTAACTACTACACACCCTCAGAGACATACTAACTACTACACACCCTCAGAGACATACTAACTACTACACACACCCTCAGAGACATACTAACTACTACACACACCCTCAGAGACATACTAACTACTACACACCCTCAGAGACACACTAACTACTACACACCCTCAGAGACATACTAACTACTACACACCCTCAACATACTAACTACTACAAACCCTCAGAGACATACTAACTACTACACACCATCAGAGACATACTAACTACAACACACAACCTCAGAGACACACTAACTACTATACACCCTCAGAGACATACTAACTACACACACCCTCAGAGACATACTAACTACTACACACCCTCAGAGACATACTAACTACTACACACCCTCAGAGACATACTAACTACAACACACACCCTCAGATACATACAAACTCTACACACCCTCAGAGACATACTAACTACTACACACACCCTCAACATACTAACTACTACACACACCCTAAGAGACATACTAACTACTACACACACCCTCAAAATACTAACTACTACACACCCTCAGAGACATACTAACTACTACACACCCTCAGAGACACACTAACTACTACACACACCCTCAGAGACATACTAACTACTACACACCCTCAGAGACATACTAACTACTATACACACTAACTACTATACACCCTCAGAGACATACTAACTACTGCACACCCACAGAGACATACTAACTACTACACACACCCTCAGAGACACACTAACTACTACACACACCCTCAGAGACACACTAACTACTACACACACCCTCAGAGACACACTAACTACTACACACACCCTCAGAGACACACTAACTACTACACACACCCTCAGAGACATACTAACTACTACACACCCTCAGAGACATACTAACTACTACACACCCTCAGAGACATACTAACTACTACACACCATCAGAGATATACTAACTACTACACACCCTCAGAGACATAATAACTACTACACACCCTCAGAGACATACTAACTACTACACACCCTCAGATACATACTAACTACTACACACCCTCAGAGACATACTAACTACTACACACCCTCATAGACATACTAACTACTACACACCCTCAGAGACATACTAACTACTACACACCCTCAGAGACATACTAACTACTACACACCCTCAGAGACATACTAACTACTACACACACCATCAGAGATATACTAACTACTACACACCATCAGAGACATACTAACTACTACACACCATCAGAGATATACTAACTACTACACACCCTCAGAGATATACTAACTACTACACACCCTCAGAGACATACTAACTACTACACACACCCTCAGAGACATACTAACTACTACACACCCTCAGAGACATACTAACTACTACACACCCTCAGAGACATACTAACTACTACACACCCTCAGAGACATACTAACTACTACACACCATCAGAGACATACTAACTACTACACACCCTCAGAGACATACTAACTACTACACACCCTCAGAGACATACTAACTACTACACACCCTCAGAGACATACTAACTACTACACACCCTCAGAGACATACTAACTACCACACACCCTCAGAGACACACTAACTACTACACACCCTCAGAGACATACTAACTACTACACACCCTCAGAGACATACTAACTACTACACGCCCTCAGACATACTAACTAATACACAACCTCAGAGACATACTAACTACTACACACCCTCAGAGACATACTAACTACTACACACCCTCAGAGATATACTAACTACTACACACCCTCAGAGACATACTAACTACTACACACCCTCAGAGACACACTAACTACTACACACCCTTAGAGACATACTAACTACTACACACCCTCATAGACATACTAACTACTACACACCCTCAGAGACATACTAACTACTACACCCTCAGAGACATACTAACTACTACACACCCTCAGAGACATACTAACTACTACACACCCTCAGAGACATACTAACTACTACACACACCCTCAGAGACATACTAACTACTACACACCCTCAAAGACATACTAACTACTACACACCCTCAGAGACATACTAACTACTACACACCCTCAGAGACATACTAACTACTACACACCCTCAGAGACATACTAACTACTATACACCCTCAGAGACATACTAACTACTACACACCCTCAGAGACATACTAACTACTACACACCCTCAGAGACATACTAACTACTACACACCCTCAGATACATACTAACTACTACACACCCTCAGAGACATACTAACTACTACACACCCTCAGAGACATACTAACTACTACACACTCTCAGAGACATACTAACTACACACACCCTCAGAGACATACTAACTACACACACCCTCAGAGACATACTAACTACTACACACCCTCAGATACATACTAACTACTACACACACCCTCAGATACACACTAACTACTACACACACCCTCAGAGACACACTAACTACACACACCCTCAGAGACATACTAACTACTACACACCCTCAGAGACATACTAACTACTACACACACTCTCAGAGACATACTAACTACTACACACTCTCAGAGACATACTAACTACTACACACACCCTCAACATACTAACTACTACACACACCCTAAGAGACATACTAACTACACACACCCTCAGAGACATACTAACTACTACACACCCTCAGAGACATACTAACTACTACACACCCTCAGAGACATACTAACTACTACACACCCTCAGAGACATACTAACTACTACACACCCTCAGAGACACAATAACTACACACACCCTCAGAGACATACTAACTACTACACACCCTCAGAGACATACTAACTACTACACACACCCTCAGAGACATACTAACTACTACACACCCTCAGAGACATACTAACTACTACACACCCTCAGAGACATACTAACTACTACACACACCCTCAGAGATATACTAACTACTACACACCCTCAGAGACATACTAACTACTACACACCCTCAGAGACATACTAACTACTACACACCCTCAGAGACATACTAACTACTACACACCCTCAGAGACATACTAACTACTACACACACCCTCAGAGACATACTAACTACTACACACCCTCAGAGACACACTAACTACTACACACCCTCAGAGACATACTAACTACTACACACCCTCAGATACATACTAACTACTACACACACCCTCAGAGACATACTAACTACTACACACCCTCAACATACTAACTACTACAAACCATCAGAGACATACTAACTACTACACACCATCAGAGACATACTAACTACTACACACCCTCAGAGACATACTAACTACTACACACCCTCAGAGACATACTAACTACTACACACCCTCAGATACATACTAACTACTACACACCCTCAGAGACATACTAACTACTACACACCCTCAGAGACATACTAACTACTACACACACCCTCAGAGACATACTAACTACACACACCCTCAGAGACATACTAACTACTGCACACCCTCAGAGACACACTAACTACTACACACCCTCAGAGACATACTAACTACTACACACCCTCAGAGACATACTAACTACTACACACCCTCAGAGACATACTAACTACTACACACACCCTCAGAGATATACTAACTACTACACACCCTCAGAGACATACTAACTACTACACACCCTCAGAGACATACTAACTACTACACACACCCTCAGAGACATACTAACTACTACACACACCCTCAGAGACATACTAACTACTACACACCCTCAGAGACACACTAACTACTACACACCCTCAGAGACATACTAACTACTACACACCCTCAGATACATACTAACTACTACACACACCCTCAGAGACATACTAACTACTACACACCCTCAACATACTAACTACTACAAACCCTCAGAGACATACTAACTACTACACACCATCAGAGACATACTAACTACTACACACCCTCAGAGACATACTAACTACTACACACCCTCAGAGACATACTAACTACTACACACCCTCAGATACATACTAACTACTACACACCCTCAGAGACATACTAACTACTACACACCCTCAGAGACATACTAACTACTACACACCCTCAGATACATACTAACTACACACACCCTCAGAGACATACTAACTACTGCACACCCTCAGAGACACACTAACTCTACACACCCTCAGAGACATACTAACTACTACACACCCTCAGAGACATACTAACTACTACACACCCTCAGAGACACACTAACTACACACACCCTCAGAGACACACTAACTCTACACACCCTCAGAGACACACTAACTCTACACACCCTCAGAGACATACTAACTACTGCACACCCAAAGAATAAAGACATTTCAAATGTCATATTATAACTATGTACAGTGTTATAAAAATGTGCAAATAGTTAAAGTACAAAGGGCAAAATTAACAAGTATCTCTCTCTCTCTCTGCCTCTATCTATGCTCCAGAACTTCTCTGTTTCTATGCAAAGAAGATGAATTGAGATGTCAACTTAAATGAAGTCTCACTGGAATCCTTCAGTGGCGTTAGCCTGCTTTATCTGCACATGCATCCCAAACGACTCTCTCTTCCCTTTATAGTGTACTACATTTGACCAGGACCTATAGGGCTCTACTGCACTCTAAATGGACTACAGAGTCATTTGGGACGCAGTCCGTGACTTCTTTGATGGTAGCTGAGCTGAAGAGACAGCTCTCTGAGGGAGAGATATCACAGAGACTTTTACTGTGGCATAGACACAGACAGCCCTTAGTTAGATAGATCAGTGACAATGATGGTCTGACCAACTCTGCTTTGTGCTGCCTTTACACACACACACACACACACACACACACACACACACACACACACACACACACACACACACACACACACACACACACACACACACACACACACACACACACACACACACACACACACACACACACACACACACACACACACACACTCTCTCTCTTTTAACGATTACATAACAAAAAGACATGGAAATATTCAGAAACACTTGTTAATTCATACCAGTTTTCTCTCTCTCCCTCTCTCTCCCTCCCTCTCTCCCACCAGACTCTCTCTACCAGAGGAGCCTCCCAGTGCCCCTCCTCAGACGGTGATTGCCAGTGGTCGTACCAACCAGTCCATCATGATCCAGTGGCAACCACCCCCGGAGAGCCACCAGAATGGACCGCTCCAGGGATACATCATCAGGTGAGACACAGAGCGGATTGGTCCAGGTTGAAGATGGAGGGGGTCAATGACATTCATCTGGGTTATTAACCTGTATAACACCACTTGGGTCATGGTCACAATCCTAATGTCTTCGTCCTCCCCTTCCATCTCTTTTCACCCTCACTTCCCCTTTTCTGCACTGTCTAACCATCCCTCTCTCTCTCTCCCCTCCTAGGTACTGTCTGTCAGGACTACCAGTGGACTGTCAGATGAAGAACATCACCAGGCCAGACCAGAATAACCTACTCCTGGAGGACCTCATCATCTGGACTAACTATGAGATGGAGGTGGCAGCCTACAACAGGGCTGGGAGGGGTACCTACAGCCACAAGGTTACAGAGTGGACCCTGCAGGGAGGTGAGGATGGATGAAGTCCATTTCATCAGTCACATGGTTAAACATAGTTCTCCAGCTTTAAGGGTTGAGAAGTGAAGTACTTCTCTTAGCTCTCTGTGGAACATAGAACCACAACAAGCCCACGCCGTGCCAGAAGCTCCTCTGCAGCTTTCTGAGGGCCGGTTATTCAGTTATCCCTCTTCTCTTCCTATCTCATCTTTTCTCTCTCTCTCTCTCGTATCTCCCTCCATCTCTCTCCCAGTCCCCACTGTCCCACCAGGTAATGTCCAGGCTGAGCCATTCAACTCCTCTACAGTCAGGCTGACCTGGTCAGCTCCTAGCCCTCAGTTCATCAACGGCATCAACCAGGGATACAAGGTGGGCAACAGAGAGCAGAGACCCTTACCAGAGACAAATATTCTTATTGGATGTGCAGTAGAACGACCTGTTCTGTAAATACATCTCTCTACTGTCATACACTGCCGTCTAGTGGTTAGAATAAGAACTGCATTCTCCAGCATTAGACGTACCAGTGCCTCAACAGATCACTCTAAACCAGCTGCAGTGTTTTGTTGTCTTTTCTCTTATGACATGTTTAAATTATCCCTCCGTCTGTTTCCAGCTGTTGGCGTGGGAGGCGGGTCACGAGGAGGACGTTACCATGGTGACAGTGAGACCTAACTTCCAGGACAGCGTGCATGTGGGCTACGTGACGGGACTGAAGAAGTTCACAGAGTACTACACCTCTGTCCTGTGTTTCACTACGCCTGGAGACGGCCCCCGCAGCCCACCTCACAGACTACGCACTCACGAAGACAGTGAGTACCACAGTCACATAACTATACCAAACCTGTAGGCACTCACGAAGACAGTGAGTACCACAGTCACATAATTATACCAAACCTGTAGGCACTCACGAAGACAGTGAGTACCACAGTCACATAATTATACCAAACCTGTAGGCACTCACGAAGACAGTGAGTACCACAGTCACATAACTATACCAAACCTGTAGGCACTCACGAAGACAGTGAGTACCACAGTCACATAATTATACCAAACCTGTAGGCACTCACGAAGACAGTGAGTACCACAGTCACATAATTATACCACACCTGTAGGCACTCACGAAGACAGTGAGTACCACAGTCACATAACTATACCAAACCTGTAGGCACTCACGAAGACAGTGAGTACCACAGTCACATAATTATACCAAACCTGTAGGCACTCACGAAGACAGTGAGTACCACAGTCACATAACTATACCAAACCTGTAGGCACTCACGAAGACAGTGAGTACCACAGTCACATAATTATACCAAACCTGTAGGCACTCACGAAGACAGTGAGTACCACAGTCACATAACTATACCACACCTGTAGGCACTCACGAAGACAGTGTCTCACAGGCACAGACAAAAGCAATTCTATTTCCACATTATTCTATCGACCCGAAGGCCCCGGACTGTACTGTGTAGGCTCAGATATTCTTTGTATGCGTAACTGGGCCAGCGCAGTACAGCTCAGTCTGTCACAAATTGGCCCGGGTAAAAAGGGTATTACAAACTATTACAGACCCAATACACTACTGTAAAGTATATGGTACTACTGTAAAGTATATGGTACTACTGCAAAGTATATGGTACTACTGCAAAGTATATGGTACTACTGCAAAGTATATGGTACTACTGTAAAGTATATGATACTACTGTAAAGTAGATGGGACTACTGCAAAGTATATGGTATATGGTACAACTGTAAAGTATATGGTACTACTGCAAAGTATATGGTACTACTGCAAAGTATATGGCACTACTGTAAAGTATATGGTACTACTGCAAAGTATATGGTACTACTGCAAAGTATATGATACTACTGTAAAGTATATGGTACTACTGCAAAGTATATGGTACTACTGTAAAGTATATGGTACTACTGTAAAGTATATGATACTTGTGCACTAAACATACTGGACACTCACTGTATAATCCTTGCCTTGTGTATGTCCAGCGCCTGGTGCCGTTGGTCACCTGAGCTTTACAGAGATCCTGGACACATCTCTGAAGGTCAGCTGGAAAGATCCCAATGAGAAGAATGGAGTCCTCACAGGTACTGTACCTAGTATAGTATCTAACCCTAACCCTCTCTGGAAAGACCTCAACGAGAGGAATGGAGTCCTCACAGGTACTGTACCTAGTATAGTATCTAACAATAACCCTCTCTGGAGAGACCTCAACGAGAAGAAGGGAGTCCTCACAGGTACTGTACCTAGTATAGTATCTAACCCTAACCCTCTCTGGAAAGATCCCAATGAGAAGAATGGAGTCCTCACAGGTACTGTACCTAGTATAGTATCTAACCCTAACCCTCTCTGGAAAGATCCCAATGAGAAGAATGGAGTCCTCACAGGTACTTTACCTAGTATAGTAGAGTATCTAACCCTAACCCTCTCTGGAGAGACCTCAACAAGAAGAATGGAGTCCTCACAGGTACTGTACCTAGTATAGTATCTAACCCTAACCCTCTCTGGAGAGACCTCAACGAGAAGAAGGGAGTCCTCACAGGTACCTAGTATAGTATCTAACAATAACCCTCTCTGGAGAGACCTCAACGAGAAGAATGGAGTCCTCACAGGTACTGTACCTAGTATAGTATCTAACAATAACCCTCTCTGGAAAGACCTCAACGAGAAGAATGGAGTCCTCACAGGTACTGTACCTAGTATAGTATCTAACAATAACCCTCTCTGGAGAGACCTCAACAAGAAGAATGGAGTCCTCACAGGTACTGTACCTAGTATAGTATCTAACCCTAACCCTCTCTGGAGAGACCTCAACAAGAAGAATGGAGTCCTCACAGGTACTGTACCTAGTATAGTATCTAACCCTAACCCTCTCTGGAGAGACCTCAACAAGAAGAATGGAGTCCTCACAGGTACTGTACCTAGTATAGTATCTAACCCTAACCCTCTCTGGAGAGACCTCAACAAGAAGAATGGAGTCCTCACAGGTACTGTACCTAGTATAGTATCTAACCCTAACCCTCTCTGGAGAGACCTCAACAAGAAGAATGGAGTCCTCACAGGTACTGTACCTAGTATAGTATCTAACCCTAACCCTCTCTGGAGAGACCTCAACAAGAAGAATGGAGTCCTCACAGGTACTGTACCTAGTATAGTAGAGTATCTAACAATAACCCTCTCTGGAAAGACCTCAACTAGAAGATCAGAGTCCTCACAGATAACTAGGTCTACTGTAGGCATGGTCTATGGTTGACCCTGTTTGTTGGATGTGTGCTGTGTTTGGTTGGGTACTATGGTAGCTTAAGTATCAATTTCTGTGCAAATGGCCGATAAAGATCTATTCTATTCCATTCTATTCACTTCTATAGGGAAAGGGAAAGGGGGATACCTAGTCAGTTGTATTCTAGCCTGTTCATATGTCCTCTGCATCAGTCTAACCAGGTGTGATGTCCCTCTCCTATAGGCTACCGCATCTCGTGGGAGGAGTTTAACCGGACCAACACCCGGGTCACCCACTACCTCCCTAACCTGACCCAGGATTACCGAGTCACCGGGCTGACCGCCCTCACCACCTACACCATCCAGGTGGCAGGGATGACCTCCAAGGGTCAGGGTCAACTCTCTTCTTCTACTATATCATCTGGAGTTCCCCCAGGTTAGTACCTCCCCCTAACCATCCCCCAGGTTAGTACCTCCCCCTAACCCTACCCCCAGGTCAGTACCTCCCCCTAACCATCCCCCAGGTTAGTACCTCCCCCTAACCATCCCCCAGGTCAGTACCTCCCCCTAACCATCCCCCAGGTTAGTACCTCCCCCTAACCATCCCCCAGGTTAGTACCTCCCCCTAACCATCCCCCAGGTTAGTACCTCCCCCTAACCATCCCCCAGGTTAGTACCCCCCCCCCCCCCCCCCCCCTAACCATCCCCCAGGTTAGTACCCCCCCCTAACCCTACCCCAGGGCAGTACCTCCCTCTCCCCCAGGTTAGTACCTCCCCCTCCCCCAGGTTAGTACCTCCCCCTAACCATCCCCCAGGTTAGTACCCCCCCCCTAACCATCCCCCAGGTCAGTACCTCCCCCTAACCCTACCCCCAGGTTAGTACCTCCCCCTAACCATCCCCCAGGTTAGTACCTCCCCCTAACCATCCCCCAGGTCAGTACCTCCCCCTAACCATCCCCCAGGTTAGTACCCCCCCCCCCCTAACCATCCCCCAGGTTAGTACCTCCCCCTAACCATCCCCCAGGTCAGTACCTCCCCCTAACCCTACCCCCAGGTTAGTACCTCCCCCTAACCCTCCCCCAGGTTAGTACCTCCCCCTAACCCTAACCCCAGGTTAGTACCTCCCCCTAACCATCCCCCAGGTTAGTACCTCCCCCTAACCCTCCCCCCAGGTTAGTACCTCCCCCTAACCCTCCCCAGGTTAGTACCTCCCCCTAATCCTACCCCCAGGTTAGTACCTCCCCCTAACCCTCCCCCAGGTTAGTACCTCCCCCTAACCCTCCCCCAGGTCAGTACCTCCCCCTAACCCTACCCCCAGGTTAGTACCTCCCCCTAACCATCCCCCAGGTTAGTACCTCCCCCTAACCCTAACCCCAGGTTAGTACCTCCCCCTAACCCTCCCCAGGTTAGTACCTCCCCCTAACCCTCCCCCAGGTTAGTACCTCCCCCTAACCCTCCCCAGGTTAGTACCTCCCCCTAACCCTACCCCCAGGTCAGTACCTTACTTTACTCTGTACTGTATCTCCGTCCCTGATCTCACTGTGTCTCTCCTCCTGTATCTCCGTCCCTGATCTCACTGTGTCTCTCCTCCTTTATCTCCGTCCCTGATCTCACTGTCTCTCCTCCTTTATCTCCATCCCTGATCTCACTGTCTCTCCTCCTTTATCTTTGTCCCTGATCTCACTGTGTCCCTCCTCCTTTATCTCTGTCCCTGATCTCAGTGTCCCTCCTCCTTTATCTCCATCCCTGATCTCAATATATCTCTCCTCCTTTATCTCCATCCCTGATCTCACTGTGTCCCTCCTCCTTTATCTCCATCCCTGATCTCACTGTGTCTCTCCTCCTTTATCTCCATCCCTGATCTAACTGTGTCCCTCCTCCTTTATCTCCGTCCCTGATCTCACTGTGTCCCTCCTCCTTTATCTCCGTCCCTGATCTCACTGTGTCCCTCCTCCTTTATCTCCGTCCCTGATCTCACTGTGTCCCTCCTCCTTTATCTTTGTCCCTGATCTCACTGTGTCCCTCCTCCTTTATCACTGTCCCTGATCTCACTGTGTCCCTCCTCCTTTATCTCCATCCCTGATCTCATTGTGTCTTTCCTCCTCCCTATACAGAGATGCCGGGCCCGCCAACCAACATAGCCATCTCCAACATCGGCCCCCGCTCTGTGGCCCTGCAGTTTAAACCTGGCTATGACGGCAAGACATCCATCTCACGCTGGCAGGTCGAGGCACAGGTGAGAGACACATCCAATCAATCAATAAATCAATGAATCAAGCAAGCGAGCATCAATCAAACTTTAAGTGAATTTAAAAAATCATAGTCTCTCTCTCTCTCTCTCTATCTCCCTCCCTCCCTCTCTCTCTCTCTTTATCGCCCTCTCTCTTCTCTCTCTCTCTCTCTCTCTCTCTCTTTATCTCCCTCTCTCTTCTCTCTTTCTCTCCCTCTCTCTTCTCTCTCTCTCTCTCTCTCTCCCTCGCCCTCTCTCTATCTCCCTCCCACTCTCTCTCTCCCTCTCCCTCTTCCCCCTCAAAACCCCCATCTCCCCCCTCTCTCTTTTTTCCTCCTCTCTCTACCCCCTCTCTCTCACCCTACCCATCATTATTCCCACATCATTATACCCTCTCTAGATTGGTATAATCGGGGAGAATGAGGAGTGGGTGATGGTCCACCAGTTGCCCAACGAGCCTGATGCCCGCTCCCAGGAGGTCGTGGACCTGAACCCCTATACCTCATATAGGTACAGTAGAACATCACTAGTACAGCTACAACAGGTACCTAACACCACCTCCTATAGGTACAGTAGAACATCACTAGTACAGCTACAACAGGTACCTAACACCACCTCCTATAGGTACAGTAGAACATCACTAGTACAGCTACAACAGGTACCTAACACCACCTCCTATAGGTACAGTAGAACATCACTAGTACAGCTACAACAGGTACCTAACACCACCTCCTATAGGTACAGTAGAACATCACTAGTACAGCTACAACAGGTACCTAACACTACACCTGATAAACGTACTCACATAGTTATTCTGGTAGTCACATACTGACCACACAATACGCCCATCAGTGTTGGACTCTATTCCACTTCAAAGGGATCAACATTCAATTCATGAGCAGAAAAGTCCATACCCTCTGAATTGAAATGGGATTGGTCCCCAACCCTGATTCCTGTGTCCCCATGTTGTAAGCATAGCTCCTACCAGAACATCCTGTCAAACCCATGTTGACATCCGTACCTTGCTGTCTGTCCTCCCCTGTAGGTTCCGTATGCGCCAGGTGAACATAGTGGGGACCAGTCCTCCCAGCCAGCCCTCCAGGAAGATCCAGACCCTGCAGGCGCCTCCAGATATCTCCCCCTACAACGTCACCCTGCGAACAGCCTCAGAGACCAGCCTCTGGCTCCGATGGGTGGTGCGTCCTGACTAGATTGTTTTCCTCATAAGGGCTCAAGGGAACACAGACATGCTTGTACACAATATCTGTTTCTCTGTCAGTCTCTGTCTCTCTGTATCTCTGTTTCTCTGTCAATCAGTCTCTGTTTCTCTGTATCTCTGTTTCTCTGTCTGTCAGTCAGTCACTGTTTCTCTGTCAGTCTGTGTCTGTCTGTATCTCTGTTTCTCTGTCAATCAGTCTCTGTCTCTCTGTATCTCTGTTTCTCTGTCAGTCTCTGTCTGTCTGTATCTCTGTTTCTCTGTCAGTCAGTCTCTGTTTCTCTGTCAGTCTCTGTCTGTCTGTATCTCTGTTCCTCTGTCAATCAGTCTCTGTCTCTCTGTATCTCTGTTTCTCTGTCAGTCTCTGTCTCTCTGTCAGTCAGTCTCTGTATCTCTGTCTCTCTGTCAGTCAGTCTCTGTCTCTCTGTCAGTCATTCTCTGTATCTCTGTCTCTCTGTCAGTCAGTCTCTGTATCTCTGTCTCTCTGTCAGTCCGTCTCTGTCTCTCAGTCAGTCAGTCTCTGTATCTCTGTTTCTCTGTCAGTCAGTCTATGTATCTCTGTCTCTCTGTCAGTCAGTCTCTGTCTCTCTGTCAGTCAGTCTCTGTATCTCTGTTTCTCTGTTAGTCAGTCTATGTCTCTCTGTCAGTCATTCTCTGTTTCTCTGTCAGTCTGTCTCTGTCAGTCAGTCGCTGTATCTCTGTCTCTCTGTCAGTCAGTCTATGTTTATCTGTCAGTCAGTCTCTGTCTCTCAGTCAGTCTCTGTATCTCTGTCTCTCTGTCAGTCAGTCTCTGTCTCTCTGTCAGTCAGTCTCTGTCTCTCTGTCAGTCAGTCTCTGTCTCTCTGCCAGTCAGTCTCTGTCTCTCAGTCAGTCTCTGTATCTCTGTATGTCTGTCAGTCAGTCTCTGTTTCTCTGTCAGTCAGTCTCTGTTTCTCTGTCAGTCAGTCTCTGTTTCTCTGTCAGTCAGTCTCTGTACCTCTGTCAGTCAGTCTCCGTTTCTCTACCAGTCAGTCTCTGTCTCTCAGTCAGTCTCTGTATCTCTGTATCTCTGTATGTTTGTCAGTCAGTCTCTGTTTCTCTGTCAGTCAGTCTCTGTTTCTCTGTTAGTCAGTCTCTCTATCTCTGTCAGTCAGTCTCTGTCTCTCAGTCAGTCTCTGTATCTCCGTCAGTCAGTCTCTGTCTCTCTGTCAGTCAGTCTCTGTATCTCTGTTTCTCTGTCAGTCAGTCTATGTATCTCTGTTTCTCTCTCTCAGTCAGTCTCTGTTTCTCTGTCAGTCAGTCTCTCTATCTCTGTCAGTCAGTCTCTGTCTCTCAGTCAGTCTCTGTATCTCTGTCAGTCAGTCTCTGTCTCTCTGTCAGTCAGTCTCTGTTTCTCTGTCAGTCAGTCTCTGTTTCTCTGTCAGTCAGTCTCTGTTTCTCTGTCTCTCTGTCAGTCAGTCTCTGTTTCTCTGTTTCTCTGTCAGTCAGTCTCTGTTTCTCTGTCAGTCAGTGTCTGTTTCTCTGTTTCTCAGTCAGTCAGTCTCTGTCTCTCTGTCAGTCAGTCTCTGTATCTCTGTTTCTCTGTCAGTCAGTCGATGTATCTCTGTCTCTCTCTCTCAGTCAGTCTCTGTTTCTCTGTCAGTCAGTCTCTGTCTCTCTGTCAGTCAGTCTCTCAGTCTCTGTATCTCTGTTTCTCTGTCAGTCAGTCTCTGTTTCTCTGTCAGTCAGTCTCTGTATCTCTGTCAGTCAGTCTCTGTATCTCTGTTTCTCTGTCAGTCAGTCTCTGTATCTCTGTCAGTCAGTCTCTGTCTCTCTGTTTCTCTGTCAGTCAGTGTGTATCATACCCTCTCCACCTTCCTCCCCACCTCCTCTCTCTCCAGCCTCTTCCAGAGTGGGAGTACAATGGGGACCAGGAGTTGGTGGGTTACCGGGTTCAGTACTCCAGAGCGGCATCTAAGGAAGGGGTCCTATCCCACATCATCAGTGACCGGCTGGAGAGGGAGTTCACCATAGAGGACCTGGAGGAGTGGACAGAGTACGAAGTCAGAGTTCAGGCCATCAACGGCATGGGTTCTGGGCCCTGGAGCCAGCCTGTCCAGGGCAGAACCAGGGAGTCTGGTAAGACTGGGGAGACAGCTAACACACTCATACTACAGACACATTAACACACTTATACTGAACACACACACACACACAGGCTGTATTCTAACCTCTGACCCCTGTGTAGTGCCGTCCTGTGGTCCCACCAATGTGTCATCCTTCGCCACGACTTCCAGCAGCATCCTGGTCCGCTGGGGGGAGGTCCCTCAGACTGACCGCAACGGACTCATCCTGGGATACAAGGTCAGTGCCACACACACACACACGCACACACACACACACACACACATACACATACACATACACATACACACATACACACACACACACACACACACACACACACACACACACACACACACACACACACACACACACACACACACACACACACACACACACACACACACACACACACACACACACACACCTAAACAGGAACCTAAACAAACACACTCACTATTACCCGTTGTCCCCGTGGTCTCCCAGGTGGTGTATAAGGACAAGGGTTCAGACTCTGTCCCTCAGTACTGGGAGGTGGAGGGGAACACCAGCCACAGTGTTCAGTTGAGTGGTCTGGGGAAGTATGTGCTGTATGAGATCCAGGTCCTGGCCTTCACACGGATAGGAGACGGCAGGAGCAGCAGGCCGACCATCCTGGAGAGGACCCTGGACGATGGTGAGCATTACTCACTGACCTAATACCTTGGGTTCAAAACCCGGGTGTCCAGCACGCCACAACATTGTGTTAGCCTGTTGAGATAAATACAGCAATGAAGGGGCCGCCCCTAAAGGAGGCTACTGGCCACGTCAAGACTATTCTACCCTCTACTAGAACCACTGGTCCTGTTATCCTCTGTTCTGGATTTGTATTGATAAAGGTAAGCTCAACTAGATCGACGTGGACACAGTACTGTTGTGTTGGTACTGTCCTCCTAACCCATGTTCCTCCCTCTGTCTCCACAGTCCCAGGTCCTCCAGTGGGCATCCTGTTCCCAGAGGTGAGGACCGGCTCAGTCAGGCTCATCTGGCAGCCTCCTGCCCAGCCTAACGGCATCATTCTGGGTACGTCTACTACCACAGCCCCCTACCCCTCCATACATCCATTATCCTAACAGGTAGTAGTATTTCTAACTAAGGGCTGTATCTAAACCACAGGGGCTTCGTATCTCAGGGTCCAAGCTCTCATACCAAGACACTATCCTCATTCTGCTCATTACATTGTCCCTGGTTCCTCTAAGACATTATCCTCATTCTGTTCATTACATTGTCCCTGGTTCCTCTAAGACATTATCCTCATTCTGTTCATTACATTGTCCCTGGTTCCTCTAAGACATTATCCTCATTCTGTTCATTACATTGTCCCTGGTTCCTCTAAGACATTATCCTCATTCTGTTCATTACATTGTCCCTGGTTCCTCTAAGACACTATCCTCATTAGGTTCATTACATTGTCCCTGGTTCCTCTAAGACATTATCCTCATTCTGTTCATTACATTGTCCCTGGTTCCTCTAAGACATTATCCTCATTCTGTTCATTACATTGTCCCTGGTTCCTCTAAGACATTATCCTCATTCTGTTCATTACATTGTCCCTGGTTCCTCTAAGACATTATCCTCATTCTGTTCATTACATTGTCCCTGGTTCCTCTAAGACACTATCCTCATTAGGTTCATTACATTGTCCCTGGTTCCTCTAAGACATTATCCTCATTCTGTTCATTACATTGTCCCTGGTTCCTCTAAGACATTATCCTCATTCTGTTCATTACATTGTCCCTGGTTCCTCTAAGACATTATCCTCATTCTGTTCATTACATTGTCCCTGGTTCCTCTAAGACATTATCCTCATTCTGTTGATTACATTGTCCCTGGTTCCTCTAAGACATTATCCTCATTCTGTTCATTACATTGTCCCTGGTTCCTCTAAGACATTATCCTCATTCTGTTGATTACATTGTCCCTGGTTCCTCTAAGACATTATCCTCATTCTGTTCATTACATTGTCCCTGGTTCCTCTAAGACATTATCCTCATTCTGTTCATTACATTGTCCCTGGTTCCTCTAAGACACTATCCTCATTCTGTTCATTACATTGTCCCTGGTTCCTCTAAGACATTATCCTCATTCTGTTCATTACATTGTCCCTGGTTCCTCTAAGACATTATCCTCATTCTGTTGATTACATTGTCCCTGGTTCCTCTAAGACATTATCCTCATTCTGTTCATTACATTGTCCCTGGTTCCTCTAAGACATTATCCTCATTCTGTTCATTACATTGTCCCTGGTTCCTCTAAGACACTATCCTCATTCTGTTCATTACATTGTCCCTGGTTCCTCTAAGACATTATCCTCATTCTGTTCATTACATTGTCCCTGGTTCCTCTAAGACACTATGCGATCTATGTCCATGTTCTTTATTGACAACATTTCAACATTTTAGGTCGTCAACAGATCGTTTCCCGTACTGAATCGTCATGTTCCTCTCTCTGACCTAGCCTATCAGATCACACACAGACGGAACACCTCCAGTAGCAACTCTGCCACTGTGGACGTGCTGAGCCCCAGTGCACGACAGTATACAGCATCTGGACTGAAACCAGAGTCCGTCTATGTGTTCCGCCTCACCGCTCAGACGCGCAAGGGCTGGGGGGAGGCTGCAGAGGCCCTGGTGGTCACGACAGAGAAGAGAGGTAGGTACTGACCCGACTGGGGAAGATACAGTGCTGGGGAAGAGGCTGCAGAGGCCCTGGTGGTCACGACAGAGAAGAGAGGTAGGTACTGACCCGACTGGGGAGGAAACAGGGCTGGGGGGGAGGCTGCAGAGGCCCTGGTGGTCACGACAGAGAAGAGAGGTAGGTACTGACCCGACTGGGGAGGAAACAGGGCTGGGGGGGAGGCTGCAGAGGCCCTGGTGGTCACGACAGAGAAGAGAGGTAGGTACTGACCCGACTGGGGAGGAAACAGGGCTGGGGGGAGGCCGCAGAGGCCCTGGTGGTCACGACAGAGAAGAGAGGTAGGTACTGACCCGACTGGGGAGGAAACAGGGCTGGGGGGGAGGCTGCAGAGGCCCTGGTGGTCACGACAGAGAAGAGAGGTAGGTACTGACCCGACTGGGGAGGAAACAGTGCTGGGGGGAGGCTGCAGAGGCCCTGGTGGTCACGACAGAGAAGAGAGGTAGGTACTGACCCGACTGGGGAGGAAACAGGGCTGGGGGGAGGCCGCAGAGGCCCTGGTGGTCACGACAGAGAAGAGAGGTAGGTACTGACCCGACTGGGGAGGAAACAGGGCTGGGGGGGAGGCTGCAGAGGCCCTGGTGGTCACGACAGAGAAGAGAGGTAGGTACTGACCTGACTGGGGAGGAAACAGGGCTGGGGGGGAGGCTGCAGAGGCCCTGGTGGTCACGACAGAGAAGAGAGGTAGGTACTGACCCGACTGGGGAGGAAACAGTGCTGGGGGGGAGGCTGCAGAGGCCCTGGTGGTCACGACAGAGAAGAGAGGTAGGTACTGACCCGACTGGGGAGGAAACAGTGCTGGGGGGGAGGCTGCAGAGGCCCTGGTGGTCACGACAGAGAAGAGAGGTAGGTACTGACCCGACTGGGGAGGAAACAGGGCTGGGGGGGAGGCTGCAGAGGCCCTGGTGGTCACGACAGAGAAGAGAGGTAGGTACTGACCCGACTGGGGAGGAAACAGTGCTGGGGGGGAGGCTGCAGAGGCCCTGGTGGTCACGACAGAGAAGAGAGGTAGGTACTGACCCGACTGGGGAGGAAACAGGGCTGGGGGGAGGCTGCAGAGGCCCTGGTGGTCACGACAGAGAAGAGAGGTAGGTACTGACCCGACTGGGGAGGAAACAGGGCTGGGGGGAGGCCGCAGAGGCCCTGGTGGTCACGACAGAGAAGAGAGGTAGGTACTGACCCGACTGGGGAAGATACAGTGCTGGGGAAGAGGCTGCAGAGGCCCTGGTGGTCACGACAGAGAAGAGAGGTAGGTACTGACCCGACTGGGGAGGAAACAGGGCTGGGGGGGAGGCCGCAGAGGCCCTGGTGGTCACGACAGAGAAGAGAGGTAGGTACTGACCCGACTGGGGAGGAAACAGGGCTGGGGGGAGGCTGCAGAGGCCCTGGTGGTCACGACAGAGAAGAGAGGTAGGTACTGACCCGACTGGGGAGGAAACAGTGCTGGGGGGGGCTGCAGAGGCCCTGGTGGTCACGACAGAGAAGAGAGGTAGGTACTGACCCGACTGGGGAGGAAACAGGGCTGGGGGGAGGCTGCAGAGGCCCTGGTGGTCACGACAGAGAAGAGAGGTAGGTACTGACACGACTGGGGAGGAAACAGTGCTGGGGGAGGCTGCAGAGGCCCTGGTGGTCACGACAGAGAAGAGAGGTAGGTTCTGACCCGACTGCGGAGGAAACAGTGCTGGGGGAGGCTGCAGAGGCCCTGGTGGTCACGACAGAGAAGAGAGGTAGGTACTGACCCGACTGGGGAGGAAACAGGGCTGGGGGGGAGGCTGCAGAGGCCCTGGTGGTCACGACAGAGAAGAGAGGTAGGTACTGACCCGACTGGGGAGGAAACAGGGCTGGGGGGAGGCCGCAGAGGCCCTGGTGGTCACGACAGAGAAGAGAGGTAGGTACTGACCCGACTGGGGAGGAAACAGTGCTGGGGGAGGCTGCAGAGGCCCTGGTGGTCACGACAGAGAAGAGAGGTAGGTACTGACCCGACTGGGGAGGAAACAGGGCTGGGGGGGAGGCTGCAGAGGCCCTGGTGGTCACGACAGAGAAGAGAGGTAGGTACTGACCCGACTGGGGAGGAAACAGGGCTGGGGGGGAGGCTGCAGAGGCCCTGGTGGTCACGACAGAGAAGAGAGGTAGGTACTGACCCGACTGGGGAGGATACAGTGCTGGGGGAGGCTGCAGAGGCCCTGGTGGTCACGACAGAGAAGAGAGGTAGGTACTGACAGTGATTGACAGTGTGTGTTTTCCCCGCCCCCTCAGCGCGGCCCCAGCCAGCCAGCCGTCCCACAGTGCCCCAGGAGGACGTGCAGGCGCGCAGCGTGATGTTGTCATGGGAACCAGGTAGCGATGGCCTGTCACCTGTCCGATACTACACGGTGCAGTACAGAGAGCTACCAGACAGTAACTGGACTGTCCACTCTGCATCGGTCAACCACGAGGCCAGCTCCTACATAGTGGACAGGTACAATACACACCCTACCTAGTACCCTACCTAACACCCTCACTAATGCACTACCTAGCACAATACCTAGTACCCTATCTAGTGCAGGTCAGAGGGCAGAGAGACCTTATTCACATTTAAAGGACTGTCTTTATGTAGGGTTATGAATGTGTTATGTGGGGTTATGAATGTGTTTATGTAGGGTTATGAATGTGTTTATGTAGGTTTATGAATGTGTTATGTAGGGTTATGAATGTGTTATGTGGGGTTATGAATGTGTTATGTGGGGTTATGAATGTGTTTATGTAGGGCTATGAATGTGTTTATGTAGGGTTATGAATGTGTTTATGTAGGGTTATGAATGTGTTTATGTAGGGTTATGAATGTGTTATTTAGGGTTACGAATGTGTTATGTGGAGTTATGAATGTGTTATGTGGGGTTATGAATGTGTTTATGTGGGGTTATGAATGTGTTTATGTAGGGTTGTGAATGTGTTTATGTGGGGTAATGAATGTGTTTATGTGGGGTTATGAATGTGTTATGTAGGGTTATGAATGTGTTATGTAGCGTTATGAATGTGTTATGTAGGGTTATGAATGTGTTTATGTGGGGTTATGAATGTGTTTATGTAGGGTTATGAATGTGTTTATGTAGGGTTATGAATGTGTTATGTAGGGTTATGAATGTGTTATGTAGGGTTGTGAATGTGTTATGTAGGGTTATGAATGTGTTATGTAGGGTTATGAATGTGTTTATGTGGGGTTATGAATGTGTTTATGTAGGGTTATGAATGTGTTTATGTAGGGTTATGAATGTGTTATGTAGGGTTATGAATGTGTTTATGTGGGGTTATGAATGTGTTATGTGGGGTTATGAATGTGTTTATGTAGGGTTATGAATGTGTTTATGTAGGGTTATGAATGTGTTATGTAGGGTTATGAATGTGTTATGTAGGGTTATGAATGTGTTATGTAGGGTTATGAATGTGTTATGTAGGGTTATGAATGTGTTTATGTAGGGTTATGAATGTGTTTATGTAGGGTTATGAATGTGTTATGTAGGGTTATGAATGTGTTATGTAGGGTTATGAATGTGTTATGTAGGGTTATGAATGTGTTTATGTCGGGTTATGAATGTGTTTATGTCGGGTTATGAATGTGTTTATGTCAGGTTATGAATGTGTTATGTGGGGTTATGAATGTGTTTATGTCGGGTTATGAATGTGTTTATGTCAGGTTATGAATGTGTTATGTAGGGTTATGAATGTGTTATGTGGGGTTATGAATGTGTTTATGTAGGGTTATGAATGTGTTATGTAGGGTTATGAATGTGTTTATGTAGGGTTATGAATGTGTTATGTAGGGTTATGAATGCGTTATGTAGGGTTATGAATGTGTTTATGTAGGGTTATGAATGTGTTTATGTAGGGTTATTAATGTGTTATGTAGGCAGCCTTTAAACACAGTGTTACCACATTATCTAGTACATGTCTAGGATAATGCTAGGTTGAAGACATAAGTGAACTGACGGGACATTCTATCCTGCCAGCCTCAAGCCGTTCACCTCCTACCAGTTCAGAGTGAAAGCCACCAACGACATCGGGGACAGTGAGTACAGCCAGGAGAGTGAGGCTGTCACCACACTGCAGGACGGTAAGGACATCATGGAAATGAAACTGACTGACTCCGTAGCCCTGCACACTCGCTTTCCCAAACCTTTTTTCAAATCTTACAAATATTTTGAGAGTTTGCTTAACTGCCTGTAGTGCCAGATGGACAGGGTTTTGAGAGTTTGCTAAGTCTGCCTGTAGTGCCAGATGGACAGGGTTTTGAGAGGTTGCTTAAGTCTGCCTGTAGTGCCAGATGGACAGGGTTTTTCAAATGAGGGACTATTTCGTTGGTCAACTATTTGACTATTCAACTATTTGAACCCAGGTTCATGTTGATTCTGTTTTTGCTGGGTGATCCTCATGAGACCTGTGTCTAGTCACTCCACTGTAATGGAGACAGACAGTCCTCCTCACTAGGCAGCCATTGCTGTCTCTCTGATTGCTGTCACCCATTGCTGTCTCTCTGATTGCTGTCTCTCATTGCTGTCTCTCTGATTGCTGTCTCTCATTGCTGTCTCTCTCTCTCTCATACTGAGCGTCAGAGAATCAGACTGCCTGTGCTTGTTGACACAATAGCCCTACTGTGTGTGTGTGTGTGTGTGTGTGTGTGTGTGTGTGTGTGTGTGTGTGTGTGTGTGTGTGTGTGTGTGTGCGTGTGCGTGTGCGTGTGAGAGAGAGATCAAAAGCGTTTATACAGTCCACCAGTTCAACGATACCCTTATATCTGTCTCCACACAGCCCCAGACAAAGCTCCCACAATCCTCTCTGTTACACCCCACACCACCACCTCGGTGCTGGTCCGATGGGAGGTAAGCGGTACATTTGTAAGGTGCAGTTTTCTCTCTTCTAGATAGTTTCCTTGCCACTGTGTTGTTTTTAAGTCTGGTGGTCTAGGCTGGGTTTATTGTAAAACACTGTGTTGTTTTTAAGTCTGGTGGTCTAGGCTGGGTTTACTGTAAAACACTGTGTTGTTTTTAAGTCTGGTGGTCTAGGCTGGGTTTATTGTAAAACACTATGTTGTTTTTAAGTCTGGTGGTCTAGGCTGGGTTTACTGTAAAACACTGTGTTGTTTTTAAGTCTGGTGGTCTAGGCTGGGTTTACTGTAAAACACTGTGTTGTTTTTAAGTCTGGTGGTCTAGGCTGGGTGTCACGTTCCTGACCTATTTCTGTTAGTTTGTTGTATGTGTTAGTTGGTCAGGACGTGAGTTTGGGTGGGCATTCTATGTTTTCTGTTTCTATGTTGGTTTTAGGGTTGCCTGGTATGGCTCTTAATTAGAGGCAGGTGTTTTGCGTTGTCCTCTAATTGAGAGTCATATTTAGGTAGGTTGTTTCACAGTGTTCGTTGTGGGTGGTTGTCTCCTGTGTCAGTGTTTGTCGCACCATACGGGACTGTTCGGTTTGTTTGTGAGTTCGGTCTTTTGTGTAGTCATTTTCCTGTTCGTGAGTTCTGCGTTTTATGTAAGTTCGCATGTCCAGGTTTGTCTACACATTCGTTTTGTTATTTTGTTAGTTAATTCAAGTCTAGTTCGTTTTCTGTCTTAGTTGTTTTGTCGTGTCTTTATTAAATCATGTCATTCCAAAACGCTGCGCCTTGGTTCAATCACTACTCCTCCTCTTCGGTTGAAGAGGAGGAGGACTACCGTTACACTGGGTTTACTGTAAAACACTGTGTTGTTTTTAAGTCTGGTGGTCTAGGCTGGGTTTACTGTAAAACACTGTGTTGTTTTTAAGTCTGGTGGTCTAGGCTGGGTTTACTGTAAAACACTGTGTTGTTTTTAAGTCTGGTGGTCTAGGCTGGGTTTACTGTAAAACACTGTTGTTTTTAAGTCTGGTGGTCTAGGCTGGGTTTACTGTAAAACACTGTGTTGTTTTTAAGTCTGGTGGTCTAGGCTGGGTCTACTGTAAAACACTGTGTTGTTTTTAAGTCTGGTGGTCTAGGCTGGGTCTACTGTAAAACACTGTGTTGTTTTTAAGTCTGGTGGTCTAGGCTGGGTTTATTGTAAAACACTGTGTTGTTTTTAAGTCTGGTGGTCTAGGCTGGGTTTACTGTAAAACACTGTTGTTTTTAAGTCTGGTGGTCTAGGCTGAGTTTACTGTAAAACACTGTGTTGTTTTTAAGTCTGGTGGACTAGGCTGGGTTTACTGTAAAACACTGTGTTGTTTTTAAGTCTGGTGGTCTAAGCTGGGTCTACTGTAAAACACTGTTGTTTTTAAGTCTGGTGGTCTAGGCTGGGTCTACTGTAAAACACTGTGTTTTTAAGTCTGGTGGTCTAGGCTGGGTTTACTGTAAAACACTGTGTTGTTTTTAAGTCTGGTGGTCTAGGCTGGGTTACCTTAAAACACTGTGTTGTTTTTAAGTCTGGTGGTCTAGGCTGGGTCTACTGTAAAACACTGTGTTGTTTTTAAGTCTGGTGGTCTAGGCTGGGTTTACTGTAAAACACTGTGTTGTTTTTAAGTCTGGTGGACTAGGCTGGGTCTACTGTAAAACACTGTGTTGTTTTTAAGTCTGGTGGTCTAGGCTGGGTTTATTGTAAAACACTATGTTGTTTTTAAGTCTGGTGGTCTAGGCTGGGTTTATTGTAAAACACTGTGTTGATGTAGGACTGTGGATATAAAAAGGTCTTCATAAATAAATGTGATTGATCCCCCTTTCAGCCGCCTTCTGAGAAGCAGATAAACGGGGTGCTGCTGGGGTTCAGGGTACGATACCGGGAGTTACAATACGACCACCTCCGTAGTTTCACCATACGAACCATCAACAGCCCCGCCTCCAACTGGGCCGAGCTCACCGGTGAGTTGACCTCTGACCTCTGTTTATTTCCTTAACATTTTCCTCAGCTCAGCCTTTGGGTGACTGTGGGTCTACTCTGTTCACACGTTACCATGAAGACCTAACATCAGTGTCCTACCTCTCTCTCGCCTCCCCATCTCTCTCCTCCCCCTCTCTCTCCTCGCCCTCTCTCTCCTCCCTCTCTCTCTCCTCCCTCTCTCTCTCCTCCCTCTCTCTCTCCTCCCCCTCTCTCTCCTCCCTCTCTCTCTCCTCCACCTCTCTCTCCTCCCCCTCTCTCTCCTCCACTCTCTCTCTCTCCTCCACCCCCTCTCTCTCTTCCCCCTCTCTCTCCTCCCTCTCTCTCCTCCACCTCTCTCTCTCTCCTCCCCCTCTCTCCCCCCTCTCTCCTCCCCCTCTCTCTCCTCCCTCTCTCTCTCCTCCCCCTCTCTCTCCTCCCTCTCTCTCTCATCCCTCTCTCTCTCCTCACCTCTCTCTCCTCCCCCTCTCTCCTTCCCCTCTCTCTCCTCCCTCTCTCTCTCCTCCCCCTTTCTCTCCTCCCTCTCTCTCTCCCCCCCTCTCTCTCTCCCCCCCTCTCTCTCCTCCCCCTCTCTCTCCTCCCCCTCTCTCTCTTCCCCCTCTCTCTCTTCCCCCTCTCTCTCTTCCCCCTCTCTCTCCTCCCCCTCTCTCTCCTCCCCCTCTCTCTCCTCACCTCTCTCTCTCATCCACCTCTCTCTCCTCCCCCTCTCTCCTGCCCCTCTCTCTCTCCTCCACCTCTCTCTCTCCTCCACCTCTCTCTCCTCCCTCTCTCTCTCCTCCCTCTCTCTCTCCCCTCCCTCTCCTCCCTCTCTCTCTCCTCCCCCTCTCTCTGCCTCTTTATGGTGGCTGCCCTGACTCCCTGTGTTCTGTCCTCCCTCACCCCTCCTCCCACCCTGGTCCGTCACCCTCTAGCCCCCTACAGTGTGAGGAACCTGAGCGAGTCCTCTCTCACCCAGTACGAGCTGGATAGTAAGTCCACTGTATCACAGGAGGCTGGTGGGGAGGAGGGGATCGTGGTAATGACTGGAGCGGAATTAGTGGAATGGTATCAAGTACATCAGACACATGTTTCCATTCGCTCCATTCTGGCCCTTATGATGAGCCGTCCTCCCTCAGCAGCCTCCTTGTCTCTCTCTCTCTGTCTGCCGGACAATCATCTGTGTATGTAAACGTATGTTTATGCCAGTGTGTGTTTGCCAACATCCCACATCTCTGTTCTTCCTCATTTGTCTTAATATTTAATCATCCTGTCATGGTGTTGTTTTACCTCTTCCTCATCAGGTGTGTCCTGACCTTTGACTTCTTCACTTTATCTCTCTGCTTTTCCTTCAGCTCATATAGTTGTATGACCAGTTCCACTGCTGTTGGATGGTCCTCCCAGGCCATCTGTGGATCACTCTCTCTGTGTTTCTCCCCCCACAGACTTGAGTAAACACAAGCGTTATGAGATCCGCCTGAGTGTGTACAACGCTGTGGGAGAGGGGCCTACCAGCACGCCACAGGAAGTGTTTGTAGGCGAGGCAGGTAAGAAGCGATGATGAGATCAACTTTATTGTCCCTAGTGGTTCCACTCTTCTGGAAAACGAACCCAAGCACAGCTCAACTATTTAAAGGTATTTGACATATGAATTGGACCTGGTCTGACCAATATCACTATTGAATGTTTACCCTCCACTCCACTCCAGTTCCAACAGCCCCACCCCAATCTGTGACCATCCAATCATCAACAGCCACCCAGCTGGAAGTCACATGGAGCCCGCCCCCTCTTGACTCTCAGAATGGAGACATACAGGGGTACAAGGTGAGGATCACTGGGCAATCACTTAACCTGAACCACTTCTAACATGTGGGTCTGAGGTATACCATACTGTAGTATACCATACTGTAGTATACCATACTGTAGTATACCATACTGTAGTAGACCATACTGTAGTATACCATACTGTAGAACATGTGGGTCTGTAGTATACCATACTGTAGTATACCATACTGTAGTATACCATACTGTAGAACATGTTGGTCTGTAGTATACCATACTGTAGTATACCATACTGTAGTATACCATACTGTAGTAGACCATACTGTAGTATACCATACTGTAGAACATGTGGGTCTGTAGTATACCATACTGTAGTATACCATACTGTAGTATACCATACTGTAGAACATGTGGGTCTGTAGTATACCATACTGTAGTATACCATACCGTAGTATACCATACTGTAGTATACCATACTGTAGTATACCATACTGTAGTATACCATACTGTAGAACATGTGGGTCTGTAGTATACCATACCGTAGTATACCATACTGTAGTAGACCATACTGTAGTATACCATACTGTAGTATACCATACTGTAGAACATGTTGGTCTGTAGTATACCATACTGTAGTATACCATACTGTAGTAGACCATACTGTAGTATAGCATACTGTAGTATACCATACTGGGGTAGACCATACTGTAGTATAGCACACTGTAGAACATGTGGGTCTGTGGTATACCATGCTGTAGTATACCATACTGTAGAACATGTGGGTCTGTAGTACACCATACTGTAGTATACCATACTGTAGTATACCATACTGTAGAACATGTTGGTCTGTAGTAGACCATACTGTAGTAGACCATACTGTAGTAGACCATACTGTAGTAGACCATACTGTAGTATACCATACCGTAGTATACTGTACTGTAGTATACCATACTGTAGTATACCATACCGGGGTAGACCATACTGTAGTATAGCATACTGTAGAACATGTGGGTCTGTAGTATACCATACTATAGTATACCATAATGTAGTATACTGTACTGTAGTATACCATACTGTGGTATAGCATACTGTAGAACATGTGGGTCTGTAGTATACCATACTGTAGTATACCATACTGCCGTATACCATGCTGTGGTATACCATACTGTAGACCATGTGGGTCTGTAGTACACCATACTGTAGTATAGCACACTGTAGTATACCATACTGTAGAACATGTTGGTCTGTAGTATACCGTACTGTGGTATACCATGCTGTAGTATAGCACACTGTAGTATAGCACACTGTAGTATAGCATACTGTAGAACATGTGGGTCTGTGGTATACCATACTGTAGTATACCATACTGTGGAACATGTTGGTCTGTAGTATACCGTACTGTGGTATACCATACTGTAGTATACCATACTGTAGACCATGTGGGTCTGTAGTACACCATACTGTAGTATACCATACTGTAGTATACCATACTGTAGTATACCACACACACACACACACAGACAGACAACAAAAATGTAAATATAACCTCTGACCCTTCATGTATTCTAGATCTATCTGAATGTGAATGTAACCTCTGACCCTTCATGTAATCTAGATCTATCTGAATGTGAATATAACCTCTGACCCTTCATGTATTCTAGATCTATCTGAATGTGAATGTAACCTCTGACCCTTCATGTAATCTAGATCTATCTGAATGTGAATGTAACCTCTGACCCTTCATCATGTAATCTAGATCTATTTGAATGTGAATATAACCGCTGACCCTTCCTCATGTAATCTATATCTATCTGAATGCGAATGTAACCTCTGACCCTTCATCATGTAATCTAGTATCTGAATCTGAATATAACCTCTGACCCTTCCTCATGTAATCTAGATCTATCTGAATGTGAATATAACCTCTGACCCTTCCTCATGTATTCTAGATCTATCTGAATGTGAATGTAACCTCTGACCCTTCATCATGTAATCTAGATCTATCTGAATGTGAATATAACCTCTGACCCTTCCTCATGTATTCTAGATCTATCTGAATATAACCTCTGACCCTTCATCATGTATTCTAGATCTATCTGAATATAACCTCTGACCCTTCATCGTGTATTCTAGATCTATCTGAATATAACCTCTGACCCTTCATCGTGTATTCTAGATCTATCTGAATATAACCTCTGACCCTTCCTCGTGTATTCTAGATCTATCTGAATATAACCTCTGACCCTTCATCATGTATTCTAGATCTATCTGAATATAACCTCTGACCCTTCCTCATGTATTCTAGATCTCTCTGAATATAACCTCTGACCCTTCCTCATGTATTCTAGATCTACTTCTGGGAGTTCCAGCTGCAGAATGAGACAGAGAGACTGCGTACCATGTTCCTCCCAGAGCTAGGGTTCAAGATTAAGAACCTGACTGGCTATACCACATACATGATCAGTGTCGCAGCCTTCAACGCAGCAGGGGACGGGCCCCGGAGTCCCCCGACCAGGGGCCGAACACAACAGGCTGGTAGGGCCATGCACACACACACACACACACACACACACACATACAGCAGGCCGGTAATGGACACACTAACACACACACACATGGACACTGACACACACAGACAAACCACCTAGAGTATATGTGGTATCTTTTAATTGCCCACCAGAGGGCGGTCTCAACAAGCAGGTGAGCTCTAAGCCAAAGCGACTGGGTTAGAGCCAGTCAGTAGTACAGTACAGTACTGTCTGTCTGTCTGTCTGTCTGTCTGTCTGTCTGTCTGTCTGTCTGTCTGTCTGTCTGTCTGTCTTCATTCCTCTCTCTCGGTCCTCAAGTCCCAGTTCAGTTTGAAGGATATTCTCAGGACCCTGTGCCCTCTCTGTCCTCAAGTCCCAGTTCAGTTTGAAGGATATTCTCAGGACCCTGTGCCCTCTCTGTCCTCAAGTCCCAGTTCAGTTTGAAGGATATTCTCAGGACCCTGTGCCCTCTCTGTCCTCAATTCCCAGTTCAGTTTGAAGGATATTCTCAGGACCCTGTGCCCTCTCTGTCCTCAAGTCCCAGTTCAGTTTGAAGGATATTCTCAGGACCCTGTGCCCTCTCTGTCCTCAATTCCCAGTTCAGTTTGAAGGATATTCTCAGGACCCTGTGCCCTCTCTGTCCTCAAGTCCCAGTTCAGTTTGAAGGATATTCTCAGGACCCTGTGCCCTCTCTGTCCTCAAGTCCCAGTTCAGTTTGAAGGATATTCTCAGGACCCTGTGCCCACTCCAGTCACAATATCTTACTACAGGAGAAACGGATGAGAGCTGTCAGCTTGAGTCACTGGTATTCAGCACCATGGACACGTACTACACTACAGATTGTGTAACTGTCAATGTTGTCCCCTTCCCTTATAGTAAATAGGACATATATGGGACAAGTTTGGACTCAGGATATGGGAACTAACAGTCAAGGGGGTGGTGGGGGGGGGGGGGGGGGGGGGTTGAGTCTTATTGATAAGGATTTGACAGCTACTACTAATGTTTTCATGGGGAAATCACAGGGGTGGAATGGAAGCCTGATGACACTATAGAGGAGGAGGAGGAGGAGGATGGTACTGTATAGGGTTGAATATTTTCCCAGTATTTTACAAATGTTTCATCCTGAGAATAAATCACTTTTTTCCCGGGTAACCAGGTATTTCCCGCCAAAACCGGACATTTATTCAAAAGCATATGAAGCATATACTGTCTGGATTTGATAAAAAATAAAGCCCATAGATGTAGCTAGCTATATGCTCTCTTGGGTAAATACATGAAATAAAGCCCATAGATGTAGCTAGCTATATGCTCTCTTGGGTAAATACATGAAACTAGCTCCAGTAGGCTAACCTTTTTGAGTGTGAACTGTATTACTGTACTGCATTGTGTTATACTGTATTACTGTACTGTATTGTATTATACTGTATTACTATACTGTATTACTATATTGTATTATACTGTATTACTGTACTGCATTGTATTAGACTGTATTACTATATTGTATTATACTGTATTACTGTACTGCATTGTATTATACTGTATTACTGTACTGTATTGTGTTATACTGTATTACTATATTGTATTATACTGTATTATTGTACTGTATTATACTGTATTACTGTACTGTATTGTATTATACTGTATTACTGTACTGTATTACACTGTATTACTGTACTGTATTGTATTATACTGTATTACTGTACTGTATACTGTATTACTGTACTGCATTGTATGATACTGTATTACTGTACTGTATTGTATTATACTGTATTACTATACTGTATTGTATTATACTGTATTACTGTACTGTATTATACTGTATTACTGTACTGTATTGTATTATACTGTATTACTGTATTGTATTATACTGTATTACTGTACTGTATTATACTGTATTACTGTACTGTATTGTATTATACTGTATTACTGTACTGTATTGTATTATACTGTATTACTGTATTGTATTATACTGTATTACTATATTGTATTATACTGTATTACTGCACTGTATTGTATTATACTGTATTACTGTACTGAAATTGTATTATACTGTATTACTGTACTGTATTATACTGTATTACTATATTGTATTATACTGTATTACTGTACTGCATTGTCTTATACTGTATTACTGTACTGTATTTTATTATACTGTATTACTGTACTGTATTATACTGTATTACTGTACTGTATTGTATTATACTGTATTACTGTACTGTATTGTATTATACTGTATTACTGTCCTGTATTATACTGTATTACTGTACTGTATTATACTGTATTACTGTACTGTATTATACTGTATTACTGTACTGTATTATACTGTATTACTGTACTGTATTGTATTATGCTGTATTACTGTACTGTATTATACTGTATTGCTGTACTGTATTATACTGTACTGTATTATACTGTATTACTGTACTGTATTATCCTGTATTACTGTACTGTATTGTATTATACTGTATTACTGTACTGTATTATACTGTATTACTGTACTGTATTATACTGTATTACTGTACTGTATTATACTGTATTACTGTACTGTATTATACTGTATTACTGTACTGTATTATACTGTATTACTGTACTGTATTATACTGTATTACTGTACTGTATTATACTGTATTACTGTACTGTATTGTATTATACTGTATTACTGTACTGTATTATACTGTATTACTGTACTGTATTATACTGTATTACTGTACTGTATTGTATTATACTGTATTACTGTACTGTATTGTATTATACTGTATTGTATTATACTGTATTACTGTACTGTATTATGCTGTATTACTGTACTGTATTATACTGTATTACTGTACTGTATTACTGTACTGTATTGTATTATACTGTATTACTGTACTGTATTATACTGTATTACTGTACTGTATTATACTGTATTACTGTACTGTATTATACTGTATTACTGTACTGTATTGTATTATACTGTATTACTGTATTGTATTATACTGTATTACTGTACTGTATTGTATTATACTGTATTACTGTACTGTATTGTATTATACTGTATTATATGTACTGGAATTACGCGCTTCGTTCAAACCGTGATAAAGCAGGGAGAGAACATGTGATTCTGGTGCAGCACATGCAGACTACAACGTATAGGCTAGCGAATTAGATTTTACATTTTAAATATAATAGGGCCTATTTGTATAATTAGTAGGCTGATTCATACATACCTTTCATAATATTTCCCCTAATGTTATTAGCCTATCTCCTCTTTCTCTCTCCAGTGTTGCCTCATTCCTTCCTCGATTTCAACGGTTAAATGACGTTTCATTGTTCTTATCTTCATCATTCTAATCACATCCTTGAAGAATGCAGGACTAGAATGAGATGCAGAAGCCTTTCACTTCTCTTCACGAAGAATGAATGGTTGGTTATAGGTCTGAATAAATACCTACTACAGCCTACCGCCATCACACGTTCACTCTTCTGTCAGACTACCAGTGAGTTCTACTGGCTGCTCTTCTTTCAGACTACCAGTGAGTTCTACTGGCTGCTCTTCTTTCAGACTACCAGTGAGTTCTATTGGCTGCTCTTCTTTCAGACTACCAGTGAGTTCTATTGGCTGTTCTTCTTTCAGACTACCAGTGAGTTCTATTGGCTGTTCTTCTTTCAGACTACCAGTGAGTTCTATTGGCTGTTCTTCTTTCAGACTACCAGTGAGTTCTACTGGCTGTTCTTCTTTCAGACTACCAGTGAGTTCTACTGGCTGTTCTTCTTTCAGACTACCAGTGAGTTCTATTGGCTGCTCTTCTTTCAGACTACCAGTGAGTTCTACTGGCTGTTCTTCTTTCAGACTACCAGTGAGTTCTATTGGCTGTTCTTCTTTCAGACTACCAGTGAGTTCTATTGGCTGTTCTTCTTTCAGACTGCCAGTGAGTTCTATTGGCTGTTCTTCTTTCAGACTACCAGTGAGTTCTACTGGCTGTTCTTCTTTCAGACTACCAGTGAGTTCTACTGGCTGTTCTTCTTTCAGACTACCAGTGAGTTCTATTGGCTGCTCTTCTTTCAGACTACCAGTGAGTTCTACTGGCTGCTCTTCTTTCAGACTACCAGTGAGTTCTATTGGCTGCTCTTCTGTCAGACTACCAGTGAGTTCTATTGGCTGCTCTTCTGTCAGACTACCAGTGCGTTCTATTGGCTGCTCTTCTTTCAGACTACCAGTGAGTTCTACTGGCTGCTCTTCTTTCAGACTACCAGTGAGTTCTACTGGCTACTCTTCTGTCAGACTACCAGTGAGTTCTATTGGCTGCTCTTCTTTCAGACTACCAGTGAGTTCTACTGGCTGCTCTTCTTTCAGACTACCAGTGAGTTCTATTGGCTGCTCTTCTGTCAGACTACCAGTGAGTTCTATTGGCTGTTCTTCTTTCAGACTACCAGTGAGTTCTATTGGCTGCTCTTCTTTCAGACTACCAGTGAGTTCTACTGGCTGCTCTTCTTTCAGACTACCAGTGAGTTCTATTGGCTGTTCTTCTTTCAGACTACCAGTGAGTTCTATTGGCTGCTCTTCTTTCAGACTACCAGTGAGTTCTATTGGCTGCTCTTCTTTCAGACTACCAGTGAGTTCTACTGGCTGCTCTTCTTTCAGACTACCAGTGAGTTCTATTGGCTGCTCTTCTTTCAGACTACCAGTGAGTTCTATTGGCTGCTCTTCTGTCAGACTACCAGTGCGTTCTATTGGCTGCTCTTCTTTCAGACTACCAGTGAGTTATATTGGCTGTTCTTCTGTCAGACTACCAGTGAGTTCTATTGGCTGCTCTTCTTTCAGACTACCAGTGAGTTCTACTGGCTGCTCTTCTTTCAGACTACCAGTGAGTTCTACTGGCTGCTCTTCTGTCAGACTACCAGTGAGTTCTATTGGCTGCTCTTCTGTCAGACTACCAGTGAGTTCTATTGGCTGCTCTTCTGTCAGACTACCAGTGAGTTCTATTGGCTGCTCTTCTGTCAGACTACCAGTGAGTTCTATTGGCTGCTCTTCTTTCAGACTACCAGTGAGTTCTATTGGCTGCTCTTCTTTCAGACTACCAGTGAGTTCTATTGGCTGCTCTTCTGTCAGACTACCAGTGAGTTCTATTGGCTGTTCTTCTTTCAGACTACCAGTGAGTTCTATTGGCTGTTCTTCTTTCAGACTACCAGTGAGTTCTATTGGCTGTTCTTCTTTCAGACTACCAGTGAGTTCTATTGGCTGTTCTTCTTTCAGACTACCAGTGAGTTCTATTGGCTGCTCTTCTTTTCAGACTACCAGTGAGTTCTACTGGCTGCTCTTCTTTCAGACTACCAGTGGGTTCTATTGGCTGCTCTTCTTTCAGACTACCAGTGAGTTCTACTGGCTGCTCTTCTTTCAGACTACCAGTGAGTTCTACTGGCTGTTCTTCTTTCAGACTACCAGTGAGTTCTATTGGCTGTTCTTCTTTCAGACTACCAGTGAGTTCTACTGGCTGTTCTTCTTTCAGACTACCAGTGAGTTCTACTGGCTGTTCTTCTTTCAGACTACCAGTGAGTTCTACTGGCTGTTCTTCTTTCAGACTACCAGTGAGTTCTACTGGCTGCTCTTCTTTCAGACTACCAGTGAGTTCTATTGGCTGCTCTTCTTTCAGACTACCAGTGAGTTCTACTGGCTGTTCTTCTTTCAGACTACCAGTGAGTTCTATTGGCTGTTCTTCTTTCAGACTACCAGTGAGTTCTACTGGCTGCTCTTCTTTCAGACTACCAGTGAGTTCTACTGGCTGCTCTTCTTTCAGACTACCAGTGAGTTCTATTGGCTGTTCTTCTTTCAGACTACCAGTGAGTTCTACTGGCTGCTCTTCTTTCAGACTACCAGTGAGTTCTATTGGCTGCTGTATTTAACGTTTAGCAAACAAGAGTTTTGCGTCCCTCTTAGAATAGTCTATTGGTTTAAGAAATGCTACAAAATGATGTCCAGCAAGCTAGTCTAGTTTTTCCTGCATGGGACTCCAAGAGCTACAGTAAGGAGCGTTTTTTAAGGAGAGAGGCCCGCGGAGCACAGGTGTGTGCGTTTTAGCGCAAGACACCGAGGCTATAAGTTAGAAGCTCATGATGCATCACCCATCATTCATTAGCTAAATATAAGGCTAAATGTATTTCCTGAAAGACGTAGGCTAGGCATATCATTAAACAGTTCCATTTCACGTCATGCTGTTCATATAAATTATTTATTATAATTTACTGGTTTCTCGCAGTTATTTATCCTGGGAAAATGGAGTGGTTTTGGGCGGTAAATAGAGAGAACTGCATTGTTGGTTAAGGGCTTGTCAGTAAGCATTTCACGGTAAGGTCTACACCTGTTGTATTCGGCGCATGTGACAAATAACATTTGATTTGATTTGATTTTAGCCCTCGGTAAATCTCAGTAACCGTGTTCTCGCCATTCAACCCTAGTACTGTAGAGTGAGGGGGACACATGTGGATTGGGTTGTTCTGACCCAGGTCCAGCCACACAACTGACACACACAAAGAGGCCTGTGTTCAGTCAGTCACCCCCCTGCAGACAAACACACTAAAACCTCCTCTGTGGTTTCTAGAGGGGAATCAGTTTACAGAATGAATTCCTCTGGTGTTTCCCGCAGCCAGCCTGGTCACCCGGCCTCTTGAAGGACTGTGACATTGCAGAGAGAGGCAGAGGGGATGAAGTACTGAGGAGACCACAGAATATTCTGTCTCCCCGCTCCTCTCTGCTCTGCAGGGCTCTGGAGTTAAAACAGAGAGACTGCAGAATATTCTGTCTCCCCGCTCCTCTCTGCTCTGCAGGGTAACTGGGAGAGGAGCCAACCCAAGCCTTGGCAATTTAATGCAGAATTCTCACATGACTTCTGGAAGGTCAGGGGATGAATGGATGATTGTATCTGTCCCAGTCCCCAAGAATAATACTAGTATAGCTTCAGTATAATGACTTTGATGAATGAAGCAGACTGCCAGGATATGGACTAAACTAAATCACATAGTGGCTTTCCAGATAAGGCTTTTAGTAGTGTGTTTGATTTGTACAACAGCATATCCCGGATGGAGGGAATTGTCACGTGATCTAGGACCTAACAGGACCATGGTGCGCCAGCCTAAGTGTCCTTCCTTAACCATGGCTCTCTCTCTCTCTATCCCTCTCCTCTCTCTCTCCTGTTTCTCTCTTTCCCTCTCTATCTCCTCCCCTCTCTCCTCCCTCTCCCCCTCCTCCTCCTCCTCTCCAGCCCCCAGTAGACCCAGCTTCCTCCACTTCAGTGAGCTGACCACCACGTCAGTCAACATGTCGTGGGGGGAGCCAGGCCAGGCCAACGGCATCATCGAGGGCTACCGTCTGGTCTACGAGCCCTGCACACCTGTTGATGGTGAGACACACACACACACACACCTGTTGATGGTGAGACACACACACACCTGTTGATGGTGAGACACACACACACCTGTTGATGGTGAGACACACACACACACACCTGTTGATGGTGAGACACACACACACCTGTTGATGGTGAGACACACACACACACACCTGTTGATGGTGAGACACACACACACACACACACATGTTGATGGTGAGACACACACACCTGTTCAGGATGAGACACACACATACCTGTTGATGGTGAGACACACACACACACCCGTTGATGGTGAGACACACACACACCTGTTGAGGATGAGACACACACACACCTGTTGAGGATGAGACACACACACACCTGTTGATGGTGAGACACACACACACGAGTGTTGATAGTGAGAAAACACACACACACACATGAACGCATTCGCACACACACACACACACACAGTCTCATGGATGGTGAGACACAAACACACACACACACGAGTGTTGATAGTGAGAAAACACACACACACACACATGAACGCATGCGCACACACACACACACACACAGTCTCATGGATGGTGAGACACAAACACACACACACACGAGTGTTGATAGTGAGAAAACACACACACACACGAACGCATTCGCACACACACACACACACACAGTCTCATGGATGGTGAGACACAAACACACACACACACGAGTGTTGATAGTGAGAAAACACACACACACACACACATGAACTTATGCACACACACACACACACACACAGACACACAGGCTCATGGATGGTGAGAAACACACACACTTACATACACACACACACACACACACGCACGCAAACATGCACACACAGACAAACAAACACACACAACACAAACACACACTCACACACGCATGGACGGTGAGAACCTCTGGAGCCTGGAAGGCTGTTAGTTACTTAGTTATGCCTTTAAACTACCCAGATAGCTAGATAGTTTACTATCAGTCCGTGAGATGATTTACAGTCATAGGCTAGCATCAGCGCCGCCATGGTCTTAGATTGGTGTCCTAATCTGTTACAGCTGGGTAGGTGCCGACCCTGTGGCCACATGCAGTCAGCTTGTTTACAACTTCCTCTCTCTCCTGTTGAGAGGAAACCCAGCTAATAGCTGGTATGTGTGGTTGGGTCTCCAGATTCCTTACTAATTAGGAACAGACATGGGTGCGGGTTTGGGAATGGGAGGTAGAGAACCTCTGTGGTCCCAGGCCTGTTGGCCACTAATGGCTTCTATCTGGCCCCTAGAGCAGTTAGCCATGTGGGAGAGAAAGAGGCACAGCACGGTCTGGGATGGTGGAGGAAAATGTCTCTCTATCTGTAGGGGTGCAGTGATAGGTCACATCTGTTTATTAGGGACACTCACGCTTATCTACCATGAACTGTCAACAGGGAGTTGGAAAGATGCTACCATGAACTGTCAGCAGGGAGGTGGAAAGGTGCTACCATGAACTGTCAGTAGGGAGGTGGAAAGGTGCTACCATGAACTGTCAGCAGGGAGGTGGAAAGGTGCTACCATGAACTGTCAGTAGGGAGGTAGAAAGGTGCTACCATGAACTGTCAACAGGGAGATGGAATGGTGCTACCATGAACTGTCAACAGGGAGGTGGAAAGGTGCTACCATGAACTGTCAGCAGGGAGGTGGAAAGGTGCTACCATGAACTGTCAGTAGGGAGGTGGAAAGGTGCTACCATGAACTGTCAGCAGGGAGGTGGAAAGGTGCTACCATGAACTGTCAGCATGGAGGTGGAAAGGTGCTACCATGAACTGTCAGCAGGGAGGTAGAAAGGTGCTACCATGAACTGTCAGCAGGGAGGTGGAAAGGTGCTACCATGAACTGTCAGTAGGGAGGTGGAAAGGTGCTACCATGAACTGTCAGTAGGGAGGTGGAAAGGTGCTACCATGAACTGTCAGCAGGGAGGTGGAAAGGTGCTACCATGAACTGTCAGCAGGGAGGTGGAAAGTTGCTACCATGAACTGTCAGCAGGGAGGTGGAAAGGTGCTGCCATGAACTGTCAGCAGGGAGGTGGAAAGGTGCTACCATGAACTGTCAGCAGGGAGGTGGAAAGGTGCTACCATGAACTGTCAGCAGGGAGGTGGAAAGGTGCTACCATGAACTGTCAGTAGGGAGGTGGAAAGGTGCTACCATGAACTGTCAGTAGGGAGGTGGAAAGGTGCTACCATGAACTGTCAGCTGGGAGGTGGAAAGGTGCTACCATGAACTGTCAGCATGGAGGTGGAAAGATGCTACCATGAACTGTCAGTAGGGAGGTGGAAAGGTGCTACCATGAACTGTCAGTAGGGAGGTGGAAAGGTGCTACCATGAACTGTCAGTAGGGAGGTGGAAAGGTGCTACCATGAACTGTCAGTAGGGAGGTGGAAAGGTGCTACCATGAACTGTCAGTAGGGAGGTGGAAAGGTGCTACCATGAACTGTCAGTAGGGAGGTGGAAAGGTGCTACCATGAACTGTCAGCTGGGAGGTGGAAAGGTGCTACCATGAACTGTCAGCTGGGAGGTGGAAAGGTGCTACCATGAACTGTCAGTAGGGAGGTGGAAAGGTGCTACCATGAACTGTCAGTAGGGAGGTGGAAAGGTGCTACCATGAACTGTCAGCAGGGAGGTGGAAAGGTGCTACCATGAACTGTCAGTAGGGAGGTGGAAAGGTGCTACCATGAACTGTCAGTAGGGAGGTGGAAAGGTGCTACCATGAACTGTCAGTAGGGAGGTGGAAAGGTGCTACCATGAACTGTCAGCAGGGAGGTGGAAAGGTGCTACCATGAACTGTCAGTAGGGAGGTGGAAAGGTGCTACCATGAACTGTCAGCAGGGAGGTGGAAAGGTGCTACCATGAACTGTCAGTAGGGAGGTGGAAAGGTGCTACCATGAACTGTCAGTAGGGAGGTGGAAAGGTGCTACCATGAACTGTCAGCTGGGAGGTGGAAAGGTGCTACCATGAACTGTCAGCAGGGAGGTGGAAAGGTGCTACCATGAACTGTCAGCAGGGAGGTGGAAAGGTGCTACCATGAACTGTCAGCAGGGAGGTGGAAAGGTGCTACCATGAACTGTCAGCAGGGAGGTGGAAAAGTGTGATATGTAGGTTAGGTGTCCATGTGTTAGCGTGTTTTGTGTGTCCTTGAGTGTGTGCAAAAGTCTGCTTGTCTGTCCATGTATAGTGGTGTGTAGCCCAGTGCATTCAGAAAGTATTCAGACCCTTTGACTTTTTCCACATTTGTTACGTTACAGCCTTATTCTAAAATGGATTAAATCGTTTATTTTTTCACTCCTCAATCTACACACAATACCCCATAATGACAAAGCAAAAACAGATTTTATAAATATTTGTAAATATATTGAAAATAAACAACTGAAATATCACATTTACATAAGTATTCAGACCCTTTACACAGTACTTTGTTGAAGCACCTTTGGCAGCGATTACAGCCTCGAGTCTGCTTGGGTATGATGCTACCAGCTTGGCACACCTGTATTTGGGGAGTTTCTCTCATTCTTCTCTGCAAATCCTCTCAAGCTCTGTCTGGTTGGATGGGGAGCATCGCTACACAGCTATTTTCAGGTCTCTCCAGAGATGTTAGATCCGGTTCACGTCCGGGCTCTGGCTGGGCCACTCAAGGACATTCAGAGACTTGTCCCGAAGCCACTCCTGCGTTGTCTTGGCTGTGTGCTTAGGGTCATTGTCCTGTTGGAAGGTGAACCTTCACCCCAGTCTGAGGTCCTGAGCGTTCAGGAGCAGGTTTCATCAAGGATCTTTCTATACTTTGCTGCGTTCATCTTTTCCTCGATCCTGACTAGTCTCCCAGTCCCTGCTGCTGAAAAATATCCCCACAGCATGATGCTGCTACCACCATGCTTCACCGTAGGTATGGTGCTAGGTTTCCTCCAAACGTGACACTTGGCATTCAGGAAAATCTTGGTTTCATCAGACCAGAGAATCTTGTTCCTCATGGTCTAAGAGTCTTTAGGTGCCTTTTGGCAAACTCCAAGCAGGCTGTCATGTGCCTTTTATTGAGGAATGGATTCTGTCTGGTCACTCTGGAGTGCTGCAGAGATGGTTGTCCTTCTGGAAGGTTCTCCCATCTCCACAAAGGAACTCTAGAGCTCTGTCAGAGTGACCGTCGGGTTTTTGGTCACCTCCCTGACCAAGGCCCTTCTCCCCCGATTGCTCAGTTTGCCTGGGCGGCCAGCTCTAGACAGAGTCTCGGTGGTTCCAAACTTCTTCCATTTAAGAATAATGGAGGCAACTGTGTTCTGGGGGACCTTCAATGCTGCAGAAATGTTTTGGTACCCTTCCCCAGATCCCTGCCTTGACCCAATCCTGTCTCTGAGCTGTACAGGACACATCCTTTGACCTCATGGCTTGGTTTTTGCTCTGACATGCACTGCCTTTCCAAATCATGTCCAATCAATTGAATTTACAACAGCTGGACTCCAATCAAGTTGTAGGAACATCTCAAGGATGATCAATGGAAACAGGATGCCATGGAAACAGGATGCCATGGAAACAGGATGCACCTGCGCTCAGTTTCGAGTCTCATAGCAAAGGGTCTGAATACTTATGAAAATAAGGTATTTCAGTATTTTTTATGAATTTGCAAAAATGTCTGATCTTGTTTTCGCTTTGTCATTATAGGGTATTGTGTGTAGATTGCTGAGGATTCTTTTTTTATTTAATACATTTTAGAAAAAGGCTATAACGTTAAAAAAATGTGGGAAAATTCAAGGGGTCTGAATACTTTCCGAAGACACTATATATTCAGTGTATGTTGTGTAGCTTCTAGCCTCCAGTATCTCCAGCCTGTATCTCTATACTGACTCCTCTCTGTCTCCTCTCCGCTCCCCTCCAGGTGTTAGTAAGATAGTCACAGTGGACGTGAAGGGCAGCACCCCCCTGTGGATGAAGATTAAGGACCTGGCTGACGGGGTGACCTATAACTTCAGGATCCGGGCCAAGACACTCACCTACGGGCCGGAGGTGGAGGCTAACATCACTACCGGACCAGGAGAAGGTATGTAACACAGTATCTCTGGTCCAGCTAACATCACTACTGGACTAGGAGAAGGTATGTAACACAGTATCTCTGGTCCAGCTAACATCACTACCGGACCAGGAGAAGCTATGTAACACAGTATCTCTGGTCCAGCTAACATCACTACCGGACCAGGAGAAGGTATGTAACACAGTATCTCTGGTCCAGCTAACATCACTACCGGACCAGGAGAAGCTATGTAACACAGTATCTCTGGTCCAGCTAACATCACTACCGGACCAGGAGAAGCTATGTAACACAGTATCTCTGGTCCAGCTAACATCACTACCGGACCAGGAGAAGGTATGTAACACAGTATCTCTGGTCCAGCTAACATCACTACCGGACCAGGAGAAGGTATGTAACACAGTATCTCTGGTCCAGCTAACATCACTACCGGACCAGGAGAAGCTATGTAACACAGTATCTCTGGTCCAGCTAACATCATTACCGGACCAGGAGAAGGTATGTAACACAGTATCTCTGGTCCAGCTAACATCACTACCGGACCAGGAGAAGCTATGTAACACAGTATCTCTGGTCCAGCTAACATCACTACCGGACCAGGGGAAGCTATGTAACACAGTATCTCTGGTCCAGCTAACATCACTACCGGACCAGGAGAAGCTATGTAACACAGTATCTCTGGTCCAGCTAACATCACTACCGGACCAGGAGAAGCTATGTAACACAGTATCTCTGGTCCAGCTAACATCACTACCGGACCAGGAGAAGCTATGTAACACAGTATCTCTGGTCCAGCTAACATCACTACCGGACCAGGAGAAGCTATGTAACACAGTATCTCTGGTCCAGCTAACATCACTACCGGACCAGGAGAAGCTATGTAACACAGTATCTCTGGTCCAGCTAACATCACTACCGGACCAGGAGAAGCTATGTAACACAGTATCTCTGGTCCAGCTAACATCACTACCGGACCAGGAGAAGCTATGTAACACAGTATCTCTGGTCCAGCTAACATCACTACCGGACCAGGAGAAGCTATGTAACACAGTATCTCTGGTCCAGCTAACATCACTACCGGACCAGGAGAAGCTATGTAACACAGTATCTCTGGTCCAGCTAACATCACTACCGGACCAGGAGAAGGTATGTAACACAGTATCTCTGGTCCAGCTAACATCACTACCGGACCAGGAGAAGCTATGTAACACAGTATCTCTGGTCCAGCTAACATCACTACCGGACCAGGAGAAGCTATGTAACACAGTATCTCTGGTCCAGCTAACATCACTACCGGACCAGGAGAAGCTATGTAACACAGTATCTCTGGTCCAGCTAACATCACTACCGGACCAGGAGAAGGTATGTAACACAGTATCTCTGGTCCAGCTAACATCACTACCGGACCAGGAGAAGCTGTGTAACACAGTATCTCTGGTCCAGCTAACATCACTACCGGACCAGGAGAAGGTGTGTAACACAGTATCTCTGGTCCAGCTAACATCACTACCGGACCAGGAGAAGCTATGTAACACAGTATCTCTGGTCCAGCTAACATCACTACCGGACCAGGAGAAGGTGTGTAACACAGTATCTCTGGTCCAGCTAACATCACTACCGGACCAGGAGAAGCTATGTAACACAGTATCTCTGGTCCAGCTAACATCACTACCGGACCAGGAGAAGGTATGTAACACAGTATCTCTGGTCCAGCTAACATCACTACCGGACCAGGAGAAGGTATGTAACACAGTATCTCTGGTCCAGCTAACATCACTACCGGACCAGGAGAAGGTATGTAACACAGTATCTCTGGTCCAGCTAACATCACTACCGGACCAGGAGAAGGTGTGTAACACAGTATCTCTGGTCCAGCTAACATCACTACCGGACCAGGGGAAGGTATGTAACACAGTATCTCTGGTCCAGCTAACATCACTACCGGACCAGGGGAAGGTATGTAACACAGTATCTCTGGTCCAGCTAACATCACTACCGGACCAGGAGAAGGTATGTAACACAGTATCTCTGGTCCAGCTAACATCATTACCGGACCAGGAGAAGGTATGTAACACAGTATCTCTGGTCCAGCTAACATCACTACCGGACCAGGGGAAGGTATGTAACACAGTATCTCTGGTCCAGCTAACATCACTACCGGACCAGGAGAAGGTATGTAACACAGTATCTCTGGTCCAGCTAACATCACTACCGGACCAGGGGAAGGTATGTAACACAGTATCTCTGGTCCAGCTAACATCACTACCGGACTAGGAGAAGGTGTGTAACACAGTATCTCTGGTCCAGCTAACATCACTACTGGACTAGGAGAAGGTGTGTAACACAGTATCTCTGGTCCAGCTAACATCACTACTGGACTAGGAGAAGGTGTGTAACACAGTATCTCTGGTCCAGCTAACATCACTACCGGACCAGGAGAAGGTATGTAACACAGTATGTCTGGTCCAGCTAACATCACTACCGGACCAGGAGAAGGTATGTAACACAGTATCTCTGGTCCAGCTAACATCACTACCGGACCAGGAGAAGCTATGTAACACAGTATCTCTGGTCCAGCTAACATCACTACCGGACCAGGAGAAGGTATGTAACACAGTATCTCTGGTCCAGCTAACATCACTACCGGACCAGGAGAAGGTGTGTAACACAGTATGTCTGGTCCAGCTAACATCACTACCGGACCAGGAGAAGGTGTGTAACACAGTATGTCTGGTCCAGCTAACATCACTACCGGACCAGGAGAAGGTGTGTAACACAGTATCTCTGGTCCAGCTAACATCACTACCGGACCAGGAGAAGGTATGTAACACAGTATCTCTGGTCCAGCTAACATCACTACCGGACCAGGAGAAGGTATGTAACACAGTATCTCTGGTCCAGCTAACATCACTACCGGACCAGGAGAAGCTATGTAACACAGTATGTCTGGTCCAGCTAACATCACTACCGGACCAGGAGAAGCTATGTAACACAGTATCTCTGGTCCAGCTAACATCACTACCGGACCAGGAGAAGCTATGTAACACAGTATCTCTGGTCCAGCTAACATCACTACCAGACCAGGAGAAGCTATGTAACACAGTATCTCTGGTCCAGCTAACATCACTACCGGACCAGGAGAAGCTATGTAACACAGTATCTCTGGTCCAGCTAACATCACTACCGGACCAGGAGAAGGTGTGTAACACAGTATCTCTGGTCCAGCTAACATCACTACCGGACCAGGAGAAGCTATGTAACACAGTATCTCTGGTCCAGCTAACATCACTACCAGACCAGGAGAAGCTATGTAACACAGTATCTCTGGTCCAGCTAACATCACTACCGGACCAGGAGAAGGTGTGTAACACAGTATGTCTGGTCCAGCTAACATCACTACCGGACCAGGAGAAGGTATGTAACACAGTATCTCTGGTCCAGCTAACATCATTACCGGACCAGGGGAAGGTAGCCTAGCTGGTCATAGGTCGTGTTCAGTAGGGAACACTGTAGCAAGATGTTTTGCAACAGAAAATGAAGATCTGTGTTCTTATTGTACAAGTTCAGCTAGTACCGCCCCGTTTAAAAAAGTTTCAAAATGTTTTCTCCCAACTTCTGGCTTTGTCAGTGCTCTGTTTGTCGTATTACAGTATGTACATATCCTGTCCTGCTCCCCTCCTCTTCCCTCCTCTCCTCTCCCTACCCATCCCCTCCTCTCCCCACTCCACCCCTCATCTCCCCTTCCCTCCTCTCCTCTCCCTACCCATCCCCTCCTCTCCCCACTCCACCCCTCATCTCCCCTTCCCTCCTCTCCTCTCCCTACCCATCCCCTCCTCTCCCCACTCCACCCCTCATCTCCCCTTCCCTCCCCTCCTCTCCCTACCCATCCCCTCCTCTCCCCACTCCACCCCTCATCTCCCCTTCCCTCCTCTCCTCTCCCTACCCATCCCTTCCTATCCCCACTCCACCCCTCATCTCCCCTTCCCTCCCCTCCTCTCCTCCCCACCCCTCCCCACTCCTCCCATCCTCTCCCCTCCCATCCTCTCCCCACCCCTCCCCTCCAGGAGCCCCAGGCCCTCCAGGCGAACCCTTTATCTCCCGGTACGGCACGGCCCTCACCCTACACTGGACCAGTGGAGACCCAGGCCGAGCTCCCATTACACGCTACGTCATTGAGGCCAGGCCCTCTGGTGAGTCCAAGGGATATTAGACCTTAGACTTGCCTGGTGCAACTGAACCAGTGGAGCCAATGGAACCAGTGGAACCAATGGAACCAGTTGGAATAGTGTGAAAGTGCAAAACCCACCCATCTGGGACTCCAGGCAGGCTCAATCAAACACTCTGCATTTCCTGCTCCCCTCTAGATGAAGGACTGTGGGATATCCTCATCAAAGACATTCCAAAGGAAGTGACATCATACACACTGAACCTGGACATGCTAAGAGAAGGGGTTACTTATGACTTCCGGGTCATTGGGGTCAACGACTACGGCTATGGCTCCCCCAGTGCTCCTTCCCCCTCTATCTCTGGTTAGTTATGCCTGCTCAGTTATAATACATGTCTGAATATTACAACATACATATGGATGCCTTTCCCAGACCTGGATTGAGCCTATTCCAGGACTAAAAACTATTTTAACCAGTGGAATTTCTATTTCACTTACTTTTTAACTCTGTACTTGTCTTCATCGAGGTCTGGGAAACCAGCCCATACAGTATAGGTTTAGTTAGTGACTTGTTCTTCCTTTTGGTACAGATGTCTGTTATCTAGCTCTCTTGTGACTCTCATCTCCAGCCCAGAAAGTGTCTCCCTTCTATGAAGAGTGGTGGTTCCTGGTGGTCATCGCTCTGGTGGGCCTAATCTTCATCCTCCTCCTCGTCTTCATCCTCATCATCAGGGGCCAGAGTAAGAAGTACACCAAGAAGGCTGACTCAGGTAGACACCACAGAGAACTGCTCCATATATAACTGTCCTCTCTGATTCGTGTTTCTTTCAACTTTTTGTTCCATTCCCAACATTCCATTCCCAACATTCCATTCCCAACATTCCATTCCCAATGTTCCATTCCCAACATTCCATTCCCAACATTCCATTCCCAACATTCCATTCCCAACATTCCATTCCCAAGTAATTGATACTTTTGAGGGGCGGTTTCCCGGACACCGATTAAGACTAGAAAAAATGTTTCGATGGAGATTCACCATTGATCTATCTTTTCAGTCCAGGACTAGTGTTAATCTGTTTCTGAGAAGCCCGTAAGGAGAATAGCTCAGAGCCATCAGTCGAACATCTGAAAACGATTTGTACAATTATAAAAATACAGCATGACCATTGTAATATAAGACCAAGCTAAAAGCACTATCAAATTCAATTATAGCCCATTAAACAGTAACAGTTGTCACAAAGTGCCTTACATAAGCACAGGTAGACAGGAGAATGAGAGACGAGAGACGAGGTCATTATTGTCCCCTGTTTAGAAAGAATGTGTATCGATCTGCCAGTGTGAGTGTCCAGGGTTTGTTCTGATGTTTAAGCCAATAGTCATCCAGTCAGTACACTGTGTGTGACTTCTGTCCCTAACCCCACGGTGCCAGACTGACGCTCTGCTGAGTCATCCCAGGTTACATCACTGTTGGACCCTGGCATCACGGGTTGACTGCCACTGCTCCTCCTCTGCATTTTTTGTGGGAACACTGATGGCCAAATCCAGTAAAATAATCACTTGATAACGACCTGTTAGAACTCACAGGGATGGAGAGAAAGAGAGGTGGAGAGGAACAGGAGAGAGGAAGGGAAGTAGAGACAGAGAGGATGAGAAACAGGAGAGAGGAAGGAGTGGACGAGAGGTCAAGCCTGCTGTGATCTCACACCATTACCTTTTAACGCCCCGTTAGTGTTTAGTGTGGAGTTGAGAGTGGTCCTATGGTGTCCAGGGGTCCTGTAGGGGTCAGGGGTCAGTCAATAGGGCTTTGGCTGGTCCAGGAGAGACAAGGACAGTGTTTGTCTGGGACACAAAGAGCCCCTTTTAGAGCCTGCGCCCCCAGCTACCCCCCAGCCACCCCTGGCAACACAGCTGTTTTGTACCACACAAGTTGTTTGTTTTACTGTGGTCCAAACTCACCACCAGGACCAGGCACCAGCATGGTGAGTCACTAACCAGCCAGGAGGAAGAGAGAGGAGAGGTCACTGCCCCCTAAACCCTGCCTCTACACCTCAACTGTTCTGCCTGCGGCTAGGGAACCCTGACCTGTTCACCGGACGTGCTACCTGTCCCAGACTTTCTGTTTTCAACTCTCTAGAGACAGCAGGAGCGGTAGAGATACTCTGAATGATCGGCTATGAAAAGCCAACTGACATTTACTCCTGAGGTGCTGACCTGTTGCACCCTCGACAACTACTGTGATTATTATTATTTGACCATGCTGGTCATCTATGAACATTTGAATATCTTGGCCATGTTCTGTTATAATCTCCACCCGGTACTGCCAGAAGAGGACTGGCCACCCCTCATAGCCTGGTTCCTCTCTAGGTTTCTTCCTAGGTTCCTGCCTTTCTAGGGAGTTTTTCCTAGCCACCGTGCTTCTACACCTGCATTTCTTGCTGTTTGGGGTTTTAGGCTGGATTTCTGTACAGCACTTTGTGACATCAGCTGATGTTAGAAGGGCTTTATAAATACATTTGATTGAATTTGATTGATTTATACTGTGTATGAGGGTATATATTTGGGCATGTGAGTCAGTCAAAACATGGTTTTGTTGGATCAGGGCCTGGCACCTCAGTAGAGTCTCTAACACTAAAGGTTTTATAGGGAGACTGCTGATAGGGAGACTTAGTGCTAAATCATTGATGGTGTTGATGTGAGCCATGACCCGCCTCTACCGATGTGAGTGCTCTGGGGCGATGGTCATGTAGGCCTTCTGGGCACAGGGACTATGGTGGTCTGCTTGAAACATGTATGTATTATAGACTGGGTCAGGGAGAGGTTGACAATGTCAGTGAAGACACTTGCCAGTTGGTCAGCGCATGCTCTGAGTCTGCGTCCTGGTAATCCGTCTGGCCCTGCGTCCTTGTGAATGTTAGCCTGTTAAAAGGTCTTACTCACATCGGCTATGGAGAGTGGGATCACACAGTCGTCTGGAACAGCTGGTGCTCCCATGCATGGTTCAGTGTTGCTTGCCTCGAAGCGAGCATAGAAGGTATTTAGCTGGTGTGTGTGCCCAACCCCTACAATGGACTAACCTTCTCCCAGTGTCATCTTACCCCCACCTAGGGAGCCACAGTAACAGCACCTCCCTGCCCCTGTCCCATGGGGAGATGGTTAGGCTGGACGAGGGCCGTTTCCCCGCCCTGGAACTCAACAACAGACGCCTGTCAGTCAAGAACTCCTTCTGCCGCAAGAACGGCATCTACACACGGTCAGTAACACACATACACACACACACACACACACACACACACACACACACACACACACACACACACACACACACACACACACACACACACACACACACACAGATGATTTATGCATGATGTCTATTTGTTGTTGTATTCTACTCTCTTCTAAAGCTCAAATAGTTCTAAAGCATTATGCTGATTCACAGTAAACCATCTATTCTGAGGGTCATGTTTCATAGTAAACCATCTATTCTGAGGGTCGTGTTTCACAGTAAACCATCTATTCTGAGGGTCGTGTTTCACAGTAAACCATCTATTCTGAGGGTCGTGTTTCACAGTAAACCATCTATTCTGAGGGTCATGTTTCATAGTAAACCATCTATTCTGAGGGTCATGTTTCACAGTAAACTATCTATTCTGAGGGTCATGTTTCACAGTAAACCATCTATTCTGAGGGTCATGTTTCACAGTAAACCATCTATTCTGAGGGTCGTGTTTCATAGTAAACCATCTATTCTGAGGGTCATGTTTCACAGTAAACCATCTATTCTGAGGGTCATGATTCACAGTAAACCATCTATTCTGAGGGTCATGATTCACAGTTAACCATCTATTCTGAGGGTCGTGTTTCATAGTAAACCATCTATTCTGAGGGTCATGTTTCATAGTAAACCATCTATTCTGAGGGTCATGTTTCACAGTTAACCATCTATTCTGAGGGTCATGTTTCACAGTAAACCATCTATTCTGAGGGTCATGTTTCACAGTAAACCATCTATTCTGAGGGTCGTGTTTCACAGTAAACCATCTATTCTGAGGGTCATGTTTCACAGTAAACCATCTATTCTGAGGGTCGTGTTTCACAGTAAACCATCTATTCTGAGGGTCATGTTTCACAGTAAACCATCTATTCTGAGGGTCGTGTTTCATAGTAAACCATCTATTCTGAGGGTCATGATTCACAGTAAACCATCTATTCTGAGGGTCATGTTTCACAGTAAACCATCTATTCTGAGGGTCGTGTTTCATAGTAAACCATCTATTCTGAGGGTCGTGTTTCATAGTAAACCATCTATTCTGAGGGTCATGTTTCACAGTAAACCATCTATTCTGAGGGTCATGTTTCACAGTTAACCATCTATTCTGAGGGTCGTGTTTCATAGTAAACCATCTATTCTGAGGGTCATGTTTCACAGTAAACCATCTATTCTGAGGGTCGTGTTTCATAGTAAACCATCTATTCTGAGGGTCATGTTTCACAGTAAACCATCTATTCTGAGGGTCGTGTTTCACAGTAAACCATCCATTCTGAGGGTCGTGTTTCACAGTAAACCATCTATTCTGAGGGTCATGTTTCACAGTAAACCATCTATTCTGAGGGTCATGTTTCATAGTAAACCATCTATTCTGAGGGTCATGTTTCATAGTAAACCATCTATTCTGAGGGTCGTGTTTCACAGTAAACCATCTATTCTGAGGGTCATGTTTTTATTTTATTTAACTAGGCAAGTCAGTTAAGAACAAAATCATATTTACAATGACGGCCTAGGAATAGTGGGTTAACTGCCTTGGTCATGGACAGAACGACAGATTTTTACCTTGTCAGCTTGGGGATTTGATCTTGCAACCTTTCAGTTACTGGCCCAACACTCTAACTATTAGGCCAAACAATAACCATCAACAATAAACCATCTATTCTGAGGGTCATGGCTGAGATTAAACCATCTATTCTGAGGCTGAGTCATGGCTAAGATTAGGCTCACATTCTGAGGGGTCATGGCGGAAATAATAGCTCACATTCTGAGGGGTCATGGCTGAGATAATAGCTCTCATTCTGAGGGGTCATGGCTGAGATAATAGCTCACATTCTGAGGGGTCATGGCTGAGATAATAGCTCTCATTCGGAGGGGGCATGGCTGAGATAATAGCTCTCATTCTGAGGGGTCATGGCTGAGATAATAGCTCTCATTCTGAGGGTTCATGGCTGAGATAATAGCTCTCATTCTGAGGGGTCATGACTGAGATAATAGCTCTCATTCGGAGGGGGCATGGCTGAGATAATAGTTCTCATTCTGAGGGGACATGGCTGAGATAATAGTTCTCATTCTGAGGGGTCATGGCTGAGATAATAGTTGTCATTCTGACGGGTCATGGCTGAGATAATAGCTCTCATTCTGAGGGGTCATGGCTGAGATAATAGCTCTCATTCTGAGGGGTCATGGCTGAGATTAAAGCTCACATGCACAGTGCATACTTATTGATTAGGAAGAAGATTATTCAGGAGATCAACTGTAGTTGAAACATGCCTCTATCTTCAGACAATAACAACCACAGGATGGATGGAGTGATGGATTAGCTGTTATACAATCTGATGAACCAATTATACATACAGCATCAGCTCCATCATGGGTTATGTTCTGTTGTGCTTTCTCTCTCTGATCTGTGTGGAAGGCCTGGGGTGTCTGTATTGAAGCACAGGCAGGGAGAGAGGAGGGGAGGAAGGAGAGGGGGTAGGGCAAGAGGAGAGAGGAGGGGAGGAAGGAGAGGGGGGTAAGGCAGGGGGAGAGAGGTGGGGGAGGAAGGAGAGGGGGATAAGGCAGGGGGAGAGAGGAAGGAGAACGGGTAGGGCAGCAAGAGGTGGAGGAAGGAGAGGGGGGTAAGGCAGGGGCAGAGAGGAGGGAGGTAAGGCAGGGGTGAGGGGAGGAAGAAGATGGAGGTAAGGCAAGGGAGAGAGAGGAGGAAGGAGAGGGAGGTAAGGCAGGGGGAGAGAGGAGGAAGGAGAGGGAGGTAAGGCAGGGGGAGAGAGGAGGAAGGAGAGGGGGGTAAGGCAGGGGAGAGAGGAGGAAGGAGAGGGAGGTAAGGCAGGGGGAGAGAGGAGGAAGGAGAGGGGGGTAAGGCAGGGGAGAGAGGAGGAAGGAGAGGGGGGTAAGGCAGGGGAAGAGAGGAGGAAGGAGAGGGAGGTAAGGCAGGGGGAGAGAGGAGGAAGGAGAGGGAGGTAAGGCAGGGGGAGAGAGGAGGAAGGAGATGGGGGTAAGGCAGGGGGAGAGAGGAGGAAGGAGAGGGGGGTAAGGCAGGGGAGAGAGGAGGAAGGAGAGGGAGGTAAGGCAGGGGGAGAGAGGAGGAAGGAGAGGGAGGTAAGGCAGGGGGAGAGAGGAGGAAGGAGAGGGAGGTAAGGCAGGGGGAGAGAGGAGGAAGGAGAGGGGGGTAAGGCAGGGGAAGAGAGGAGGAAGGAGAGGGAGGTAAGGCAGGGGGAGAGAGGAGGAAGGAGAGGGAGGTAAGGCAGGGGGAGATAGGAGGAAGGAGAGGGGGGTAAGGCAGGGGAAGAGAGGAGGAAGGAGAGGGAGGTAAGGCAGGGGAGAGAGGATGAAGGAGAGGGGGGTAAGGCAGGGGAGAGAGGAGGAAGAGGGAGGAAGAGGGAGGTAAGGCAGGGGGAGAGAGGAGGAAGGAGAAGGAGGTAAGGCAGGGGAGAGAGGAGGAAGGAGAGGGAGGTAAGGCAGGGGGAGAGAGGAGGAAGGAGAGGGAGGTAAGGCAGGGGAGAGAGGAGGAAGAGGGAGGAAGAGGGAGGTAAGGCAGGGGGAGAGAGGAGGAAGGAGAAGGAGGTAAGGCAGGGGAGAGAGGAAGAAGGAGAGGGAGGTAAGGCAGGGGGAGAGAGGAGGAAAGAGAGGGAAGTAGGCAGGGGGAGAGAGGAGGAAGGAGATGGAGGTAAGGCAGGAGGAGAGAGGAGGAAGGAGAGGGAGGTAAGGCAGGGGGAGAGAGGAGGAAGGAGGGGAGGTAAGGCAGGGGAGGAGAGGAGGGAGGAGAGGGAGGTAAGGCAGGGGGAGAGAGGAGGAAGGAGAGGGAGGTAAGGCAGGGGGGGAGAGGAGGGAGGAGAGGGAGGTAAGGCAGGGGGAGAGAGGAGGAAGGAGAGGGAGGTAAGGTAGGGGGTGAGAGGAGGAAGGAGAGGGAGGTAAGGCAGGGGGAGAGAGGAGGAAAGAGGGAGGAAGAGGGAGGTAAGGCAGGGGGAGAGAGGAGGAAGGAGAAGGAGGTAAGGCAGGGGAGAGAGGAGGAAGGAGAGGGAGGTAAGGCAGGGGGAGAGAGGAGGAAAGAGAGGGAGGTAAGGCAGGGGAGAGAGGAGGAAGGAGAGGGAGGTAAGGCAGGGGGAGAGAGGAGGAAGGAGAGGGAGGTAAGGCAGGGGGAGAGAGGAAGAAGGAGAGGGAGGTAAGGCAGGGGGAGAGAGGAGGAAGGAGATGGAGGTAAGGCAGGGGGAGAGAGGAAGAAGGAGAGGGAGGTAAGGCAGGGGGGAGAGGAGGTAAGGCAGGGGGAGAGAGGAGGAAGGAGAGGGAGGTAAGGCAGGGGGAGAGAGGAGGAAGGAGAGGGAGGTAAGGCAGGGGGAGAGAGGAGGAAGGAGAGGGAGGTAAGGCAGGGGGACAGAGGAGGAAGGAGAGGGGGGTAAGGCAGGGGGAGAGAGGAGGAAGGAGAGGAAGGTAAGGCAGGGGGAGAGAGAAGGAAGGAGAGGGAGGTAAGGCAGACTGATCACCGGACACAAACCCCTTTAAAGATTATCCTCATGGAAGACTTCTCTCTCTGATGATTAGGTCTGAACTCATTGAATAGACAGATAAATCCAGGGCCAGGGCCTTTGGGTTGCTTTTCATGGCCAATGACTGGGGTAACTAACCGTGTTCACTGTTCACATATTACAACGTTATTTCAGGAGTGCAGGTCGAGGAAAATGACCCTTTCTTCTAGGGGCCCCTCAGTCATCAAGAACATAAAGTAAAGCAGAAAAACATCTGTTAGGTCATTGATTTTCTCCACCGTAATGTATGTTCTGTTGAAGACCAGGATGAGGTCTGAGATGTTTACTGTAGTCTGTTCTGTTGAAGGCCAGGATGAGGTCTGAGATGTTTACTGTAGTCTGTTCTGCTGAAGGCCAGGATGAGGTCTGAGATGTTTACTGTAGTCTGTTCTGTTGAAGACCAGGATGAGGTCTGAGATGTTTACTGTAGTCTGTTCTGTTGAAGGCCAGGATGAGGTCTGAGATGTTTACTGTAGTCTGTTCTGTTGAAGGCCAGGATGAGGTCTGAGATGTTTACTGTAGTCTGTTCTGTTGAAGACCAGGTGAGATCTGAGATGTTTACTGTAGTCTGTTCTGTTGAAGGCCAGGTGAGATCTGAGATGTTTACTGTAGTCTGTTCTGTTGAAGGTCAGGATGAGGTCTGAGATGTTTACTGTAGTCTGTTCTGTCGAAGGCCAGGTGAGATCTGAGATGTTTACTGTAGTCTGTTCTGTTGAAGGCCAGGATGAGGTCTGAGATGTTTACTGTAGTCTGTTCTGTTGAAGGTCAGGATGAGGTCTGAGATGTTTACTGTAGTCTGTTCTGTTGAAGACCAGGATGAGTCTGAGATGTTTACTGTAGTCTGTTCTGTTGAAGACCAGGATGAGGTCTGAGATGTTTACTGTAGTCTGTTCTGTTGAAGACCAGGATGAGGTCTGAGATGTTTACTGTAGTCTGTTCTGTTGAAGACCAGGATGAGTCTGAGATGTTTACTGTAGTCTGTTCTGTTGAAGACCAGGTGAGATCTGAGATGTTTACTGTAGTCTGTTCTGTTGAAGGCCAGGATGAGGTCTGAGATGTTTACTGTAGTCTGTTCTGTTGAAGGCCAGGATGAGGTCTGAGATGTTTACTGTAGTCTGTTCTGTTGAAGACCAGGATGAGGTCTGAGATGTGTACTGTAGTCTGTTCTGTTGAAGGCCAGGATGAGGTCTGAGATGTTTACTGTAGTCTGTTCTGTTGAAGGCCAGGATGAGGTCTGAGATGTTTACTGTAGTCTGTTCTGTTGAAGACCAGGATGAGTCTGAGATGTTTACTGTAGTCTGTTCTGCTGAAGGCCAGGATGAGGTCTGAGATGTTTACTGTAGTCTGTTCTGTTGAAGGTCAGGATGAGGTCTGAGATGTTTACTGTAGGGCTTGTATCTCTGAAGGTCTAGACCAGGCCCCCTCTCTATCTATCTTTATCTCTTTATTTCTCTCTGTCCATTTCTCTTTCCTTCTCTCTCGCTCCCTCACATCACTAGTTTACATCCGTGGGCTTAACGTCAGAGACATGCTACAACAGCTGAAAGAAAGAGGTTTGTGAGGTCAATCTGTACAAAATACTAATGAAGTACAGAAACCAGTCATTGTCTTTATATGAGATTAGATTCATTTCAACATGGTGCATAAAGGTGGAAAAGAGGTGAACCTGACACGGCTTGTACCGCAGAGCCATTTAAACCACATTAAACAGATGACGGCTCTGTCTCCAGTGCTATCTTTCACGTACCAGGTTACAAGGGGACCTTTACATAGGCCACATGAAATGGCTAAATCATTGAGATTGGCTAAGGCGTTTGGAAGACACTACATAACAGTGTAGTCTATGAAAGAGTTATGGCAACAAAAGGATTTGGGCGAATGAGGAGGACATGAGGAGGAGGGAAGTTGTGATGAAGGAGCTACTTAAGGCGATAGGAAAGAGAGAGTTTAAATAATTGATCAGTACTGCCTACCCTTTTCCTAATTCCCCCACACCCCGCCTTCCCCCATCACTTCTACTCCTCTCTCCCTCTCCTCTACCTCCTTCCTCCCATCCTCCACCCTCACCCCACCCTCTCCCTCTCAGGGCAGCCGGTCGTTAACGACGCTGCACCCGACTGGAGCACTTCAGAGAGAAGGGAGGCAGGATGCAGCGCTGGTTCCTTTGATCTCTGTCCCGGGCCTCCTCAGTCAGGCAGAGACCAGCACTGTCCCCACCCCCTCCCCCGACCTCCATCCATCTAACACATTCCTCCATAATGGGTGCACTGCAGAACCACCCTGATTGAGTCCCAAATAGCACTCTGTTCCCTATATAGTGCACTTCTTTTGACCAGGGCCAATATGGAACAGGGTGCCATTTGAGCCTCTCTCTGGTTTCCCCTGCACTGGAGGAATCGGACTCTGAACCTAACATTATATCCTAATATCTCAACCACCATGAGGTCCACCATGAGGACTCTGAACCTAACCCTATATCCTAATATCTCAACCACCATGAGGTCCACCATGAGGACTCTGAACCTAACACTATATCCTAATATCTCAACCACCATGAGGTCCGTTAGCTTAGCGCCGCAACACATGACCAACCATGCCACAGGTTGTTTACCCCAGCTCTGATAGGCCCAGTAGTACCATACCACAGGTTGTTTACCCCAGCTCTGATAGGCCCAGTAGAACCATACCACAGGTTGTTTACCCCAGCTCTGATAGGCCCAGTAGAACCATACCACAGGTTGTTTACCCCAGCTCTGATAGGCCCAGTAGAACCATACCACAGGTTGTATACCCCAGCTCTGATAGGCCCAGTAGAACCATACCACAGGTTGTTTACCCCAGCTCTGATAGGCCCAGTAGAACCATACCACAGGTTGTTTACCCCAGCTCTGATAGGCCCAGTAGAACCATACCACAGGTTGTTTACCCCAGCTCTGATAGGCCCAGTAGTACCATACCACAGGTTGTTTACCCCAGCTCTGATAGGCCCAGTAGAACCATACCACAGGTTGTTTACCCCAGCTCTGATAGGCCCAGTAGTACCATACCACAGGTTGTTTACCCCAGCTCTGATAGGCCCAGTAGAACCATACCACAGGTTGTTTACCCCAGCTCTGATAGGCCCAGTAGAACCATACCACAGGTTGTTTACCCCAGCTCTGATAGGCCCAGTAGTACCATACCACAGGTTGTTTACCCCAGCTCTGATAGGCCCAGTAGTACCATACCACAGGTTGTTTACCCCAGCTCTGATAGGCCCAGTAGAACCATACCACAGGTTGTTTACCCCAGCTCTGATAGGCCCAGTAGAACCATACCACAGGTTGTTTACCCCAGCTCTGATAGGCCCAGTAGAACCATACCACAGGTTGTTTACCCCAGCTCTGATAGGCCCAGTAGAACTATACCACAGGTTGTTTACCCCAGCTCTGATAGGCCCAGTAGAACTATACCACAGGTTGTTTACCCCAGCTCTGATAGGCCCAGTAGAACCATACCACAGGTTGTTTACCCCAGCTCTGATAGGCCCAGTAGAACCATACCACAGGTTGTTTACCCCAGCTCTGATAGGCCCAGTAGAACCATACCACAGGTTGTTTACCCCAGCTCTGATAGGCCCAGTAGTACTATACCACAGGTTGTTTACCCCAGCTCTGATAGGCCCAGTAGAACCATACCACAGGTTGTTTACCCCAGCTCTGATAGGCCCAGTAGAACCATACCACAGGTTGTTTACCCCAGCTCTGATAGGCCCAGTAGTACTATACCACAGGTTGTTTACCCCAGCTCTGATAGGCCCAGTAGAACTATACCACAGGTTGTTTACCCCAGCTCTGATAGGCCCAGTAGAACTATACCACAGGTTGTTTACCCCAGCTCTGATAGGCCCAGTAGAACCATACCACAGGTTGTTTACCCCAGCTCTGATAGGCCCAGTAAAACTATACTATCTGTGTTTCAAAAACAAGTCCTAATGTAGTGTCTGTCTGGAGGACAGTGTTCAGTATAACACTATAACTAAGTATGAATACAGTGATGTATAGAAACCCTGGTTTGCTCATGCTATGTGTTGGCCATTGAGAAGCCACCGGTCAGCCATTGGAATAAATTGTAATTCTACAGTATTTCAATGAAATGTTTCAAGGACATAATATCATTTAAAAGTATCTGCATTAAGGTGCCTGTAGTAGAATATAATAACTGCTTTTCTAAAGCTTCTAGAATATTATTTACTAGGTTGGGGGAGTACCAAGATGGAGGCATGGTGGCTTCAAAACAGCACTCCAGTCTTTCATCTAGTGTATATATATAAGTCATTGCATTCGTTCCAAATGGCACCCTATTCCCTATATAGTGCACTACTTTTTTTTTACCATAGGCTCTGGTCTAAAGTAGTGCACTATATAGGGACTATAGGGAATATAGGGTACCATGTGTACTAAGAACTCTCACAGAGCTGTTCCATGTGTCTCAGAGGAGATCTGTGCCAAGAGGAGCAGAGTCTGTCCTGACCAATAATAACTGGCCTTTGTCTGATGCTGTGACAAACACTCAACAGAACACAAGCAGAAGGAAGCCTGTTGAATGTCAAGGCAGCAGCATTGTGTTGACCTCTTATATAAAGTGTAACTTGACACTCAACAGAACACAAGCAGAAGGAAGCCTGTTGAATGTCAAGGCAGCAGCATTGTGTTGACTTCTTATATAAAGTGTAACTTGACACTCAACAGAACACAAGCAGAAGGAAGCCTGTTGAATGTCAAGGCAGCAGCATTGTGTTGGCCTCTTATATAAAGTGTAACTTGACATGCACATGGAATGTCATTGAGGAACTGGAGGGAGGCTGGTCTTGGCTGCTTGAATGCCTACTACAGACTTTGTAGGCTGTCCTCAAGACTGACTGGCTGACTGGCTGACTGGCTGACTGGCTGACTGACTGACTGACTGACTGACTGACCGACTGACCGACTGACCGACTGACCGACTGACCGACTGACCGACTGACCGACTGACCGACTGACCGACTGACCGACTGACCGATAGACTGACTGACTGACAGAGAGATTGACTGACTGACAGAGAGATTGACTGACTGACTGACTGACTGACTGACTGACTGACTGACTGGCAGAGAGACTGGCAGAGAGACTGACTGACTGGCTGGCTGGCTGACTGCACTGACTGACAGACTGGCTGGCTGGCTGGCTAGCTAGCTGACTGACTGGCTGACTGGCTGACTAAGAGACTGTACTGAGGAAACAAACAACAATACATTATGGAAAACAGCCAATAGGCCGAGCCAATCAACTTAACGGAAAGGGAGAACTTGGAGTTCTATGAGCTTCTAGCAAGCTTGAATAGTGCAGAAGACATTCTGTACTCTACATGACTGAGAATTGCCACTGAATGTTTTCTATTCAGGACACTAACAAAGTGACTTAAAAGAACTGTCATGGTTGACAGTGACCCTCATGATCAGTGGGCTGTGCTGTCAAGCTCACGATGTGTTTGACTTTCAAACTGTTAGACGAGACTGTATCAGAGAAACAATACCAGTTGTCTAACACTTCCAATTGACCTTGAATTTATCTCTCTCTTTCCCTCTCCCCCTTTATCTTTACCCCCCTCCTCTCTCCAGGTCTCCCCCGAGGCCCAGTCCAGGCAGTCTACACTACTCTGATGAAGATGTCAGTACCAAGTATAACGATCTGATCCCTGCAGAGAACAGCAGCCTGACTGAGAAGCCCTCTGAGATATCAGACTCACAGGTACAGTTACTGTAGAATACAGGTACAGTTACTGTAGACGACAGATACAGTTACTGTAGACGACAGATACAGTTACTGTAGAATACAGGTACAGTTACTTTAGAATACAGGTACAGTTACTGTAGAATACAGGTACAGTTACTGTAGAATACAGGTACAGTTACTGTAGACGACAGGTACAGTTACTGTAGACGACAGGTACAGTTACTGTAGACGACAGGTACAGTTACTGTAGACAACAGGTACAGTTACTGTAGACGACAGGTACAGTTACTGTAGACGACAGGTACAGTTACTGTAGACAACAGGTACAGTTACTGTAGACAACAGGTACAGTTACTGTAGACGACAGGTACAGTTACTGTAGCCGACAGGTACAGTTACTGTAGACGACAGGTACAGTTACTGTAGACAACAGGTACAGTTACTGTAGATTATAGCAGCCTGACTGAGAAGCCCTCTGAGATATCAGACTCACAGGTACAGTTACTGTAGAATACAGGTACAGTTACTGTAGAATACAGGTACAGTTACTGTAGATTATAGCAGCCTGACTGAGAAGCCCTCTGAGATATCAGACTCACAGGTACAGTTACTGTAGAATACAGGTACAGTTACTGTAGACGACAGATACAGTTACTGTAGACAACAGGTACAGTTACTGTAGATTATAGCAGCCTGACTGAGAAGCCCTCTGAGATATCAGACTCACAGGTACAGTTACTGTAGAATACAGGTACAGTTACTGTAGAATACAGGTACAGTTACTGTAGAATACAGGTACAGTTACTGTAGAATACAGGTACAGTTACTGTAGACAACAGGTACAGTTACTGTAAAAACAGGTACAGTTACTGTAGAATACAGGTACAGTTACTGTAGAATACAGGTACAGTTACTGTAGACAACAGGTACAGTTACTGTAGACAACAGGTACAGTTACTGTAGAATACAGGTACAGTTACTGTAGAATACAGGTACAGTTACTGTAGAATACAGGTACAGTTACTGTAGACGACAGATACAGTTATTGTAGATTATAGCAGCCTGACTGAGAAGCCCTCTGAGATATCAGACTCACAGGTACAGTTACTGTAGAATACAGGTACAGTTACTGTAGACGACAGA
>NC_052309.1:88894973-89019973 GCF_016432855.1 Salvelinus namaycush | reverse complement strand
TAGCTGTGTGTTAGCTGTGTGTTAGCTGTCTGTTTGCTGTCTGTTAGCTGTGTGTTAGCAGCTGGGAGAGAGATCCCAGATAGTAGTAGGTCCTGCTGTCTGTTAGCTGTGTGTTAGCTGTCTGTTTGCTGTGTGTTAGCTGTGTGTTAGCTGTCTGTTAGCTTTGTGTTAGCTGTGTGTTAGCTGTGTGTTAGCTGTCTGTTAGCTGTCTGTTAGCTGTGTGTTAGCTGTCTGTTAGCTGTTTGTTAGCGGCTGGGAGAGAGATCCCAGATAATAGTAGGTCCTGCTGTCTGTTAGCTGTGTGTTAGCTATCTGTTACCTGTCTGTTTGCTTTGTGTTAGCTGTCTGTTAGCTGTGTGTTAGCTGTGTGTTAGCTGTCTGTTTGCTGTCTGTTAGCTGTGTGTTAGCAGCTGGGAGAGAGATCCCAGATAGTAGTAGGTTCTGCTGTCTGTTTGCTGTGTGTTAGCTGTGTGTTAGCTGTCTGTTAGCTTTGTGTTAGCTGTCTGTTAGCTGTGTGTTAGCTGTGTGTTAGCTGTCTGTTTGCTGTCTGTTAGCTGTGTGTTAGCAGCTGGGAGAGAGATCCCAGATAGTAGTAGGTCCTGCTGTCTGTTAGCTGTGTGTTAGCTGTCTGTTTGCTGTGTGTTAGCTGTGTGTTAGCTGTCTGTTAGCTTTGTGTTAGCTGTGTGTTAGCTGTGTGTTAGCTGTCTGCTAGCTGTCTGTCACCTGTGTGTTAGCTGCTTGGCGACAGATCCCAGATAGTAGTAGCCTAATCGACAGTCTCGAGTTGTCTTTGTTAGATGAAGACCATTATAACTTGTTTGTAATCATGCCCTTTAGACCTGTAGAACAAAGCTGTTAGTAAATCAGGTTGACAATGAATCATAATTCCCATAGGAAGTCTTAATCTTCTTATTGTGTGTTTGCTTTGAGTTACCTACACCCACTGACTAGAGTCCTCACTCATCTGAAACTGTGTTTGATGTGGCTAGTATCTACACCCACTGACTAGAGTCCTCACTCATCTGAAACTGTGTTTGATGTGGCTAGTATCTACACCCCCCGTTCTCACTCCTCATCTGAAACTGTGTTTGATGTGGCTAGTATCTACACCCCCCGTTCTCACTCCTCATCTGAAACTGTGTTTGATGTAGCTAGTATCTACACCCACCGTTCTCACTCCTCATCTGAAACTGTGTTTGATGTGGCTAGTATCTACACCCCCCGTTCTCACTCCTCATCTGAAACTGTGTTTGATGTGGCTAGTATCTACACCCACCGTTCTCACTCCTCATCTGAAACTGTGTTTGATGTGGCTAGTATCTACACCCCCCGTTCTCACTCCTCATCTGAAACTGTGTTTGATGTGGCTAGTATCTACACCCCCCGTTCTCACTCCTCATCTGAAACTGTGTTTGATGTGGCTAGTATCTACACCCATCGTTCTCACTCCTTATCTGAAACTGTGTTTGATGTAGCTAGTATCTACACCCATCGTTCTCACTCCTTATCTGAAACTGTGTTTGATGTAGCTAGTATCTACACCCACCGTTCTCACTCCTCATCTGAAACTGTGTTTGATGTGGCTAGTATCTACACCCCCCGTTCTCACTCCTCATCTGAAACTGTGTTTGATGTGGCTAGTATCTACACCCATCGTTCTCACTCCTTATCTGAAACTGTGTTTGATGTAGCTAGTATCTACACCCACCGTTCTCACTCCTCATCTGAAACTGTGTTTGATGTAGCTAGTATCTACACCCCCCGTTCTCACTCCTCATCTGAAACTGTGTTTGATGTAGCTAGTATCTACACCCACCGTTCTCACTCCTCATCTGAAACTGTGTTTGATGTGGCTAGTATCTACACCCATCGTTCTCACTCCTTATCTGAAACTGTGTTTGATGTGGCTAGTATCTACACCCATCGTTCTCACTCCTTATCTGAAACTGTGTTTGATGTGGCTAGTATCTACACCTATCCACTAAGTTTTCATTCTTCAACTAAAACCACTATTCCCTCTTGTCCGACCCCAGGGCAGCGACAGCGAGTACGAGGTGGATCAGAACCGGGGCGGGCAACAGAAGACACACTCCTTCGTCAACCACTACATCAGTGACCCCACCTACTATAACTCCTGGCGCCGCCAGCAGAAGGGCGTCTCTCGCCCCCCGGCCTACGGATATACCCAGCCAGAGCCGCTGCACCCCCACCCCCTGGCTGAGCAAGACCCCATCCAGCCCACCACCAACACCACCCCGAGACACCCTCCACCCCTGCCCCCACTACCCCCCCTGCTGCCCCGGGCCCTCTCTCCATCCCCCCAGCCCCAGGGCCTCCAGGGGCTCCATAGCCAAGGGGGTCTCATCCAGGGTCTGGCACCCCAGGGTCAGGGCACACTATTCAGGCCAAAGGGCAGCCGGACTCCCACTCCCTCGCTGCTGTCCTGTTCTGTGTCTGAACCCCCCAGCCAGCACGGGACCCTCCTGTACAGCAGTAGGCCTCCAAGCAGCCTGGGCTGTTCCTCCACGCAGCAGCCTCCTACCGCGGGCTTCTCCTCTTTCGTTTGAACCACGTTTAACACACTGCTCCCAGTAGGAACATACATCTCAGAGGTCTCTTTTATCCCTCATTCACACTATAGGGCTGACCCTGAGCCCTATTGGGCTGGCTAGCCCACATTCACACTATAGGGCTGACCCTGAGCCCTATTGGGCTGGCTAGCCCTCATTCACACTATAGGGCTGACCCTGAGCCCTATTGGGCTGGCTAGCCCTCATTCACACTATAGGGCTGACCCTGAGCCCTATTGGGCTGGCTAGCCCTCATTCACACTATAGGGCTGACCCTGAGCCCTATTGGGCTGGCTAGCCCTCATTCACACTATAGGGCTGACCCTGAGCCCTATTGACCCTGAGCCCTACTGTGCTGGCTTGGATAGTTTATTTTCACATGATCCTGTCCAGCATAGTTCCATCTACCATAGTGGATGTGTAACCTGGCCAGCGCCGTACAGCTCGCTTTGGCTCATAGTGAAAAGGGGATTATTTTGTTGTAGTTGGTTTTACTCGCGTTTACATTTTTTCTGCTTGTTTCTTAATGACAATGATTTTTAAAGGTGTTCTCTCGATATTATAGTAAATATTGCAGGCATCTTGGGTAGTATTTTCGCTCTCCTGTGTGTGTGTGTGTGTGTGTGTCTATGAGTGAGCGAGAGAAAGAGAGAGCGAGAGAAAGAGAGAGTGAGAGAGAGTTTAATTTCGAGAAGAAAAAAAAGACAATCATTCAGAATGTTTATGATGCGTGGCACATTAATAATAGTATTTTACATGACAGCCACGACACGTGAACCAGGAGCTGAGAGAACAGTAGCACATCACAAAGGAGCAGTGGACTGTGTCTTACAGAGAATGACACATAAAACACAATGAAAGGGAAAAAGACTCAATGTGGCTAGAAATATGAACCAAGGACGAACGTAAGAGACAACTGTAACATGACAAATGACATCTGGTTCCACGACACTCAATCAGCTACAACGGCTTCAACACCTTTGATGTTCTTCTCACTTAAACCCAAAACATTGTTGCTATTTTATATGGAACATATGTGATATGTATTTGTCTTCATTTTGTTGAACAGATATTTATTTCTTAATGGTATCTATCAATCACTTCTGTAATGGTAATGTTATCAATCTCATTAAAAAAGTATTGCATAATGTTATCGATCTGCTTACAGCTACAGTACATTCCTCTGCAACTGCATAACGTTGAATGTGGTTTTTCAACACTTTACAATATGATTTCGGCTTAATTCCACGTATACATGCAGATAAATACCCACATTTGTTGTATTATAATATTCATTTGACCAAAGTATGATGGGACATTTCTAACAGGATGGAAACCATTGGAAGAAGGTACCTGATCACATTCAAGGTCCATAAGGACACTTATATCACCTGTTGTTGTTGTGGGCTGTAACTCACTGTACACATCATAACCACATGATCACGGTACTACTGCAACAATAAATTATTTTATTTTCTACAAATTGTTTCTTTGAATGCCTCAAATTGTAAGCCTTGAAATAGATACCCAGACCCTGTTGAATGCTCCTGCAGTTTATTCAGTTTCTACCTCAAGGGTCAGTCTCATTGGTCTGTAGCAGAGATCAAGGCCCTCACTAAAGTTAAATAATCAGGGTCAGTCTCATAGGTCTGTAGCAGATATCAAGGCCCTCACTAAAGTTAAATAATCAGGGTCAGTCTCATAGGTCTGTAGCAGATATCAAGGCCCTCACTAAAGTTAAATAATCAGGGTCAGTCTCATAGGTCTGTAGCAGATACCAAGGCCCTCACTAAAGTTAAATAATCAGGGTCAGTCTCATAGGTCTGTAGCAGATATCAAGGCCCTCACTAAAGTTAAATAATCAGGGTCAGTCTCATAGGTCTGTAGCAGATATCAAGGCCCTCACTAAAGTTAAATAATCAGAGTCAGTCTCATAGGTCTGTAGCAGATATCAAGGCCCTCACTAAAGTTAAATAATCAGAGTCAGTCTCATAGGTCTGTAGCAGATATCAAGGCCCTCACTAAAGTTAAATAATCAGGGTCAGTCTCATAGGTCTGTAGCAGATATCAAGGCCCTCACTAAAGTTAACTAATCAGGGTCAGTCTCATAGGTCTGTAGCAGATATCAAGGCCCTCACTAAAGTTAAATAATCAGGGTCAGTCTCATAGGTCTGTAGCAGATATCAAGGCCCTCACTAAAGTTAAATAATCAGGGTCAGTCTCATAGGTCTGTAGCAGATATCAAGGCCCTCACTAAAGTTAAATAATCAAGGTCAGTCTCATAGGTCTGTAGCAGATATCAAGGCCCTCACTAAAGTTAAATAATCAAGGTCAGTCTCATAGGTCTGTAGCAGATATCAAGGCCCTCACTAAAGTTAAATAATCAGTAATATGTTGAAGTCTGAATAGCATGACCTTGGCCATGTTTATGTACTGTAGCTAGGCAACGCTACTGAAAGAACCCCATCCTCCTTCACATAGAACACAACTCTGTCAGAGCCATAACGATGACTGACACTAGATGCTGATAGGCAGATAGCTGACCTGATTCTTCCCAGCCACATCAGAGACAGAGCAGAGACAGGACAGAGCCGAGATGAGATGAGACAGGGACAGAGAAGAGACAGAGAAGAGACAGAGACGAGACAGAACAGAGCAGAGACAGAACAGAACAGAAAAGAGGGTGACAGAACAGAAAAGAGACTGAGACAGAGACAGAACAGAACAGAAAAGAGGGTGACAGAACAGAAAAGAGACTGAGACAGAACAGGGGAGAAGGGGGATGACAGGGGAAAAGGGAGGATGACAGGGTAAAAGAGGGGATGACAGGGGAGAAGGGGGATGACAGGGGAGAAGGGAGGATGACAGGGTAAAAGAGGGGATGACAGGGGAGAAGGGGGATGACAGGGGAGAAGGGGGGATGACAGGGGAGAAGGGAGATGACAGGGAGAAGGGAGGATGACAGGGGAGAAGGGAGGATGACAGGGGAGAATGGGGGATGACAGGGAAAAAGGGGATGATAGGGGAGAAGGGGAGATGACAGGGGAGGGTGGGATAGTACGCCTGGAGATAATCCCTTTATTTCTAACCGGAAAATATGTATCCTTAGTAGAGGGGAAGGAGAGAGACGAGAGACAACAAAAAGAGAGAGGGTTGAGAGAGACAGAGAGAGAGAGAGGTGGGTACAACGAAATGAGAGGCCCGGTCTACAATCCACAGGAAGCTCCAGAAAGCTTATATTTTGCAGAAGCCCTCCTCTGACGGCAGTAATTGGACAGAAAGACAGATCCTTGGCAAATCGTTAATGCATCCACAAACCCAAACAGAGCACTGCAGTTGTCTAGAGATTCTCATTAAGATCCAACTCACAGGGCCAGGAGCCGGATGGTGTGAGGGAGGGAGGGAGAGAGAGAGAGAGAGACAGAGAGAGAGAAAGAAGGAAAGAGAAAGAGAGGAAGTAAGGGAAAGAGAGGGAGAAAGAGAGAGGGAGAAAGAGAAAGAGAGCGAGAGAGAAAGAGAGAAAACACTGGGAACTCAGCCAACAAGAAAAGGAAATGGCTATAAAATATGACTGATGGACATTGGCTGTTTAAATACAGCCCTTCATGCTGTTCATTTCATCACAGAAAGTACACGAGGGAGGAGAAAGAGAGAGGGGGATAAGGGGGGAGTTTACAGTAAAGTGCTTGCCAACATGAAGTTCATCACGCATCTTTTAGAACAATTGAATTGTCCGAAAATGTATTTTCTTAAATGATACTATGGATAGAGATGATGAATGAGTTCACTGACTTCTTGCCTAGTGACTTGAACATGAGTGTTTTCTAGTGTCATCATCTATCACTCAACAGCAGCCCTGCCAGTCAGAGTAACAGAGGGGGCTGATTCTGAATAACTATATAGGCTAATGGCCATATCATCACAGACATTGTTAGGCCAGGTGTGGGATGGTTATTCTAACCTGGATTGTTAGGCCAGGTGTTGGATGGTTACTCTAACCTGGATTGTTAGGCCAGGTGTGGGATGGTTACTCTAACCTGGATTGTTAGGCCAGGTGTTGGATGGTTACTCTAACCTGGATTGTTAGGCCAGGTGTGGGATGGTTATTCTAACCTGGATTGTTAGGCCAGGTGTGGGATGGTTATTCTAACCTGGATTGTTAGGCCAGGTGTGGGATGGTTATTCTAACCTGGATTGTTAGGCCAGGTGTGGGATGGTTATTCTAACCTGGATTGTTAGGCCAGGTGTGGGATGGTTATTCTAACCTGGATTGTTAGGCCAGGTGTTGGATGGTTACTCTAACCTGGATTGTTAGGCCAGGTGTGGGATGGTTATTCTAACCTGGATTGTTAGGCCAGGTGTGGGATGGTTATTCTAACCTGGATTGTTAGGCCAGGTGTGGGATGGTTACTCTAACCTGGATTGTTAGGCCAGGTGTGGGATGGTTATTCTAACCTGGATTGTTAGGCCAGGTTTCGGATACTTACTCTAACCTGGATCGTTAGGCCAGGTGTTGGATGGTTATTCTAACCTGGATTGTTAGGCCAGGTTTCGGATACTTACTCTAACCTGGATTGTTAGGCCAGGTGTGGGATGGTTATTCTAACCTGGATCGTTAGGCCAGGTGTTGGATGGTTATTCTAACCTGGATCGTTAGGCCAAAACACAATGCGCAGAACGAACGGCCGAAGGAATGAACTGCAGAAGACCTTCAGATGGATCTTGGGCTGGGTACGCTCCCTAAAACTGATCTTGGGCTGGGTACGCTCCCTAAAACTGATCTTGGGCTGGGTACGCTCCCTAAAACTGATCTTGGGATGGGTACGCTCCCTAAAACTGATCTTGGGCTGGGTACGCTCCCTAAAACTGTCAGGACCATGTGGTTCTGATTAAGGTTGAATATTTTCCATCAATTCTGCAAGAAAATGGCAAGCTTCTCCCGAGCATCCTGGGTATTCCTGTTCAACCTGAGTCTGACGTAATTACACCTCATTTAGTTGATGTAGCCTAGTTTTAAAAGTAGGCCTATGAAACACTGTTGGCTGAGCGGTAAAATATGATGTGGTTATTATTACAGCCTAGTGAAAATGTTTTAGTCTACCTTCGACTGAAAGATGTTAGCCAGCTTGTTAAGTCCTTTTCTCTCCCCTTGTACCTGGCTGTCAGGGGGATTTGGAAAGGTTGTGGCTGTTTTTATATTATGATAACCCACTTACTGTGGCATATCCGATGCAGCGTTTAATAAACAGATTAACAATAGCAGCATAAGCATAGATTCAGCACCATGGATAGAGCCGCGGTTGATCAATCCCCCGCAAATCTGACTAGTCAAGCCTGTGATCTCTTGCATGAGACTAGCCGGATTTGAAAAAGTCGCTTTTTGATTAAAATAAAGTTCTGAAGTCCGCCATTTTTCCTCTTAAGACATGTCACCCACTTTGAAGCTAAAACAAAGTAAAGTCATAGGCCTGCAGATGAGACAGAGATCCCAAATAGTTTTTTTGTAAAAATGATTTCGACAAAATTGAGTACAAGGCAAATACATAAACTTTCATCTTACGATGTGAAATGCTTCCTAACCGAAACAGTTGGGAAGAGTTTGTGTAAATATTATGATGACATTTTGTGACGTTTTTGTTTGTTTGGACTTCAGTGGGGGTTTTTCGGCTGTTCGGGCAAACAACATTTTTTTCTGGAGGCAAGCTGAAGTTCGGAGCCGAAGTCTAAGCCCCTTCGTTGGTGATTGGTCAACAGTAGCGATTCTTTAATAACGAGAGATGACTTGTTTTCATGCATTTTTTCTTTGAGAAATACTGCACCAAACATCTTAGTTAGATGTAAGAATTTGTTCTTAACTGACTTGCTTACTTAAATAAAGGTTAAATTAAATTAAATGTAAAAAAAAAAAAAAAAAAAAATAAAAAATTACGAGACTAAAATCCTCCTCTGCTAAAATTAATTAGAGATTTCTTGAGTTGTCTTAGATTCATTCGGACTATTTTGAGGAAATGTACGGCATCTCAAAATGGACAAACAGTACTATTGCCACCTTTTTCAAATGTTTCAAGCAAAGGTATTTTAAGGGAGAATGCGAGCACGCTCGTTCGGTTTCGGCTAGCCGAGTTAGGCTAGGCGCCAGCCGAACTGAAGAATGCTGACGCCTTAAGCCGTCCAGCCTCACACACACCAGGAACCTTCCTCTTAAACTGTGCATCCTATACGTAAAGGCTGTTGGCACCCCCTAGAGAGGAGCCCTTTTCCATAGGCTAAAACATGTTACCTCTCACGCCCCTGAGTCGAACCAAACGCAATGCTCGGTCCCTCTGGGTGACCCTATCATGATGAATCTGCTATCATAATGAATCTGTTGATAGACTGCATTCCCCCCAGCATACTTCCACCCACCTCAACAACGCATGCTGGTCATGCCCCTTTGTTCTACAAATCCTGCACCTATTGGAAATCATGTGACTATAAGCCTACCTTTCCCCTCCATTGGCAGTAAGTCATGTGACTATAGGCCTACCTTTCCCCTCCCTTGGCAGTAAGTCATGTGACTATAGGCCTACCTTTCCCCTCCCTTGGCAGTAAGTCATGTGACTATAAGCCTACCTTTCCCCTCCCTTGGCAGTAAGTCATGTGACTATAAGCCTACCTTTCCCCTCCCTTGGCAGTAAGTCATGTGACTATAGGCCTACCTATCCCCTCCCTTGGCAGTAAGTCATGTGACTATAGGCCTACCTATCCCCTCCTGGGCAGTAAGTCATGTGACTATAGGCCTACCTTTCCCCTCCCTTGGCAGTAAGTCATGTGACTATAGGCCTACCTTTCCCCTCCCTTGGCAGTAAGTCATGTGACTATAGGTCTACCTATCCCCTCCCTTGGCAGTAAGTCATGTGACTATAGGCCTACCTATCCCCTCCTGGGCAGTAAGTCATGTGACTATAGGCCTACCTTTCCCCTCCCTTGGCAGTAAGTCATGTGACTATAGGCCTACCTTTCCCCTCCCTTGGCAGTAAGTCATGTGACTATAGGCCTACCTTTCCCCTCCCAGGGCAGTAAGTCATGTGACTATAGGCCTACCTTTCCCCTCCCTGGGCAGTAAATCATGTGACTATAGGCCTACCTTTCCCCTCCCTGGGCAGTAAGTCATGTGACTATAGGCCTACCTTTCCCCTCCTGGGCAGTAAGTCATGTGACTATAGGCCTACCTATCCCCTCCTGGGAAGTAAGTAATGTGACTATAGGCCTACCTTTCCCCTCCATGGGCAGTAAGTCATGTGACTATAAGCCTACCTTTCCCCTCCCTTGGCAGTAAGTCATGTGACTATAAGCCTACCTTACCCCTCCCTTGGCAGTAAGTCATGTGACTATAAGCCTACCTTACCCCTCCCTTGGCAGTAAGTCATGTGGCTATAGGCCTACTTTTCCCCTCCCTTTGGCTGTGTGAGATATGGTACCCGTTGGCACACACACACGAATTTGAATGTGACAATCATTCATTGCCCATCTCCGTTTGGAAAACATGCTGGTGCCCACCCAGAGCCTTTTGTCGGTCTCAGTAAAGTGAGAGTAGCCTAATTCTAGAATACCCTCTATCGCTTTAAGACGCCATGTGGGAGGGGCGTGGTCAGACTCACCAAAGGAGTGGAAACGCGATGAACGTTGCACCGGTGTACAGCAACGCCTGACAGAAGCACAGAGGATGCATCATAGCTGCTATTTTACTCTGGAAACCAACTTCACTATCTTATTTTGATGTTGTTTTTTTTCAAAATAAAAATAATAGAATTGGGAGTTTGGAAGAGTCGATAGGATATATATTCTCTACATTTTGCCTGGTCCCGTTGTTGAGCGGAGCCTAGCCTACTACAAGACAAGCCAACGTTGTTGTGTGATGAACGCGCCCTTGTCTTGAACCTGGGGGCCCGTTGAAACTGTCACGCGGATCAAAGCCTTGTGAATGGGATGCTTTTCACGGTGAGTTCCGCGTGGCCTATGCATGCGCTTTAAATTAGATTCATTTAAAAAATATAACTTAATTGTAGATATTTTATTCCGTCTTGATCATAGTGCATGCAGCTTACAAACAGACAGAAGCGCAGATATGGGGGGACCACGGGGGGTGAATATTGGGAGGGGAGACGCTTTTGTAATCATCAACCAGGCTACTTATTGTCCCCTCGTCAGTGATCATCGGTTGTGTTGAAACGGGGCTTAACTAGGGTCATTTCATGATTCTCTTTTTAACAGTTTAATTGGAGTAGTTATCTCCTTTCTGTCGAGTGTAGACTATTCCTCACATTACAAAGAACAGCCAAATGCAACATGCAGTGGTTTTGGGCGCTGCCGGGTGCCTGTTTATTGAATGCAACGATGTTGCAAAAATGACGGTAGTCAGTAGAAATAGGCTCGTGTTACTTTGTTGCCTTTTCTGTGTCTGGGTTCATGATCATTTTCTTTGCGTCTTGAAATCAATAGAATAAGACGGTGTTTTAGGTTTTCTGTTAGAATGCTGCTTTCAGTGGACTTGTAATTATTTTCATATTTCTTAACTTTATATTCGACTGATTCATTTAGAAGTTGTGTAGCTTCGAGGAATTCAAGGAAATGTGGTGCGACTCACTTTTTATAATGTTAAAAAGAAAAGCATCGGTTGTATTGAAGGCGGTGGGGCTGTAGCTCCTGGATACGTTGACTAGGGGAGCATGATGGTGACTCCGGTGATATCTTTTCTCATGTACTCCATCATACCATGTCCACGAACAACGTCCTCTTTGATAGCCTAACTACGAATTGGTTGCACCAGAGCACTTTCTTAAAGAACATACATTTGACAGAATGGGAGAAAATGCATTTTTGCCAACTCACTCTGCAGCGTTGGTGGATGTGAGTTTGGATCTCAGGCCAGAGAATTGTTCAATCATTAACCAGCAGACATTAGATAAAGTGGAACTGCTGGTGACAGAATGGACAAACTGACCCTGTTAAGTCCAAAACTGTACACACACACACACACACACACACACACACACACACACACACACACACACACACTTCGTAGCAGACATTTCACCTACTGTTTCTCCTCTCGTCATGCGTATGCTCTGGTACACAGGTCAATGTGCATCCCATTCTCCCAAACCATTACCCTCCCAGCCAGAGAGACTGTTGACATGGCAACCAGATCTGTGTCACTGGGCATGGCTGTCAGGGTCATGGCATCAGATCAGCTCATTGGCTGGGAGTCCTCTACTGTCTGTGTTCCAAATGGCACCATAGTAACTATACGGTGCACTACTTCTGACCAGGGCCCATAGGGAGACATTTGGGACGCAGGTTCTCTGGTCCTCCTGTCATAATGGACCATGGGGGGACCAGAGTGGACATTTGTGGACATTTGTCCAATCGTTTCTCATTGGACAAATGTAGGTAGTTGCCTCCCGAGTTTCACTCAGGTTTCTAAATGTTTTGTTGAATCTAGAATATTGGCGGATAAATCAAACGTTTCAATTGTCATTAAATGAATGGATTTTTTCCTGTGTCTGTGTTCCTGTGTGGAAGCTGTGAACCACTGTGTTCTGTCTTTACCATGTACTGTGTTGTGGGGGGGGGGGGCCATGCATCCTGCTTTAAACTGAACTCTGTCATAGAACGTGTGTGTGTTGTGGGGGGGGGAGGCCATGCATCCTGCTTTAAACTGAACTCTGTCATAGAACGTGTGTGTGTGGGGGGGGGGCCATGCATCCTGCTTTAAACTGATCTCTGTCATAGAACGTGTGTGTGGGGGGGGGGGGGCCATGCATCCTGCTTTAAACTGAACTCTGTCATAGAACGTGTGTGTGTTGTGGGGGGGGGAGGCCATGCATCCTGCTTTAAACTGAACTCTGTCATAGAACGTGTGTGTGGGGGGGGGGGGCCATGCATCCTGCTTTAAACTGAACTCTGTCATAGAACGTGTGTGTGTGGGGGGGGGGCCATGCATCCTGCTTTAAACTGAACTCTGTCATAGAACGTGTGTGTGGGGGGGGGGGGCCATGCATCCTGCTTTAAACTGAACTCTGTCATAGAACGTGTGTGTGTTGTGGGGGGGGGAGGCCATGCATCCTGCTTTAAACTGAACTCTGTCATAGAACGTGTGTGTGTGGGGGGGGGGCCATGCATCCTGCTTTAAACTGAACTCTGTCATAGAACGTGTGTGTGGGGGGGGGGGGCCATGCATCCTGCTTTAAACTGAACTCTGTCATAGAACGTGTGTGTGTTGTGGGGGGGGGAGGCCATGCATCCTGCTTTAAACTGAACTCTGTCATAGAACGTGTGTGTGTGGGGGGGGGCCATGCATCCTGCTTTAAACTGAACTCTGTCATAGAACGTGTGTGTGGGGGGGGGGGGCCATGCATCCTGCTTTAAACTGAACTCTGTCATAGAACGTGTGTGTGGGGGGGGGGGGCCATGCATCCTGCTTTAAACTGAACTCTGTCATAGAACGTGTGTGTGTGGGGGGGGGCCATGCATCCTGCTTTAAACTGAACTCTGTCATAGAACGTGTGTGTGTGGGGGGGGGGGGCCATGCATCCTGCTTTAAACTGAACTCTGTCATAGAACGTGTGTGTGTGGGGGGGGGGCCATGCATCCTGCTTTAAACTGAACTCTGTCATAGAACGTGTGTGTGGGGGGGGGGGGCCATGCATCCTGCTTTAAACTGAACTCTGTCATAGAACGTGTGTGTGTTGTGGGGGGGGGAGGCCATGCATCCTGCTTTAAACTGAACTCTGTCATAGAACGTGTGTGTGTGGGGGGGGGGCCATGCATCCTGCTTTAAACTGAACTCTGTCATAGAACGTGTGTGTGGGGGGGGGGGGGCCATGCATCCTGCTTTAAACTGAACTCTGTCATAGAACGTGTGTGTGTTGTGGGGGGGGGAGGCCATGCATCCTGCTTTAAACTGAACTCTGTCATAGAACGTGTGTGTGTGGGGGGGGGGCCATGCATCCTGCTTTAAACTGAACTCTGTCATAGAACGTGTGTGTGGGGGGGGGGGCCATGCATCCTGCTTTAAACTGAACTCTGTCATAGAACGTGTGTGTGTGGGGGGGGGGGGCATGCATCCTGCTTTAAACTGAACTCTGTCATAGAACGTGTGTGTGTGGGGGGGGGCCATGCATCCTGCTTTAAACTGAACTCTGTCATAGAACGTGTGTGTGTGGGGGGGGGGCCATGCATCCTGCTTTAAACTGAACTCTGTCATAGAACGTGTGTGTGGGGGGGGGGGGCCATGCATCCTGCTTTAAACTGAACTCTGTCATAGAACGTGTGTGTGTGTATGGGGGGTTGACATTCCAGGAAATTCCAATATAAACAGTTATTTTCTCCTAGGAATGTCTGCGGACCGCGACACTTAGCTGAGTGATACTGAGTATGTGGTGAAGGGTTGTACCCTGTAGTCTGGTTGACTGATGTTGTGTTGCCAGTTCAACACTTAGAAGTGGGTCTTTCAGCGACCAGTGACGCTTTGACGTTGGAATGGATCCATCTATGTCATTGGTTCCCCTCCTCTGATCCTGACTGTTTACTGTTCTGACAGGTTGTATCCCAGCTGACACCCTGTCCCCTATAGTCTGTATCCCAGGTGACACCCTGTCCCCTATAGTCTGTATCCCAGCTGACACCCTGTCCCCTATAGTCTGTATCCCAGCTGACACCCTGTCCCCTATAGTCTGTATCCCAGCTGACACCCTGTCCCCTCTAGTCTGTATCCCAGCTGACACCCTGTCCCCTCTAGTCTGTATCCCAGCTGACACCCTGTCCCCTATAGTCTGTATCCCAGCTGACACCCTGTCCCCTATAGTCTGTATCCCAGCTGACACCCTGTCCCCTATAGTCTGTATCCCAACTGACACCCTGTCCCCTATAGTCTGTATCCCAGCTGACACCCTGTCCCCTATAGTCTGTATCCCAGCTGACACCCTGTCCCCTATAGTCTGTATCCCAGCTGACACCCTGTCCCCTATAGTGCTCTACATAAGATCCTGCTAGGGAATAGCGTGTTTAGGATGCAGACATCATTTGACCGTATTGTCCTCTCTTGCTTTTGGCACACAGTTCTAAAGGTCTCTAACTAAGTAACTAACTAGGTCCATGATTTGTGTACAGGAGTTAACCTCTGAGCTGTGGTTCGTTAGTTCACTGCGACACAGCAGACTTGATGTAACCCCTGTTATGTTGCCCCAACATCTACATTCCAAGGGGGTTTGGTGAGTCTCAAATGTCACTGTGAATACTGTGTTTGTTCCTGGGAGTCTTTTGTTTCAGGCCTGATAATAATAGTGTGTGTGTGTGTGCATACTAGCGTGATAGTAGAGTTTGTTCACAAGCCAGAGGAAATGTTTATTCAGCAACCCCCTGCTATCTGGGGTCCTAAGGACGTCCGACTCATTATATAGTCCTCTACACTCTCTCGTGTTATACAGTCCTCTACACTCTCTCGTGTTATACAGTCCTCTACACTCTCTCGTCGTCATACAGTCCTCTACACTCTCTCGTCGTCATACAGTCCTCTACACTCTCTCGTGTTATACAGTCCTCTACACTCTCTCGTCGTCGTACAGTCCTCTACACTCTCTCGTCGTCGTACAGTCCTCTGCACTCTCTCGTCGTCGTACAGTCCTCTGCACTCTCTCGTCGTCGTACAGTCCTCTGCACTCTCTCGTCGTCGTACAGTCCTCTGCACTCTCTCGTCGTCGTACAGTCCTCTGCACTCTCTCGTCGTCGTACAGTCCTCTGCACTCTCTCGTCGTCGTACAGTCCTCTGCACTCTCTCGTCGTCGTACAGTCCTCTGCACTCTCTCGTCGTCGTACAGTCCTCTGCACTCTCTCGTCGTCGTACAGTCCTCTGCACTCTCTCGTCGTCGTACAGTCCTCTGCACTCTCTCGTCGTCGTACAGTCCTCTGCACTCTCTCGTCGTCGTACAGTCCTCTGCACTCTCTCGTCGTCGTACAGTCCTCTGCACTCTCTCGTCGTCGTACAGTCCTCTGCACGCTCTCGTCGTCGTACAGTCCTCTGCTCGCTCTCGTCGTCGTACAGTCCTCTGCTCGCTCTCGTCGTCGTACAGTCCTCTGCTCGCTCTCGTCGTCGTACAGTCCTCTGCTCGCTCTCGTCGTCGTACAGTCCTCTGCTCGCTCTCGTCGTCGTACAGTCCTCTGCTCGCTCTCGTCGTCGTACAGTCCTCTGCTCGCTCTCGTCGTCGTACAGTCCTCTGCTCGCTCTCGTCGTCGTACAGTCCTCTGCTCGCTCTCGTCGTCGTACAGTCCTCTGCTCGCTCTCGTCGTCGTACAGTCCTCTGCTCGCTCTCGTCGTCGTACAGTCCTCTGCTCGCTCTCGTCGTCGTACAGTCCTCTGCTCGCTCTCGTCGTCGTACAGTCCTCTGCTCGCTCTCGTCGTCGTACAGTCCTCTGCTCGCTCTCGTCGTCGTACAGTCCTCTGCTCGCTCTCTCGTCGTCGTACAGTCCTCTGCTCGCTCTCTCGTCGTCGTACAGTCCTCTGCTCGCTCTCTCGTCGTCGTACAGTCCTCTGCTCGCTCTCTCGTCGTCGTACAGTCCTCTGCTCGCTCTCTCGTCGTCGTACAGTCCTCTGCTCGCTCTCTCGTCGTCGTACAGTCCTCTGCTCGCTCTCTCGTCGTCGTACAGTCCTCTGCTCGCTCTCTCGTCGTCGTACAGTCCTCTGCTCGCTCTCTCGTCGTCGTACAGTCCTCTGCTCGCTCTCGTCGTCGTACAGTCCTCTGCTCGCTCTCGTCGTCGTACAGTCCTCTGCTCGCTCTCGTCGTCGTACAGTCCTCTGCTCGCTCTCGTCGTCGTACAGTCCTCGCTCTCTCGTCGTCGTACAGTCCTCGCTCTCTCGTCGTCGTACAGTCCTCGCTCTCTCGTCGTCGTACAGTCCTCGCTCTCTCGTCGTCGTACAGTCCTCGCTCTCTCGTCGTCGTACAGTCCTCGCTCTCTCGTCGTCGTACAGTCCTCGCTCTCTCGTCGTCGTACAGTCCTCGCTCTCTCGTCGTCGTACAGTCCTCGCTCTCTCGTCGTCGTACAGTCCTCGCTCTCTCGTCGTCGTACAGTCCTCGCTCTCTCGTCGTCGTACAGTCCTCGCTCTCTCGTCGTCGTACAGTCCTCGCTCTCTCGTCGTCGTACAGTCCTCTGCTCGCTCTCGTCGTCGTACAGTCCTCTGCTCGCTCTCGTCGTCGTACAGTCCTCTGCTCGCTCTCTCGTCGTCGTACAGTCATGCTCGCTCTCGTCGTCGTACAGTCATGCTCGCTCTCTCGTCGTCGTACAGTCATGCTCGCTCTCGTCGTCGTACAGTCATGCTCGCTCTCGTCGTCGTACAGTCATGCTCGCTCTCGTCGTCGTACAGTCATGCTCGCTCTCGTCGTCGTACAGTCCTCTGCTCGCTCTCGTCGTCGTACTGTCCTCTGCTCGCTCTCGTCGTCGTACTGTCCTCTGCTCGCTCTCGTCGTCGTACTGTCCTCTGCTCGCTCTCGTCGTCGTACTGTCCTCTGCTCGCTCTCGTCGTCGTACTGTCCTCTGCTCGCTCTCGTCGTCGTACTGTCCTCTGCTCGCTCTCGTCGTCGTACTGTCCTCTGCTCGCTCTCGTCGTCGTACTGTCCTCTGCTCGCTCTCGTCGTCGTACTGTCCTCTGCTCGCTCTCGTCGTCGTACTGTCCTCTGCTCGCTCTCGTCGTCGTACTGTCCTCTGCTCGCTCTCGTCGTCGTACTGTCCTCTGCTCGCTCTCGTCGTCGTACTGTCCTCTGCTCGCTCTCGTCGTCGTACAGTCCTCTGCTCGCTCTCGTCGTCGTACAGTCCTCTACACTCTCTCGTCGTCGTACAGTCCTCTACACTCTCTCGTCGTCGTACAGTCCTCTACACTCTCTCGTCGTCATGCTCGCTCTCGTCGTCATACTGTCCTCTGCTCGCTCTCGTCGTCATACAGTCCTCTGCTCGCTCTCGTCGTCATACAGTCCTATGCTCGCTCTCGTCGTCATACAGTCCTGTGCTCGCTCTCGTCGTCATACAGTCCTGTGCTCGCTCTCGTCGTCATACAGTCCTCTACACTCTCTCGTCGTCGTACAGTCCTCTACACTCTCTCGTCGTCATGCTCGCTCTCGTCGTCATACAGTCCTATGCTCGCTCTCGTCGTCATACAGTCCTATGCTCGCTCTCGTCGTCATACAGTCCTGTGCTCGCTCTCGTCGTCATACAGTCCTGTGCTCGCTCTCGTCGTCATACAGTCATGCTCCCTCTCGTCGTCATACTGTCCTCTGCTCGCTCTCGTCGTCATACTGTCCTCTGCTCGCTCTCGTCGTCATACAGTCCTATGCTCGCTCTCGTCGTCATACAGTCCTATGCTCGCTCTCGTCGTCATACAGTCCTGTGCTCGCTCTCGTCGTCATACAGTCCTGTGCTCGCTCTCGTCGTCATACAGTCCTCTACACTCTCTCGTCGTCATACAGTCATGCTCCCTCTCGTCGTCATACTGTCCTCTGCTCGCTCTCGTCGTCATACTGTCCTCTGCTCGCTCTCGTCGTCATACAGTCCTATGCTCGCTCTCGTCGTCATACAGTCCTCTACACTCTCTCGTCGTCATACAGTCCTGTGCTCGCTCTCGTCGTCATACAGTCCTCTACACTCTCTCGTCGTCATACAGTCATGCTCCCTCTCGTCGTCATACTGTCCTCTGCTCGCTCTCGTCGTCATACAGTCCTCTGCTCGCTCTCGTCGTCATACAGTCCTATGCTCGCTCTCGTCGTCATACAGTCCTCTGCTCGCTCTCGTCGTCATACAGTCCTCTGCTCGCTCTCGTCGTCATACAGTCCTCTGCTCGCTCTCGTCGTCATACAGTCCTCTGCTCGCTCTCGTCGTCATACAGTCCTCTTCACTCTCTCGTCGCCATACAGTCCTGTGCTCGCTCTCATCGTCATACAGTCCTCTACACTCTCTTGTCGTTATACAGTCCTCTACACACTCTCGTCGTCATACAGTCCTCTACACTCTCTCGTCGTCATACTCGCTCTCGTCGTCATACAGTCCTCTACACTCTCTCGTCGTCATGCTCCCTCTCGTCGTCATACTGTCCTCTGCTCGCTCTCGTCGTCATACTGTCCTCTGCTCGCTCTCGTCGTCATACAGTCCTCTGCTCGCTCTCGTCGTCATACAGTCCTCTGCTCGCTCTCGTCGTCATACAGTCCTATGCTCGCTCTCGTCGTCATACAGTCCTCTGCTCGCTCTCGTCGTCATACAGTCCTCTGCTCGCTCTCGTCGTCATACAGTCCTCTGCTCGCTCTCGTCGTCATACAGTCCTCTGCTCGCTCTCGTCGTCATACAGTCCTCTGCTCGCTCTCGTCGTCATACAGTCCTCTTCACTCTCTCGTCGCCATACGGTCCTCTACACTCTCTCGTCGTCATACGGTCCTCTACACTCTCTCGTCGTCATACGGTCCTCTATACTCTCTCGTCGTCATACGGTCCTCTACACTCTCTCGTCGTCATACGGTCCTCTACACTCTCTCGTCGTCATACGGTCCTCTACACTCTCTCGTCGTCATACGGTCCTCTACACTCTCTCGTCGTCATACGGTCCTCTACACTCTCTCGTCGTCATACGGTCCTCTACACTCTCTCGTCGTCATACGGTCCTTTGCTCGCTCTGAAAAGATGAGTGTCAACATTCTGATGCATCTAAAGTACAGGTAACAGTGAAAGGTCAGGAAGCAACCACACTCACAGTACAGTTTAGAAGTACAATACAACATCATTAAAACCTTATTGCTGCTGGTTGTTTTAGATTAGTGTCTGTTTGTTTAGAGTGTGGATTGATGTGTGAGTTAATTTCTGTTGAGATGGGAGACTCCTACTCCCCCTGCCCTTCCTGTGGCCCCAGACCTTTATATACACACACACACACTCCCCTGTACCGCCACAGTGTGTGTCACCAGTAATTGCCATGTAGAGCTAACTGATGTCAGTTAACTTATCTTTCTAGTGTAATTAGGAACATTCCTTTAGCACTGTGCAGAACACAGTTCAACAGCCATGGATGTGTGTCTCAGATGTTCACCAATTAGTTCAACCAATGAGGTCAAGTCTTTGGTCCAGCTGGTGAACTGGAAGGCCAAGCCTTGTGGTTTAGGAACTGAGGACAGCAGTCATTTTAAGAAGGAAAACTAACCATCCCCCATATCTTACCTCTGATAAAACCTCCAAGTGTATCATTTTAGATGGCTGAGAATTAGAATGCATTTGGATATTCCTTGAATGTTCCTGAGTTCCACTCTGTTCTAATTTCCTTCACCCTCAGTGTGCCCGCTCTCTTTAGGCTGTGTAGTAAGTCTTCTAAATGCCATGGAGGGAGGTGGCCCCTCTGAAGGCCTCTGCCTGTTTAGTTCTAGATGCCATGGAGGGAGGTGGCCCCTCTGAAGGCCTCTGCCTGTTTACTTCTAGATGCCACGCTCACTGCCATTACATCACTCTGTGCACTGCTTGCAAATGGAGGGTATATTACTGTCACCGTTTACCAGTAAACTACCAGTGTTTTGGTAACGTTCAAGGATTTTATGTACTTTTTTCACAAGACATCTAGTGTCTCTTTTGGGTCCTTCAGATTTGTACAGATGTGTGTAATTATCTCTGTCCCTCTGTGTGGCCTTATCGCATGTCACATATTCAAAGATATCAGATTTAAAAATATTAAAAATAATAGAACAACAAAGCTGTAAATCATTATCCTGAATACAAACCAACTTAGTGAATATCATTGGTATTTAATGAGGGTTTCAGCATGAAATATCCTTTTAGTTTTCTGTAAACACGTTTATTTATCCTACTATATCACTGTCTTTGTTGTAAATGGGTTGGTCGCCAAACTGGTGCCAGTTGAGAAAAAAGTGAATAGTTAGTTGCAGAGTTAATTAAATATAACGCCCGTGTGTGTTTGTGTACAGTGGCAAGAACAAGTATAAACCCTCTGGAATTACCAGGATTTCTGCATTAATTGGTCATCAGATTTGATCTGATCTTCATCTATGTCACAACAACAGACAAACACAGTGTGAGTAAACTAATTAACACACAAATTATAATTTTTATTGTCTATATTGAATAGATCATTTAAACATTCCCAGTGTAGGTTGGAAAAGTATGTGAACCTCTAGGCTAATGACTTCTCCAAGCTCATTTGAGTCAGCTAACCTGGAGTCCAGTCAATCAGATTGGAGATGATTGTTAGAGCTGCCCTGCCCTAATTAAAAATACACTCACAAAATGTTTGTTTGATATTCACTAGTAGGTTGGCACATTTTGGGGAATATTCAGAGGTGGAAACTTTCCGTGGGAATTAATGGAAATATATGCTAAATAATATTTATACAATTTAAATGTAGATGTTTTTTGCATTGGATATATTTACCTTACCATATATGGAGACAAAACAAACCGTTTACCTTATCATAAGTAGACATAATTGCAAATGATTAAATACTTACAATATAAATTTAAAAAAACAATTTAGTTATGAATTGAACTTTAATTAAATGAGTTGACTCTTCACATGAGATGATGTCACTGAACAACAAAAAGGGAATATTGAAAGATCCCCAATGATCCATCACATCTCCCAAAAACATTTTCAACATGCATCTGTAAAATGATGGTCTAGAATCTAAAGCTTTGGTTGTCTTCCTCTCAGGCTTCCATGTCTTCTCCCTGGACTTCCTCAATGTCCACCTCTTGAACATCAGACTCTGAGGCCTCATCTTCACTGTCACTTTCCAACCTTGTTGAGGATGGCTCGTTGTCAGGCTCAAAAAGCCTCAAATTTGCCCGGATGGCCACCAATTTTTCAACCCTTGTATTGGTCAGCCTGTTGCGTGCTTTGGTGTGTGTGTGTTCCCAAACAAGGACCAGCTGAGCTCTGAGGCGGCTGATGTTGGTGGGATTTGGAGAATGATGTAGTCAACAGGAAAGAGCCTCAGATCCACAAAGTCCCTTCCGCCAGGTGGCTGATATGTTGGCACGACTGCCATATTGCATCTCCATCACAAAGTCCCTTCCACCAGGTGGCTGATCTGTTGGCACGACTGCCATATTGCATCTCCATCACAAAGCCCTTGCTTGGAAGTGTACTTCGCCAGACTGCCAAGAACGTTGCCCTCATCCACACCAAGGTGGCGAGACACTGTAGTGATAGACGCTATAGGCCCTGTTAACCTCTGCACCAGACAGGAAGCTCTTGCCAGCATACTTGGGGTCCAACATGTAGGCTGCAGCGTGTATGGGATTCAGGCAAAAGTCTTCACGCTTTTTGATGTATTTCAGAACTGCAGTTTCCTCTGCTTGGAGCAACAGTGAAGTGGTAAGAGAAGAAATCCGTACTGCCCTGCCATCTGCAAGCGGAGTCTGAACATCAGACAGGATGGCATTGTCTCCCTCAATCCGTGCAATGGCTACTGCTATAGGTTTCGGGAGTTTGAGGCTGTTTACCACTCTCTCCCAAAATACATCATCCAGGAGGATCATCTTGATGGGGTTGTCCATATCGGCAGACTGTGATATGGCCATTTCTTGGAGAAACTCCTTCCCCTCCAGGAGACTGTCAAACATGATGACAACACCACCCCAATGGGTGTTGCTGGGCAGCTTCAATGTGGTGCTCTTATTCTTCTCACTTTGCTTGGTGAGGTAGATTGCTGCTATAACTTGATGACCCTTCACATACCTAACCATTTCCTTGACACTCTTGTAGTGTATCCATTGTTTTCAGTGTCATGATTTCCTTGGAGCAGATTCAATGCATGAGCAGCACAGCCAATGGGTGTGATGTGAGGGTAGGACTCCTCCACTTTTGACCAAGCAGCCTTCATGTTCGCAGCATTGTCAGTCACCAGTGCAAATACCTTTTGTGGTCCAAGGTCATTGATGACTGCCTTCAGCTCATCTGCAATGTAGAGATCGGTGTGTCTGTTGTTCCTTGTGTCTGTGCTCTTGTAGAATATTGGTTGAGGGGTGGAGATGATGTAGCTAACTATTCCTTGCCCACGAACGTTTGACCACCTATCAGAGACGATTACAATACAGTCTGCTTTCTCTATGATTTGCATGACCTTCACTTGAACTCTGAATTCAGCAAATGAGTAGATAAAGCATGTCTGGTTGGAGGGGTGTATGCTGGGTGAAGAACATTCAGAAATCTCTTCCAATACACATTGCCTGTGAGCATCAGAGGTGAACCAGTTGCATACACACCTCTTGCATGACATTCATCAGCATTTCTCTGACTACTTTCCTCCATTGAGTCAAATATACTTCTGAATCCAGGTGGACCATGAGCTGTTGCTATTGATAAGGTGTCTGATTCATCATTTCCACCTCGAATAGAAGTAAGAGGGACTTTTGTCAGAGGTTGTGAGCGCTGAGGGAACTTTATGCACTTGGCCAGATGATTCTGCATCTTTGTTGCATTCTTCACATATGATTTGGCACAGTATTTGCAGATGTACACAGCTTTTCTGTCTACATTAGCTGCAGTGAAATGTCTCCACACATCAGATAGTGCCCGTGGCATTTTCCTGTAAAGATTAGGAAAAAATTAGTTAAAAAACCCACATACAACTACACAAACAGATAAATAGTTAAGCAGTTAGATTAAACAACTCCTTTGTAAGATAAATGTTTTAAAAATTAAACATATGGAAACAGGTGAATTAACACTCCTCAGTTAGCAGGGTCAAGCAAGCTAAAACCCACATGGTAGCAAAAACTAACTAGCAGAAATTGTTAACAAGTTAGAAATAATTTAAAAAGACTTTGCTGTAGGCTACTATTTACTAGTTAACAAAACATCATCAATGTCAAGTAGATATTTACCCCACCCAGTATTGTAATCAAAACATACCAGAAAGCATGTAGTCCTTGGCTCTGACCATGTAGTAGTGTGGGCTCAATAGCATCTCATTAGTGTGCAAGATCTTGAATCAGCTGCACATGTGATGGATGGAAGAGTGCACTGTGATTGCAGAGGGTTGCAATTCCATTGAATTGGGGATAGTTTAACCAAGATATGCCACAAGACCTAGAATTGCCTTATGTGTATCCCACAATAAAAGGCTCACTGTTATAAGCTAACTTTTCTTTGTTGAATTTAAGCAAAATACCTCAAATTCCAGGGCTTAACTTCCCATGGAAATTTCCAGGGAAATTCTCCGGAAAGTTTCCGACCCTTTGCAACCCTATTCACTAGAAGCATTGCCTGATGTGATCCATGCCCCGAATAAAAGAGATCTCAGAAGACGTAAGATTAAGAATTTTGACTTGCATAAAGCTGGAAAGGGTTACAAAAATATCTCTAAAATCATTGATGTTCATCAGTCCACGGTAAGACAAATTGTCTATAAATGGAGAAAGTTCAGCACTGTTGCTACTCTCTCTAGGATTGGCCGTCCTGCAAAGATGACTGGAAGAGCACAGCGCAGAATGCTCACTGAGGTTAAGAACAATCCTAGAGTGTCAACTAAAGACTTACAGAAATCTCTGGAACATGCTAACATCTCTGTTGACGAGTCTACGATATGTAAAACACTAAACAAGAATGGTGTCCATGTGAGAACACCACGGAAGAAGCCACTGCTGTCCCGCTCTTCTTCCTCCCCTGACCCCGTCCCTCTCTTCCTCCCTCCCTGACCCCGTCCCTCTCTTCCTCCCTCCCTGACCCCGTCCCTCTCTTCCTCCCTCACTGACACCGCCCCTCCCTCCCTGACACCGTCCCTCTCTTCCTCCCTCCCCTGACCCCGTCCCTCCCCTGACACCGTCCCTCTCTTCCTGACCCCGTTCCTCTCTTCCTCCCTCCCTGACCCCGTCCCTCTCTTCCTCCGCCCCTGACCCCGTTCCTCTCTTCCTCCCTCCCTGACCCCGTCCCTCTCTTCCTCCCTGACCCCGTTCCTCTCTTCCTCCCTCCCTGACCCCGTCCCTCTCTTCCTCCCTGACACCGTCCCTCCCTCCCTCCCTCCCTCCCTGACCCCGTTCCTCTGTAATTCTTTTCCTTCTTCCTGGTGATGTTTTGGAGGATTGGTCACCTGCAGTTCTTGTCAGTGTTTAAACAGCAGCTTAGTAACAGGACAGAGGTCACAGCACATGGAGTCTACGTCACAAATAGCACCCCATTCCCCCGTTTTAGTGCACTACTTTTGACCTTACAATCAACACCTTTTGTAACAACAAACCATAGTTGAACGCACTTTGTTTATCTTTCAGGCGTATCTTTTAAACCCATGCAGGATCGCCCATAGGGTGCACTAGACTCCATAGGGCTCTGGTCAGAAGTAGTGGACTACATAGGGAACAGGCTGCTATTTGAAACTCAGCCATAAACTAGTAGAAACATGTTCCTAACTGTCTCTCTTGGATCTTGACTGAGAGGAGAGAGCAGCATTCCATAGAACACGCTGCCTCCCTCTGTTGTCCTTGTGGGAGGTGTGACACGAGCATGCAATGCTGATGACCACACACACACACACACGTTAGGTGAGCGCTGATGGTTGGAGGTGATGGCAGCACTATGGTTTAACACTACAACCTTCGTTCACACCACAGGGTTGGTTCACACACTGCAGGGTTCACAACACACACCTCTGTGTGGGTGGAGGTGTGAGGAGAGACAGAGGAGTAACCGGCTCACACTGTGGTCTACATTTAGTCTGACTCTGGCCTATATACTCTGGACATCAGTCTAGCCAACAGAAAGGCCTGTTTTGTACGTCATGACAGTTTATCCTAGACAGACTTCTAAATATAGAACATCTATTTGGCCACCAATGATTCATCGAAAATGAGCATTTCTTGAAAGTGCAACATGCTCCATTTGAATGACGGACCCGACTGTAAGTCATTATTGTGCTGCTGTCTGCATGGTCCCACCCTGTTGGTCTGATGGAGAGATAATGGGCTGTTTCTCTCTGATGTGTTTGGGCTGTTCCTCTTCTAAATGGGACGTTCAGCTCCGGTAAGTGGCTGTGTAGCACGACCCAGAGGCATACATTAAGAGTTTGGCCAGGTTTGAGAACGGCTGCCATGGTAACGCCTTTATTCTCTAGATGTTGGTGATGTAACAACACTAGAGGGACAGTTCCCTATGAAATGACCTGCCGTAAACAAACAAAACACAGCAGTGAATTTCACATGTTATTATTGATTAGCGTACGGGATAGTGTGCATCCAAGTCGGTGTTGTGTTGTCAAACAAATGCTGTATCTGCTTTCACTGGACATCTTCATAGGTTTTCAAACCTATCAGAAATAAACCGTGCAACTTGGACGTGTGCCAGTGGCTACAGAGCCTTATCACTTGGCTACTGAGGAGAAAGTGGCACTCAGAACGTTCAGACAGAAACCTCTAGATACATGTATAGGACTCTGGCCCAGCCCCAGCAGCCTGCTAGGACTCTGGCCCAGCCCCAGCAGCCTGCTAGGACTCTGGTCCAGCACCAGCAGCCTGCTAGGACTCTGGCCCAGCACCAGCAGCCTGCTAGGACTCTGGCCCAGCCCCAGCAGCCTGCTAGGACTCTGGCCCAGCCCCAGCAGCCTGCTAGGACTCTGGCCCAGCCCCAGCAGCCTGCTAGGACTCTGGCCCAGCCCCAGCAGCCTGCTAGGACTCTGGCCCAGCCTGCTAGGACTCTGGCGCAGCCTGCTAGGACTCTGGCACGCCCCCAGCAGCCTGCTAGGACTCTGGCACGCCCCCAGCAGCCTGCTAGGACTCTGGCACGCCCCCAGCAGCCTGCTAGGACTCTGGCACGCCCCCAGCAGCCTGCTAGGACTCTGGCCCAGCCTGCTAGGACTCTGGCCCAGCCTGCTAGGACTCTGGCCCAGCCCCAGCAGCCTGCTAGGACTCTGGCCCAGCCCCAGCAGCCTGCTAGGACTCTGGCCCAGCCCCAGCAGCCTGCTAGGACTCTGGCCCAGCCCCAGCAGCCTGATAGGACTCTGGCCCAGCCTGCTAGGACTCTGGCGCAGCCTGCTAGGACTCTGGCCAAGCCCCAGCAGCCTGCTAGGACTCTGGCCCAGCCCCAGCAGCCTGCTAGGACTCTGGCCCAGCCCCAGCCTGCTAGGACTCTGGCCCAGCCTGCTAGGACTCTGGCCCAGCCTGCTAGGACTCTGGCCCAGCCCCAGCAGCCTGCTAGGACTCTGGCCCAGCCCCAGAAGCCTGCTAGGACTCTGGCCCAGCCCCAGCAGCCTGCTAGGACTCTGGCCCAGCCCCAGCAGCCTGCTAGGACTCTGGCCCAGCCTGCTAGGACTCTGGCGCAGCCTGCTAGGACTCTGGCACGTCCCCAGCAGCCTGCTAGGACTCTGGCCCAGCCTGCTAGGACTCTGGCCCAGCCCCAGCAGCCTGCTAGAACTCTGGCCCAGCCCCAGCAGCCTGCTAGGACTCTGGCCCAGCCCCAGCAGCCTGATAGGACTCTGGCCCAGCCTGCTAGGACTCTGGCGCAGCCTGCTAGGACTCTGGCCAAGCCCCAGCAGCCTGCTAGGACTCTGGCCCAGCCCCAGCAGCCTGCTAGGACTCTGGCCCAGCCCCAGCCTGCTAGGACTCTGGCCCAGCCTGCTAGGACTCTGGCCCAGCCTGCTAGGACTCTGGCCCAGCCCCAGCAGCCTGCTAGGACTCTGGCCCAGTCCCAGCAGCCTGCTAGGACTCTGGCCCAGCCCCAGCAGCCTGCTAGGACTCTGGCCCAGCCCCAGCAGCCTCCTAGGACTCTGGCCCAGCCTGCTAGGACTCTGGCGCAGCCTGCTAGGACTCTGGCACGTCCCCAGCAGCCTGCTAGGACTCTGGCCCAGCCTGCTAGGACTCTGGCCCAGCCTGCTAGGACTCTGGCCCAGCCCCAGCAGCCTGCTGGGACTCTGGCCCAGCCCCAGCAGCCTGCTAGGACTCTGGCCCAGCCTGCTAGGACTCTGGCGCAGCCTGCTAGGACTCTGGCACGCCCCCAGCAGCCTGCCAAGTTACTTGGTGCAGTAGAGACCGACATCTAGCAGAGACCAACGGTCTGGTGAATTACTGGGACTAGTGGCAGATCTCTAAATGGTGTAATATAACCCAGGTCACCGATGTCTGGAAACTTCCAATGTCATCAGTAGCTAGAGGAGTCTACTGTAAAAGATTGAAGAAGACTATTCTAGTCTGGTCTTATGTCCAACAGTCTGGGGAATGACTGGGATAAGAGGCAGATCTCTGAAGAAACCCAGTCTAGGGTAACCCATGCCTGTGTAGAATGAACATCTAGAACAAGCCTGCCTAGCCACCATAGCCGGTCCCTATTTCCAGGTCTTGTGGATTGGGCCATATGCGACCCCACCCCCCCCCCCATGCCCTCAGGTCATCCTTTCATCACTCCATCCATGTCAGTAGTTTTTATTGGCTCCAGACTGACTGTCCAGACTGACTGAGTGCCACTGCCCAGCTTCAGCCACCTTCTCTGGGGTTGGATGGGCCGCATGGTGGGGGAGGGGATACCAGCTTCTCTGGGGTTGGATGGGCCGCATGGTGGGGGAGGGGGATCCCACCTTCTCTGGGGTTGGATGGGCCGCATGGTGGGGGAGGGGGATCCCACCTTCTCTGGGGTTGGATGGGCCGCATGGTGGGGGAGGGGGATACCATCTTCTCTGGGGTTGGATGGGCCGCATGGTGGGGGAGGGGGATCCCACCTTCTCTGGGGTTGGATGGGCCGCATGGTGGGGGAGGGGGATACCATCTTCTCTGGGGTTGGATGGGCCGCATGGTGGGGGAGGGGGATACCATCTTCTCTGGGGTTGGATGGGCCGCATGGTGGGGGAGGGGGATCCCACCTTCTCTGGGGTTGGATGGGCCGCATGGTGGGGGAGGGGGATCCCACCTTCTCTGGGGTTGGATGGGCCGCATGGTGGGGGAGGGGGATCCCACCTTCTCTGGGGTTGGATGGGCCGCATGGTGGGGGAGGGGGATCCCACCTTCTCTGGGGTTGGATGGGCTGCATGGTGGGGGAGGGGGATCCCACCTTCTCTGGGGTTGGATGGGCCGCATGGTGGGGGAGGGTGATACCACCTTCTCTGGGGTTGGATGGGCCGCATGGTGGGGGAGGGTGATACCACCTTCTCTGGGGTTGGATGGGCCGCATGGTGGGGGAGGGTGATACCATCTTCTCTGGGGTTGGATGGGCCGCATGGTGGGGGAGGGGGATACCATCTTCTCTGGGGTTGGATGGGCCGCATGGTGGGGGAGGGGGATCCCACCTTCTCTGGGGTTGGATGGGCTGCATGGTGGGGGAGGGGGATCCCACCTTCTCTGGGGTTGGATGGGCTGCATGGTGGGGGAGGGGGATCCCACCTTCTCTGGGGTTGGATGGGCCGCATGGTGGGGGAGGGGGATACACTCTGGAAGAATTGATTATCATGGAAGTGTGTCAAGTATTGTCAATACTCAATTAGGGAAATGGTATGTAGGAGTCATGTTTATGAATGGCGTGTGAGTGTATTGAAAGGATGTGAAGAATGATGTAGGTCCTGAAACCCAGGAAGCTGTATAGAAAACTCCCTCTAATGAAGCCGGGCTGTTAGTAATGTAGAGTTCTGTAATCTGAAGAAGTGGATGAGGTATTCAGTAGAGGGTTGTAAAACGTAATGCACAGTGTTATTTATGAATGGAGATTAGTGAATGTTTCTCCTCGTAACTCAGGTTACAGCTCCCACAGCGACTGTTACTGCTGTCATTTCCTCACAGTGGCTGACGGAATAACTTATTTTTGTAACTACAGTACAACTCAACAGCATTTGTCTTTCAACTCAATCAAGCTAAGTGTGTTTTGCCTCTAATTCACTCTGATTCAAGTGGAGGAAATCTGTCTGTTTAGAGGAAGCTGAAAGTTAAAGCCTTGTGGAACCCACTCATTGCCCTTTCTCATGATGCCTTTGTGTTCAGGGCTTTCTCTCCCCATAATGTTGGCTCTTAATGAAGCAGAAATATACCACAGTCAGATTGTCTTGTAACCTATAAACACCTAACATTTAGAGTGCACGTCCCCAAATGGCACCCTATTTCCTGTATAGTGATGGGCCCTATGGGCTCTGGTCAAAAGAAGTGCACTACATAGGGAATAGGGTGCCCTTTGGGAAGCAGACCAAAGTTAAGTGTTTCCATAGCGTTCCCAGGGTAAGAATACTGTTGGGAAAACCCTCTGGAATTTCAGAATGTGTCTTCCTGACCAGATGTCACATGATGAGGAAAAGAGGAACATATTTAGGGATGGATTGGAACGTGTGTGTGTGTGTGTGAAGGCTGTTGGTGTGTCACCATGGGAACTCTGGGGTCACTGCTTGGGAATTGACTTTTCAAACACACGTTTACAACACACACACACACACATGCTCTTTGACAAAATGCAACATCCATGTCACGTGGGCCAGAACACAGAGAAGAGAAACAGCTGGGGTGTCTGTACTTTAATGGACATTCATAGATTGCAGTGTTCTGTCACCACTGTACTAAAGTATTCATTATCCCCTAAGGGATTTAAATACTGGAATATCCCAAAGTCTGTATGTTGCAAACCATATTTCACAATGTTCAGAGAGAGAGAGGTAGAGCGAGAGATAATGAGAAAGAGAGATGGAAAAGGGTGGAGAGACATTCATACTAAACATGCCTTCCTCCCACACCCCAACACACTCAGCACGACCCTGACCTTTGACCCAGAAGTGAATTATGGGGCCTGAGCTAGCAGGATGTCAGAGAGATGAACCATGCATAACATACTGTGGGTACTGTGAAACATCTCAACTGATGATCTGACACACACACACACACACACACACAGTCCTGTACAGCTACCCACATTTGCAGTGAAAGTAGAGGGGTCTTTGTCTTTGCAAATTGTGGTTTATCTTCTTGCCACTATAGGGGGTGCTGTTTTCGCATTAGCATAATTTCCTCTACAGATTAAACTGCCTCTTATTCAATTATTGCTCTTACATATGCATATAATTAATACCATTGGATAGAAAACAATCTATAGTTTCTAAAACCGTTTCAATTTTGTCTCTGAGTTAAACAGAAGTCATTTGACAGCACTTTCCCTGACCAAGAAGAAGAATGCAAGATGTGTATGCTCGCTTCAACGCTCTGCCTATATATGGTCACGCCACCTATGACCCGAAACACACTTCATTCGTCTTCCTCTGGGTGTCAAGAGGACGTCAGAGGAGAAATTTTTTGTTTACCTTGTACTGACGTGAAATAAGACCTATTTCTTTGGCGTGACCGACAACTTCCGGTTCTCTGACTCGCGCTATTTGGAGGTGCGATTGTCTACTGTTTTGCTGCCGTTACGGATGAAAACTATCTCCGTCTCGAAGTTTGTTTGATACATGTGACCATATCATCTTAATGTATGTTTTTTCAATATAGTTTAATCAGATTATTTGAATTTTTTCGGGAGTTTTGCCGTGTTCCGTTCTGTGACTTTTTTTACTTTGGCCAGTCGACCAGTACATATGCTAAATGAAGAGGGAAAGTTGCCATTATGAATGGATTGAACGACTCATCAGGACTAAGGACACATTGATCAACATTCTGATGAAAGATCAGCAATAGTAAGACCCAATTTACGATGTTATTTCATATATCTGTCGTGCATGTGAACTGGTCGCGGGCGCCCAGCTGGTTCTGGCTGGCGTGGCTATGCTAATTTAGCGCTACATTTTGTTTTCGCTATAAAACATTTAATAAATCTGAAATATTGTTTGGATTCACCAGATGTTGGGCTTTCAATATCTGTACGCTGTGTATTTTTCTGAAATGTTTTAAGATAAGTAATTAGTTATATGACGTTGGTCTCTGTAATTGTTCTGGCTGCGTCAGCACTATTTCAGATTGCAGCTGCAATGTAGAACTGTGATTTATACCTGAAAAATGCACATTTTTCAAAAAAAAACTATGCTATACCATAAATATGTTATCAGACTGTCATCTTATGAAGTTGTTTCTTGGTTCGTGGCTATATATATTTTTATTTAGTCGAATTAGTGATAGCTACTGACGCAGGAAAAAACTGTTGGAGTAAAAAAATTGTGTCTTATGCTAACGTGGTTAGCTAATAGATTTACATATTGTGTCTTCCCTGTAAAACATTTTAAAAATCTGAAATGGTGGCTTTATTCACAAGATCTGTATCTTTCATCTGGTGTCTTGGACTTGTGATTTAATGATATTTAGATGCTACAATTTACTTGTGACGCTATGCTAGCTATGCTACTCAGTGGGGGGGGGGGGGTGGGGGGTGATCCCGGATCCGGGTTGGTGACTCGTTAAAGGTTAAAACCCTTTCGCAAAAGTGTATTATAAAATGGCATTTGCTTTTGAATGATTCGCCTTCCCTTGCTAGTAGTAGCTAGCTGGCAGCCCGACTAGCTGGCAGCCCGACTAGCTGGCAGCCCGACTAGCTGGCAGCCCGACTAGCTGGCAGCCCGACTAGCTGGCAGCCCGACTAGCTGGCAGCCCGACTAGCTGGCTTTAACCTGGGTAAAAACATTACAAGCTTGCTAGTAGTAGCTAGCTGGCAGCCCGTTCTAGCTGGCTTTAGCCTGGGTAAAAACATTACAAGCTTGCTAGTAGTAGCTAGCTGGCAGTCCGACTAGCTGGCAGCCCGACTAGCTGGCTTTAGCCTGGGTAAAAACATAACAAGCTTGCTAGTAGTAGCTAGCTGGCAGCCCGTTCTAGCTGGCTTTAGCCTGGGAAAAACATAACAAGCTTGCTAGCCTTTTAAAATCAAATCAAATTGTATTAGTAACATGCGCCGAATACAACATTTCACCTTACAGTGAAATGCTTACTTACGAGCCCCTAACCAACAATGCAGTTTCAAAAAATACAGATAAGAGATAAAAGTAACAAGTAATTAAAGAGCAGCAGTGAAATAACAACAGCAAGACTATATACAGGGGGTTACCGATAGAGTCAATGTGCACCGGTTATTTGAGGTAGTTTGTACATGTAGGTAGAGTTTTATTAAAGTGATAATGCATAGATGACAACAGAGTAGCAGCGGTGTAAAAGAGGGGGGAACTGCAAATAGCCATTTGATTGGATGTTCAGGAGTCTTAAGGCTTCGGGGTAGAAGCTGTTTAGAAGCCTCTTGGACCTAGACTTGGCGCTCCGGTACCGCTTGCCGTTCGGTAGCAGAGAGAACAGTCTATGACTAGGGTGGCTGGAGTCTTTGACAATTTTTAGGGCCTTCCTCTGACACCGCCTGGTATAGAGGTCCTGGGTGGCAGGAAGCTTGGCCCCGGTGATGCACTGGGCCGTTCGGACTACCCTCTGTAGTGCCTTGCGGTCGGAAGCTGAGCAGTCGCCATACCAAGCAGTGATGCAACCAGTCAGGATGATTTGAGGATCTGAGAACCCATGCCAAGTATTTTCTCCTGGGGGGGAATGGGTTTTGTCGTGCCCTCTTCATGACTGTCTTGGTGTACTTGGACCATGTTAGTTTGTTGGTGATGTGGACACCAAGGAACTTGAAGCTCTCATCCTGCTCCACTGCAGCCCGGTCGATGAGGTTGTTGTTTTGGCACCACACGGCCAGGTCTCTGACCTCCCTATAGGCCGTCTCGTCGCTGTCGGTGATCAGGCCTACCACTTGTGTCATCGGCAAATTTAATGATGGTGTTGGAGACGTGCCTGGCCGTGCAGTCATGTTTGAACATGGAGTACAGGAGCTGACTGATTACGCATCCCTGAGGGGCCCCTGTGTTGAGGATCAGCGTGGCAGATGTGTTGTTACCCTTACCACCTGGGGGCGGCCCGTCAGGAAGTCCAGGATCCAGTTGCTGAGGGAGGTGTTAAGTCCCAGGGTCCTTAGCTTATTGATGAGCTTTGAGGGCACTGTGGTGTTGAACGCTGAGCTGTAGTCAAATAATAGCATTCTCACATAGGTGGTCCTTTTGTCCAGGTGGGAAAGGGCCATGTGGAGTGCAATAGAGATTGCATCATCTGTGGATCTGTTGGGTCGGTATGCAAATTGGAGTGGGTCTAGGGTTTCTGGGATGATGGTGTTGATGTGAGCCATGACCAGCCTTTCAAGGCACTTCATGGCTACTGGTGTGAGTGCTACGGGTTGGTAGTCATTTAGGCAGGTTAACTTAGTGTAACGGATGTGAAATGGCTAGCTAGTTAGCGGGTACGCGCTACTAGCGTTTCAATCAGTTACGTCACTTGCTCTGAAACCTAGAAGTAGTGTTGCCCCTTGCTCTGCAAGGGCCGCGGCTTTTGTGGAGCGATGGGTAACGACGCTTCGTGGGTGACTGTTGTTGATGTGTGCAGAGGGTCCCTGGTTCGCGCCCGAGGTCGGGGCGAGGGGACGTACTAAAGTTATACTGTTACATTAGTCCATGTGCTCAAGAACACTATGGTAATTAGCTTAAAACATGTTGGTATTACAGACTCGGACATGGAGAGGTTGAAAATGTCAGTGAAGGCACTTGCCAGTTGGTCAGCGCATGCTCGCAGTACACGTCCTGGTAATACGTCTGGCCCTGCGGCCTTGTGAATGGTGAGCTGTTTAAAGGTCTTACTCACATCGGCTGCACAGAGTGTGATCACACAGTCTTCCGGAACAGCTGTTGCGCTCATGCATTCCAGTGTTATTATACTCAAAATAAGCATAGAAGTAGTTTAGCTCGTCTGGTAGGCTCGTGTCACTGGGCAGCTCTCGGCTGTGCTAGTCTGTAATGGTTTGCAAGCCCTGCCACATCCAACGAGTGTCAGAGCCGGTGTAGTACGATTCGATCTTAGTCCTGTATTGATGCTTTGCCTGTTTGATGGTTTGTCGGAGGGCATAGCGGGATTTCTTATAAGCTTCCAGGTTAGAGTCCCGCTCCTTGAAAGCAGCAGCTCTAGCCTTTAGCTCAGTGTGGATGTTGCCTGTAATCCATGGCTTCTGGTTGGGATATGTATGTACGGTCACTGTGAGGATGACATCATCGACGCACTTATTGATGAAGCCGATGACTGATGTGGTGTACTCCTCAATGCCATCGGAGGAATCCCGGAACATATTCCAGTCTGTGCTAGATAAACTGTCCTGTAGCTTAGCATCTGCTACATCTGACCACTTTTTATTGATCTAGTCACTGGTGCTTCCTGCTTTAATTTTTGCTTGTAAGCAGGAATTAGGAGGATAGAATAATGATCAGATTTGCCAAATGGAGGGCGAGGTAGAGCTTTGTACGCGTCTGTGTGTGTAAAGTATAGGTGGTCCAGAGTTATTTTTCCTTTGGTTGCACATTTAAAATGCTGATAGAAATGAGGTAAAACGGATTTAACTTTCCCTCTATTAAAGTCCCCAGCTACTAGGAGCGCCACCTCTGGGTGAGCGTTTGCTTATGGCAGAATACAGCTCATTCAATGCTGTCTTAATGCCAGCCTCTGACTGTGGTGGTATGTATAAAGATGAACTCTCTCGGTAGGTAGTGTGGTCTACAGCTTATCATGAGAAACTCTACCTCAGGCGAGCAATAGCTTGAGACTTCCTTAGATATCGTGCACCAGCTATTGTTTACAAAAATACATAGCCCGCCGCCCCTTGTCTTACCAGACGCCGCTGTTCTATCCTGCTGGTGCAGCGTATAACCAGTATGTTGATATTGTCGTCGTTCAGCCACGACTCCATGAAGCATAAGATGTTGCAGTTTTTAATGTCCAGTTGGTAGTTTAATCTTCCCAATAACTCGTCCATTTTATTGTCCAAAGATTGCATGTTTGCTAGCAGAATGGAGGGAAGTGTGTGTTTTATTAGATCGCCTGCGAATTCTCAGAAGGCAGCCGGACCTTCGGCCCCTCTTTCTCCGCCGCCTCTTCACGGGGATTGGGGCCTGTTCCCGAGGAAGCAGCATATCCTTCGTGTCGGGCTCGTCAGAGTCGTGAAAGGAAAAAGAGGATTCTGCTAGTCCGTGGTGGGTAATCGCAGTCCTGAATCGCAGTCTAGAAAAGATCTTTGGTCATAAGAGACAGTAGCGGCAACATTATGTACAAAATAAATAAGTTACATTCTTGTTGTTTGGTTTACTGTTTGAACATTCGCTGAGATTATATTTGGTAATCAATGCAAAATAGGCTTCTTTGATGAATAGCCTATATACTGTATAGATCAGATCAAGGAACCAAGCGACAACACTGCCCCACGTCTCTGGAACGCCTGAGACGTGTCAAAATGTTCACGCAGTAAAAGAGTCAGTCGACGGATTCAAACTTCGAATTTTTCAATTTAAATTACTGTACAAAATTCTTGCAACTAATAGAATGTTATATATATGGGGGATACAATCTTCCCAGCTCTGCAGATTCTGCTGTGAGGAGGCAGAGTCACTAGATCATTTATTTTGGTATTGTCCGTATGTAGCTCGTTTTTGGTCACAGGTCCAGGAATGGCTGAAGAATTGCAACATTTGCGTAGAACTAACGCTACAGATAGCAATACTGGGGGATTTGAAAAGCCATAGTCAATCAATCAATAATATAATAATTATTTTAGCAAAAATGTTTATTTTTAATTTACAATCCGTGGAAGCTATGAGAATAGGAAGATTCAAATCTTTTGTGACGCATCACAGCACAGTTGAAAAATATATGGCAAATAAAAATCCGAAATGGGTGATGTTGGAAGATAGATGGGAAGGGTTGAGTGGAGCTGAAGGGTGGGACTAATAACAAGATAAACAATGTAGGGCATACGGGATCTGTGAAATGTGTATAGGTGCGGAGCTTTTGTGAAATAGCACAGTTACAAGTGGAAATCAAACTGGATGGACAACAGAAATAGAGGAAGGACTAAGAACAAATAAGAGAGAACTATTATAAAGTAGACTGTGTCTGTAAAATGTGTATAAGATGTATAAATTGAAGGTAAAAACAGAAATGTTTATCAGTTTACTCCAATTGGGGGATCGGTGGTAGGGTTTGCGGGGAATAATAATAAAGGTATATTCTTTAAAAAAGTATGTATGTCTATATAGGTATGTGTATGTATATATGTGTATATGTATGCATACGTGTATGGATATATATATTTACCCCAAAAAATATGGGGGATTGGAAATGATGCAGACGATTACATTGGAAGCAACATTCTTTCCGCAATATTAAGCTGATCCACCCCTAAAAACAAAAAAAAAACAAAAAAAAAGTCGGTTGAATGCCGGAGCTTATTATAAGGAGCCGCCCTTTTTTGTGACAAAAAAACGACAGCGCAATCCTCAGATTCTCGAGTAGAGATTGTAGTAAACTTAACACCTGGGTCCCCATGTCGGTGCCATTAAGGCAGCGCGTGCTTGAGGCCTGAGGGGAGGAGTAAAGGGAGGGAGAGAGAGAGGAAGGGAGAGTGGGGGCATAGATGGAAAGGGAGTGTGTGGGATTGAGGCCTGAGGGGAGGAGTAGAGGGAGGGGGGGCTTGTGGGAGGAGGAGGTAGGGTTTTTTTTGTTTCTTTCCATTGGACAACTACATTTACATTTACATTTAAGTCATTTAGCAGACGCTCTTATCCAGAGCGACTTACAAATTGGTGCATTCACCTTATGATATCCAGTGGAACAACCACTTTACAATAGTGCATCTAACTCTTTTAAGGGGGAGGGGGGGTTAGAAGGATTACTTTATCCTATCCTAGGTATTCCTTAAAGAGGTGAGGTTTCAGGTGTCTCCGGAAGGTGGTGATTGACTCCGCTGACCTGGCGTCGTGAGGGAGTTTGTACATCTTTCATGTACTGGTTGCTTTCCTGTCAGATCATCATCATGCCACCCAGAAGCAGTGTCTCATAAATATACAGCTCTCTTTGTCTGGCATGCTTTGAATTATTCCTGCTTCCATTTTCTTTCCATACAAGCATGTCAGTGGAGGATGCTGGGTAACAACAAACATGTTTGGGTATGTATCCGCTGTAGCCCCTGTGTTTGTGTGTTTTAGACCAGCCTATCAACAGAAACATCACTTGTCATGGAAACTAAAACAGACGTTTATTTACTCACTACAGCTAGACGGATGTTGTTCCATAACATGGCTGGTGTTATTAGATCTATCTGGCTGCCAACATATGTGCAGTCGGTGTCATAATGGATTTCTCTGACATCAGGAGACTACTGATATACTTTCACTCTATTAGTCAGGGTTTTTAACATGCTGTGCAAGTGTGTACCAAGAAAAGCAAGTCAAGGTGAAGTGGGTATCTTATCAAATGTATTACTTGTGGTGAATATCAGTGCAGTGTTTCTCAGGTCTTTTCCAAACCAGGGACCGGAAAGCTATGGCTTTTCACTGCTCAAAGGACTTCTTGTAAGAAAGAGGACATGTGGTGTAGACCAGGAAGAGGACATGTGGCGTAGACCAGGAAGAGGGCATGTGGCGTAGACCAGGAAGAGGGCATGTGGCGTAGACCAGGAAGAGGGCATGTGGCGTAGACCAGGAAGAGGGCATGTGGCGTAGACCAGGAAGAGGGCATGTGGCGTAGACCAGAAAGAGGGCATGTGGCGTAGACCAGAAAGAGGGCATGTGGCGTAGACCAGAAAGAGGGCATGTGGCGTAGACCAGAAAGAGGGCATGTGGCGTAGACCAGGAAGAGGGCATGTGGCGTAGACCAGGAAGAGGGCATGTGGCGTAGACCAGGAAGAGGGCATGTGGCGTAGACCAGGAAGAGGGCATGTGGCGTAGACCAGAAAGAGGGCATGTGGCGTAGACCAGAAAGAGGGCATGTGGCGTAGACCAGGAAGAGGGCATGTGGCGTAGACCAGGAAGAGGGCATGTGGCGTAGACCAGGAAGAGGGCATGTGGCGTAGACCAGGAAGAGGGCATGTGGCGTAGACCAGAAAGAGGGCATGTGGCGTAGACCAGAAAGAGGGCATGTGGCGTAGAGGGCATGTGGCGTAGACCAGAAAGAGGGCATGTGGCGTAGACCAGAAAGAGGGCATGTGGCGTAGACCAGAAAGAGGGCATGTGGCGTAGACCAGAAAGAGGGCATGTGGCGTAGACCAGGAAGAGGGCATGTGGCGTAGATCAGGAAGAGGGCATGTGGCGTAGACCAGAAAGAGGAACGTGTGTTAGCATGCGCGCAAAGCTTTTTGGTTGAAGGCTGATGCCTTTTGCAGCACACACACTTGATGCCTCTGCAATGTACACACACACACACACACACACACACTTGATGCCTCTGCAATGTACACACACACACACACACACACACTTGATGCCTCTGCAATGTACACACACACACACACACACACACACTTGATGCCTCTGCAATGTACACACACACACACACTTGATGCCTCTGCAATGTACACACACACACACACTTGATGCCTCTGCAATGTACATACACACACACACACACACACTTGATGCCTCTGCAATGTACACACACACACACACACTTGATGCCTCTGCAATGTACACACACACACACACTTGATGCCTCTGCAATGTACACACACACACACACACACACTTGATGCCTCTGCAATGTACACACACACACACACTTGATGCCTCTGCAATGTACACACACACACACACACACACCTGATGCCTCTGTAATGTACACACACACACACACACACACTTGATGCCTCTGTAATGTACACACACACACACACACACTTGATGCCTCTGCAATGTACACACACACACACACCTGATGCCTCTGCAGCCCTCAGACATTCACACAGACAGGAAGTAGGGTCATCCGCTTGCCTTGCAGGGGGGGGGGGGGTGGTAACCACGGAGACAGAAGCAGCAGGACTGTGGTTGCCGTGGAGACAACAGCAGGTGAGGGCATTGTAAACAGGAAGTGGATTGAGGCTATGCCTTGACTGGCAGAGGGGCGGAGCCTCGGAGAGAGAGCGAGAACGAGGTCGACGGCTCTGCTGGGCTGCACCCTGCTGCCTGCTACCAGGAAACCTCGGCAGTCAAAATCTGTGGCTTCCCCCCCACCACCCCCACCCATCCTAAACCGAGACTTTGTAAATGTGTTATGAGAGCAGAGCTAGGAGGAGAGAGTTCTGGAAGGAGTGAGGAGTAAAGCCTGACTGGAGTAAAGAAAGGAAAAGACAGCAGCGTGATCAGATACAGGGATTGGCAGTGGAGCAGGTCAGTACATGGGTGATGGGTTGAAGCTGTGGAGCAGGTCAGTACATGGGTGATGGGTTGAAGCTGTGGAGCAGGTCAGTACATGGGTGATAGGTTGAAGCTGTGGAGCAGGTCAGTACATGGGTGATAGGTTGAAGCAGTGGAGCAGGTCAGTACATGGGTGATGGGTTGAAGCAGGTCAGTACATGGGTGATGGGTTGAAGCAGTGGAGCAGGTCAGTACATGGGTGATAGGTTGAAGCTGTGGAGCAGGTCAGTACATGGGTGATGGGTTGAAGCTGTGGAGCAGGTCAGTACATGGGTGATAGGTTGAAGCTGTGGAGCAGGTCAGTACATGGGTGATGGGTTGAAGCAGGTCAGTACATGGGTGATGGGTTGAAGCTGTGGACAGGTCAGTACATGGGTGATGGGTTGAAGCAGTGGAGCAGGTCAGTACATGGGTGATGGGTTGAGGCATTATTTGAGTGTAATCATTTGTGTACTATGTATGTAGGTCTGTGTGGTACATTGATTTGTAGGGACCCTCATTAGGGTGGGCTTTCAGCATGGCATGTTGCATCATTTTCATGTGTTTCCTGGTTGACTTTCACATGTTTCACTGAAGCACTGCAGCTCTTTCTATTAGCCAACCTGTTTTCTATTGTACTGCAGCAGCCTGGGGTTGAGTTGAGTTTATTTTTATTTTTACAGGGACAGTGCACATTAATCAACGTTTCAGTAAAAGTGCCGGTTTTAGCCAGCCGGCTAATTTTCAACCGCAGTCCCTGGGCAGGTTATTAAAAACAATTACAATATAGACATAGCAACATAGGACAAGCAAGACATAGCATACAGACAGAGCAACATAGAACAAAAAGCAGCAAGACAAAATTCATAAAAGCAACAAAGTGTTTCCACACCTCACAAGCTACAGACAACAGACAACATGGAAAGCGGCAATACACAGCTAGGGATTATGTTCACAAATCTGATTGACCTTTAGCCATGTCTTCAAGCATTTTGTGAAAGTGTGATATGTGGTGCAGTTATGTGTGTCTGATGGCAGTGTATTCCAGACATTGGAAGCTCTCACAGAGAATGCAGATTTACTAAAGGTGCTTTTCCTTAAGTGAACTATACAGTCACCTCTCATGGCAGACCTTGTGGATCTGCTGCCATATGTTTGGGTTTTCTGTTTAACAAAAATACTGAGTGCAGGGGGAGCCAGGCCATTTAGGATCTTGAATACAAGACATGCGTCGGTGTATTGCACAAGATTTTCCCAACTCAGGAGCTCATGCTTTCTGAGGATGTGACAATGATGATGGCTATTGGGCTTCCTATCAAGCACTTTGAGAGCCTGTTTGTAGACAGACTGAATAGGTGACTATAGCAGCAGCCTGGGGTGACTATAGCAGCAGCAGCCCGGGGTGACTATAGCAGCAGCAGCCCGGGGTGACTATAGCAGCAGCGGCCCGGGGTGACTATAGCAGCAGCGGCCCGGGGTGACTATAGCAGCAGCGGCCCGGGGTGACTATAGCAGCAGCGGCCCGGGGTGACTATAGCAGCAGCAGCCCGGGGTGACTATAGCAGCAGCAGCCCGGGGTGACTATAGGGGTGATGTCAGGGCAGTAGAAGAGTCTGGTCTGAACACCGTAGGTCATAACAGTGATGCAGTAACGTGCGTTGTCAGGTCAGCTGCCTGTCAGGACTCATCTCTCTCTCCTGGAGGAATGCTCTGAGTGTACACACACACACACACACACACACACACACACACACACACACACACACACACACACACACACACACACACACCTACACACACACCTACTGCATCACCTGCCTTCCCTAGCTGAAGGGCATAGTTCTGTCTGTTCACTAAAAGCAGCATGGCCTCTATGAGCCTGATCTGGTCTGTTCCCTCCGGTCAAGACTGTTTCTCACTGGTTACACCACTATAGTGTCAAAAAAGATGACGCGGACAGTTTCATGTTTTAAAGTAAAAGTAGGGATGTTTTGTTTCCCCCCTCCGGTCGAGGCTGTTTTTCACTGTTTACACTACATTATGCCACTGTTGTGTCTACAACGATGACGAGGACATTTTCAAAGTCAAAATAGAACATTGAGCTTTTTCCACCATTAAGTAGTATTAGAAGGCCATTGGCAACAGTTTGTCTCTTTCTCTCTGTGTTCATATATGACTGTGTGTGATGTACGGTACGACATGCTGTTTGTCGTACTGTACGTTGTTATGGGTTACGGCAGTGTGCTGCTTTACGGATGAATGGCTTGTCAGAATGAGTGACACGTCATTAAACGACAGAGTGATGTACAATGTGAAACTGTGCAGATGTGCGTTCTTTGACAGATATAACACTGTGGTCTGGGGTTTAACAGTTAGGCTCTTTCTCTGTGTTCATATAGGCCGGGTCTGGGGTTTAACAGTTAGGCTCTTTCTCTGTGTTCATATAGGTCTGGTCTGGGGTTTAACAGTTAGGCTCTTTCTCTGTGTTCATATAGGCCGGGTCTGGGGTTTAACAGTTAGGCTCTTTCTCTGTGTTCATATAGGCCGGGTCTGGGTTTTAACAGTTAGGCTCTTTCTCTGTGTTCATATAGGTCTGGTCTGGGGTTTAACAGTTAGGCTCTTTCTCTGTGTTCATATAGGTCTGGTCTGGGGTTTAACAGTTAGGCTCTTTCTCTGTGTTCATATAGGTCTGGTCTGGGGTTTAACAGTTAGGCTCTTTCTCTGTGTTCATATAGGTCTGGTCTGGGGTTTAACAGTTAGGCTCTTTCTCTGTGTTCATATAGGTCTGGTCTGGGGTTTAACAGTTAGGCTCTTTCTCTGTGTTCATATAGGTCTGGTCTGGGGTTTAACAGTTAGGCTCTTTCTCTGTGTGTTCATATAGGCCGGGTCTGGGGTTTAACAGTTAGGCTCTTTCTCTGTGTGTTCATATAGGTCTGGTCTGGGGTTTAACAGTTAGGCTCTTTCTCTGTGTTCATATAGGCCTGGTCTGGGGTTTAACAGTTAGGCTCTTTCTCTGTGTGTTCATATAGGCCAGGTCTGGGGTTTAACAGTTAGGCTCTTTCTCTGTGTGTTCATATAGGTCTGGTCTGGGGTTTAACAGTTAGGCTCTTTCTCTGTGTTCATATAGGCCTGGTCTGGGGTTTAACAGTTAGGCTCTTTCTCTGTGTTCATATAGGTCTGGTCTGGGGTTTAACAGTTAGGCTCTTTCTCTGTGTTCATATAGGTCTGGTCTGGGGTTTAACAGTTTCGCTCTTTCTCTGTGTTCATATAGGTCGGGTCTGGGGTTTAACAGTTAGGCTCTTTCTCTGTGTGTTCATATAGGTCGGGTCTGGGGTTTAACAGTTAGGCTCTTTCTCTGTGTGTTCATATAGGCCGGGTCTGGGGTTTAACAGTTAGGCTCTTTCTCTGTGTTCATATAGGCCGGGTCTGGGGTTTAACAGTCAGGCTCTTTCTCTCTGTGTTCATATAGGTCTGGTCTGGGGTTTAACAGTCTGGCTCTTTCTTTGTGTTCATATAGGTCTGGTCTGGGGTTTAACAGTCTGGCTCTTTCTCTGTGTTCATATAGGTCTGGTCTGGGGTTTAACAGTTAGGCTCTTTCTCTGTGTTCATATAGGTCTGGTCTGGGGTTTAACAGTTAGGCTCTTTCTCTGTGTTCATATAGGCCGGGTCTGGGGTTTAACAGTTAGGCTCTTTCTCTGTGTTCATATAGGTCTGGTCTGGGGTTTAACAGTTAGGCTCTTTCTCTGTGTTCATATAGGTCTGGTCTGGGGTTTAACAGTTAGGCTCTTTCTCTGTGTTCATATAGGCCGGGTCTGGGGTTTAACAGTTAGGCTCTTTCTCTGTGTTCATATAGGTCTGGTCTGGGGTTTAACAGTTAGGCTCTTTCTCTGTGTTCATATAGGCCGGGTCTGGGCTTTAACAGTTAGGCTCTTTCTCTGTGTTCATATAGGTCTGGTCTGGGGTTTAACAGTTAGGCTCTTTCTCTGTGTTCATATAGGCCGGGTCTGGGGTTTAACAGTTAGGCTCTTTCTCTGTGTTCATATAGGTCTGGTCTGGGGTTTAACAGTTAGGCTCTTTCTCTGTGTTCATATAGGCCGGGTCTGGGCTTTAACAGTTAGGCTCTTTCTCTGTGTTCATATAGGTCTGGTCTGGGGTTTAACAGTTAGGCTCTTTCTCTGTGTTCATATAGGTCTGGTCTGGGGTTTAACAGTTAGGCTCTTTCTCTGTGTGTTCATATAGGTCTGGTCTGGGGTTTAACAGTTTCGCTCTTTCTCTGTGTGTTCATATAGGTCTGGTCTGGGGTTTAACAGTTAGGCTCTTTCTCTGTGTTCATATAGGCCGGGTCTGGGCTTTAACAGTTAGGCTCTTTCTCTGTGTTCATATAGGTCTGGTCTGGGGTTTAACAGTTAGGCTCTTTCTCTGTGTTCATATAGGTCTGGTCTGGGGTTTAACAGTTTGGCTCTTTCTCTGTGTGTTCATATAGGCCGGGTCTGGGGTTTAACAGTTAGGCTCTTTCTCTGTGTTCATATAGGCCGGGTCTGGGGTTTAACAGTTAGGCTCTTTCTCTGTGTTCATATAGGCCGGGTCTGGGGTTTAACAGTTTTGGCTTTTCTAGTCCAGTCTCCTGATGGATCCCAAACACCCCTTTATAATGGACCAGTGGTACAGTCCAGTCTCCTGCTGCACCACCAGGTGCCAGAGAGAGATCCCTCCATGTCAGACAGGAACACAAACAAAGACAGTTCAATCAGTAATACTGTGATATTCAGTAATATTGTTCAATCAGTAATACAGTAATATTGTGGTCTGGGGTTTAACAGTTTGGCCCTTCCTTTCTGTGTTCATATAGTACTGTGGTCTGGGGTTTTGAACCTCAAGTTCAATGCATGGTGGCAGTATACTCCCCTACAGTTCAATGTCATTTTCAATGCACTTTAAAAAAAAAACAACAATGTGCCCCAAATATACCCTATAATAGTACACTTCTTTTGTACAGAGCCCAATGGGCCCTGGTCTAATGTAGTGCACTATGTAGGGAATAGGGTACCACTGGGCCCTGGTCTAAAGTAGTGCAGTATCTAAGGAATTGGGTGCCATTAGGGCCACGTATCATGTCAAATGTAGATGCCAGAGCGGTATTAGTTATCATTCCAGGGTTGAACCATGAATGCTTATGCTTCCTGTAATTAGACGGATGTTTTAGCCTCTTAGATTCTTAGTCGGTTATTGGTTTAATGTGAGTTTACATTTTGTGGTGGCTGTGAAACGTTCTTTTAAACATCAAATCTGAGATGGTTACGGCTCTTGTTCGATCGATCATTTCACTGCAATAAATAATGTTAAAGGCACAATATAGGATAATGACTGCTGTTCTTTTAAATGTACAATCTGGGATATGTACTGTTTACATTTGTTATTTCACTGCAAAATGAAGGTTAAACTACAGATGAATAAGTTAGTAGCCTAAACTGTCCTCCAGGATGGGTTCTGTTCCACTGCAGCACGGCTATCAGTATTACTGATTGAACTGTCTCTGTTTGTGTTCCTGTCTGTCTGACTGACCCGGAGGGATCTCTCTCTGGCACCTGGTGGTGCAGCAGGAGACTGGACTGTACCACTGCTACATTATAAAGGGGTGTTTGGGATGCATCAGGAGACTGGACTGTACCATTGCTACATTATAAAGGGGTGTTTGGCATGCATCAGGAGACTGGACTGTACCACTGCTACATTATAAAGGGGTGTTTGGCATGCATCAGGAGACTGGACTGTACCATTGCTACATTATAAAGGGGTGTTTGGCATGCATCAGGAGACTGGACTGTACCACTGCTACATTATAAAGGGGTGTTTGGGATGCATCAGGAGACTGGACTGTACCACTGCTACATTATAAAGGGGTGTTTGGCATGCATCAGGAGACTGGACTGTACCACTGCTACATTATAAAGGGGTGTTTGGGATGCATCAGGAGACTGGACTGTACCACTGCTACATTATAAAGGGGTGTTTGGCATGCATCAGGAGACTGGACTGTACCACTGCTACATTATAAAGGGGTGTTTGGCATGCATCAGGAGACTGGACTGTACCACTGCTACATTATAAAGGGGTGTTTGGGATGCATCAGGAGACTGGACTGTACCACTGCTACATTATAAAGGGGTGTTTGGCATGCATCAGGAGACTGGACTGTACCACTGCTACATTATAAAGGGGTGTTTGGCATGCATCAGGAGACTGGACTGTACCACTGCTACATTATAAAGGGGTGTTTGGCATGCATCAGGAGACTGGACTGTACCACTGCTACCTTATAAAGGGGTGTTTGGCATGCATCAGGAGACTGGACTGTACCACTGCTACCTTATAAAGGGGTGTTTGGCATGCATCAGGAGACTGGACTGTACCACTGCTACCTTATAAAGGGGTGTTTGGCATGCATCAGGAGACTGGACTGTACCACTGCTACATTATAAAGGGGTGTTTGGCATGCATCAGGAGACTGGACTGTACCACTGCTACATTATAAAGGGGTGTTTGGCATGCATCAGGAGACTGGACTGTACCACTGCTACCTTATAAAGGGGTGTTGGCATGCATCAGGAGACTGGACTGTACCACTGCTACCTTATAAAGGGGTGTTTGGCATGCATCAGGAGACTGGACTGTACCACTGCTACCTTATAAAGGGGTGTTTGGCATGCATCAGGAGACTGGGACTGTACCACTGCTACATTATAAAGGGGTGTTTGGCATGCATCAGGAGACTGGACTGTACCACTGCTACATTATAAAGGGGTGTTTGGCATGCATCAGGAGACTGGACTGTACCACTGCTACATTATAAAGGGGTGTTTGGCATGCATCAGGAGACTGGACTGTACCACTGCTACATTATAAAGGGGTGTTTGGCATGCATCAGGAGACTGGACTGTACCACTGCTACATTATAAAGGGGTGTTTGGCATGCATCAGGAGACTGGACTGTACCACTGCTACATTATAAAGGGGTGTTTGGCATGCATCAGGAGACTGGACTGTACCACTGCTACATTATAAAGGGGTGTTTGGCATGCATCAGGAGACTGGACTGTACCACTGCTACATTATAAAGGGGTGTTTGGCATGCATCAGGAGACTGGACTGTACCACTGCTACATTATAAAGGGGTGTTTGGCATGCATCAGGAGACTGGACTGTACCACTGCTACATTATAAAGGGGTGTTTGGCATGCATCAGGAGACTGGACTGTACCACTGCTACATTATAAAGGGGTGTTTGGCATGCATCAGGAGACTGGACTGTACCACTGCTACATTATAAAGGGGTGTTTGGCATGCATCAGGAGACTGGACTGTACCACTGCTACATTATAAAGGGGTGTTTGGCATGCATCAGGAGACTGGACTGTACCACTGCTACATTATAAAGGGGTGTTTGGCATGCATCAGGAGACTGGACTGTACCACTGCTACCTTATAAAGGGGTGTTTGGCATGCATCAGGAGACTGGACTGTACCACTGCTACATTATAAAGGGGTGTTTGGCATGCATCAGGAGACTGGACTGTACCACTGCTACCTTATAAAGGGGTGTTTGGCATGCATCAGGAGACTGGACTGTACCACTGCTACCTTATAAAGGGGTGTTTGGCATGCATCAGGAGACTGGACTGTACCACTGCTACATTATAAAGGGGTGTTTGGCATGCAGCAGGAGACTGGACTGTACCACTGCTACATTATAAAGGGGTGTTTGGCATGCATCAGGAGACTGGACTGTACCACTGCTACATTATAAAGGGGTGTTTGGCATGCATCAGGAGACTGGACTGTACCACTGCTACATTATAAAGGGGTGTTTGGCATGCAGCAGGAGACTGGACTGTACCACTGCTACATTATAAAGGGGTGTTTGGCATGCATCAGGAGACTGGACTGTACCACTGCTACATTATAAAGGGGTGTTTGGCATGCATCAGGAGACTGGACTGTACCACTGCTACATTATAAAGGGGTGTTTGGCATGCATCAGGAGACTGGACTGTACCACTGCTACATTATAAAGGGGTGTTTGGCATGCATCAGGAGACTGGACTAGAGGTTAACCGATTGTGATTTTTCAACGGCGATACCGATTTTAATCGGACAATTTTGATATATATATATTTGTAATGACAATTACAAAAATACTGAATGAACAATGAACACTTTTTTAATTTCACCTTAATATAATAAAATCTATTTAGTCTCAAATAAATAAGGAAATGTTAAATTTGGTGGGAGGCTCAGAACATATGAAAGCTGGTGGTTTAATATTCCCAGATAAGAAGTTTTAGGTTGTAGTTATTATAGGAATTATGCCGCGTCAACTATTTCTCTCTATACCATTTGCATTTCATATACCTTTGACTATTGGATGTTCTAATGGGTACTTTAGTATTGCCAGCCTAATCTCAGGAGTTGATCGGCTTGAAGTCATAAACAGCGCTGTGCTTCAAGCACAGCTAAGAGCTGCTGGCAAACGCAGTAAAGTGCTGTTTGAATGAATGCTTACGAGTCTGCTGCTGCTGACCACCTCTCAGTCAGACTGCTCTATCAAATCATAGAGTTAATTATAATATAATAAACACAGAAATACCAGCCTTTGGTCATTAATATGGTCATATCTGGAAACTATAATTTCAAAAACAAAACGTTTATTCTTTCAGTGAAATACGGAACCGTTCCGTATTTTATCGAACGGGTGGCATCCCCCTAAGTCTAAATATTGCTGTTACATTGCATAACCTTCAATGTTATGTCATAATTATGTAAAATTCTGGCAAATTAGTTCACAGTTCGTTAGTTCACAGCAACGAGCCAGGCAGTCCAAACTAGAGGTCGACCGATGTGTAGTTAACTAGTGATTATGTTAAGATTGATTGTTTTTATAAGATAAGTTTAATGCTAGCTAGCAACTTACCTTGGCTCCTTGCAGCCACAAGGTCCTTCTAACTCTACACTCACGTAACAGGTGGTCAGGTGGCCACGCAGTTTCCTCGTGGATTGCAATGTCATTGGCGTCCAAAAACGCTGAGTAACGATTGTTATGAAAACTTAAAATCGTCCCTAATTAATCGGCCATGCCAATTTTGATCAGTCGAGCTCTAGACTGTACCACTGGTCAATTATAGAGGGGTGTTTGGGATGCATCAGGAGACTGGACTGGACCACTAGTCAATTATAGAGGGGTGTTTGGGATGCATCAGGAGACTGGACTGGACCTCTGGTCCATTATAGAGGGGTGTTTGGGATGCATCAGGAGACTGGAATGGACCACTGGTCCATTATATAGGGGTGTTTGGGATGCATCAGGAGACTGGACTGGACCACTGGTCAATTATAGAGGGGTGTTTGGGATGCATCAGGAGACTGGAATGGACCACTGGTCCATTATATAGGGGTGTTTGGGATGCATCAGGAGACTGGACTGGACTACTGGTCCATTATATAGGGGTGTTTGGGATGCATCAGGAGACTGGACTGGACCACTGGTCCATTATATAGGGGTGTTTGGGATGCATCAGGAGACTGGACTGGACCTCTGGTCCATTATAGAGGGGTGTTTGGGATGCATCAGGAGACTGGACTGGACCACTGGTCCATTATATAGGGGTGTTTGGGATGCATCAGGAGACTGGACTGGACCTCTGGTCCATTATAGAGGGGTGTTTGGGATGCATCAGGAGACTGGACTGGACCACTGGTCCATTATATAGGGGTGTTTGGGATGCATCAGGAGACTGGACTGGACCACTGGTCCATTATATAGGGGTGTTTGGGATGCATCAGGAAACTGGACTGGACCACTGGTCCATTATATAGGGGTGTTTGGGATGCATCAGGAGACTGGACTGGACCACTGGTCCATTATATAGGGGTGTCAGATCTGAGTTTATATCTAAAACGCGTTGTTATCCACTCTTGTTTCAGAGCAGTGATACGATGACATGGTATGAAACAATGTCTTGTCATGATCATATATATCTAATGTTGTTTTCCCCTCTTTCTTTTCAGATTGAGCCACCCTGGAACTGAAGACGTGTTATTGTTTCTGGGGACTGCAATGAGTGTGACACGGATCTACCTTGAAGACTTCCCAAACACTTCTATCTTTGAACTCCTTACAAAGAAAGAGATCTGTCCTTCTGGGCTACTGACTGACTGAGTGACTGACTGACTGTGTGTGGCTGTGTGACAGACTGTGAGTGTCCGAGGTGTGTGACCTCAACCAGCAACCATGCCCATCCTAAAGCAGCTGGTATCTGGTTCGTCCCAGACCAAACAGCGCCGCTCCCGTATGGACCTGACCCGGGAGATGATCAGCGCCCCCCTGGGGGACTTCCGCCACACCATGCACGTGGGGCGCAGTGGGGACGCCTTCGGGGACACCTCTTTCCTCTCCACCCACTCCGGGGAGGCCCCCCATCAGGCCGAACCCCAGGCCCATCCCCACTCCCCCCGCCCGGGCCTTTTATCCAGAACCTTCCGCAGCAGCAAACGCTCCCAGTCCGTCACCCGGGTGGACCAGAGAGACTGCTCGCTAGCGCCACCCGGTGGCTCGCCCACCTTCGTGAAGAACGCCATGTCTCTCCCCTTCCTCAATGATGAAAACGGTGACCATGTTGATGGAGGACACAGGGTGCCTAAGAGCCTCTCGTCCAGCCCACTGAAACAACTGAATGAGCAGGATGGAGGTGGAGGTACCTGGCCGTCTAATGGGGCCGCTGCTGGGGTCCGCTCTCTGGAGCTGGATGAGAGGAGCTTTGGGGAGCTGACTGACCTGCCAAGCCCCAGCCGCGGGTACTACGGAGGGGGGATGAAGCACGCGGTGTCGGTCATGTCGTTCCACATCGACCTGGGGCCCTCCATGTTGGGGGACATCCTGGGGGTGATGGAGAAGGAGGATGATGATCTGGGATACGAGGAGGGGAAGAGCAATGAGGGACGGGCCTCTCCTACACTACTCCTGGGGAGGGAGGTGGGAGGAGAGGAGGAGGGAGAAGAAGAGGAACCGGAAGCTGAGCTGCTGCAGGAGGAGGCGGTCCCTGTACCTGTGAGTCCAACCAGCTCTGTAGAACCTGCGGTGGGAGAGGACGAGGGAGCACCCTACACCCCAGAGTACACCCCAGAGCCCCGCCCTAAACACCTGCAGCACCAATTAGATACCTGTTCTGTGTCCAGCTCCGCCTCTGGCTCCGCCCACGTGGAGCAGGAGAAACCAGCCGGACAGCTCCACGGGGGGGATACGGACAGTGCCACTTTCAGCGCCCCACCTGAGGAGGAGGAGGAGCTGGGAAAGTTTTCTTCCTTCTTGGAGGACGAGGATGATGAGATCCGTGTATGAAACAAGACGTACAAGCTCAAACCATATACGGAGCGGATAAGTGTGTATTAATACAGATGGATAGATTCTATACTGGATGGATATGGATGAGTACAGATGGATAGATTCTATACTGGATGGATATGGATGAGTACAGATAGATAGATTCTATACTGAGTGGATATGGATGAGTACAGATGGATAGATTCTATACTGGATGGATATGGATGAGTACAGATAGATAGATTCTATACTGGATGGATATGGATGAGTACAGATAGATAGATTCTATACTGAGTGGATATGGATGAGTACAGATGGATAGATTCTATACTGAGTGGATATGGATGAGTACAGATGGATAGATTCAGTACAGTATAAAGTCAACTCTATAACAGCCCACATCACAACAGAGACATATAGACTGGATGGCTTACAGGATGCTGTGGACGACGTGTTGAGTTGATACAGGAATGAATGAATTACTACTGTGGATGAAACTACTCTATAAAGGCCCATATTATGACAGAGATGTACAGTCTATACTGGGTGGATATGGATCACACTAGCAGCACCTCCTCTGGTAGAGTGAATGACGTGAATTAAATAGAAGAAGAAACTGATACTGCTCCCTCTGTCCTTCCTGTGAGAAAACAAACATCTGGACATAGTCATGTGGACTGGGATCTGTGGACTGGGATCTGGGATCCTGCTTCAGGGACAAAGGGAAAGACAGTCTGTAGGACACTGGCTCCTTCTGGATGAATACAAACCCCATCTGTTACATACAGAACAGCTTGCTAACGTCTCCCTCACACACACCACATTACAGCTTCTGTCTGTGTCTGTCTCTGTCTCTCTGTCTCTCTGTGTCTGTCTCTGTGTCTGCACACTGAGAGAACTGACATGGAAGAGCAGTCCAAGTGTGTGAACTCATGCATTTAGGAGAGACACTTAAGAAAATAACATTTTGATAAACAACATGACTTTGTTAAGCCTCTCTCCAGTGCTATTCATTCCCTTTACATGTGTCATAATAATAAGGGCTTTTCTTCATTGTTGATCTGTGCCATTTCATATGATGTAGCTCCTCTCTTGTTCTGTGCTCCTCTCTGCCTGTTAAGTGGAACTGTGTTGGTGTAATCAAGTGGTCTGGCCGGAACAGAGAGCTACTGTTACCGTGGTGATGGGGACCTGGCTGCCTGTCTGTCACAACAAAAAGGCTTGTGTTGTGTGTATCACTCCACCAGCTGTGATGAGGCTTTTTCCATGCTAGAGCCTGGTCGAGAATCGTGACTAGAGCCAGCTAGCTATAACATCGTGACTAGAGCCAGCTAGCTATAACATCGTGACTAGAGCCTGCTAGCTACAACATTGTGACTAGAGCCTGCTAGCTACAACATTGTGACTAGAGCCTGCTAGCTACAACATTGTGACTAGAGCCTGCTAGCTACAACATTGTGACTAGAGCCTGCTAGCTACAACATTGTGACTAGAGCCTGCTAGCTACAACATTGTGACTAGAGCCTGCTAGCTACAACATTGTGACTAGAGCCTGCTAGCTACAACATTGTGACTGGAGCCTGCTAGCTACAACATTGTGACTGGAGCCTGCTAGCTACAACATTGTGACTAGAGCCTGCTAGCTACAACATTGTGACTGGAGCCTGCTAGCTACAACATTGTGACTAGAGCCAGCTACCTACACTACTGTTCAAAAGTTTGTGGTCACTTAGAAATGTCCTTGTTTTCCATGAAAACATACCTGAAATGAGTTGCAAAATTAATAGGAAATATAACCAAGATGTTGACAAGGTTATAAATAATGATTTTTTTTAAATTGAAATAATAGTGTCCTTCAAACTTTGCTTTCGTCAAAGAATCCTCCATGTGCAGTAATTACAGCCTTGTAGACCTTTGGCATTCTAGTTGTCAATTTGTTGAGGTAATCTGAAGAGATTTCACCCAATGCTTCCTGAAGCACCTCCCACAAATTGGATTGGCTTGATGGGCACTTCTTACGTACCATACGGTGAAGCTGCTCCCACAACAGCTCAATGGGGTTGAGATCTGGTGACTACAGGCCACTCCATTATAGACAGAATACCAGTTGACTGATTCTTCCCTAAATAGTTTTTGCATAGTTTGGAGCTGTGCTTTGGGTCATTGTCCTGTTGTAGGAGGAAATTGGCTCCAATTAAGTGCCGTCCACAGGGTATGGCATTGCAAAATAGAGATAGCATTCCTTCTTCAAGATCCCTTTTACCCTATACAAATCTCCCACTTTACCACCACCAAAGCACCCCCGACCATCACATTGCCTCCACCATGCTTGACAGATGGCGTCAAGCACTCCTCCAGCATCTTTTCATTTTTTCTGCGTTTCATGAATGTTCTTTGTGATCCGAACACCTCAAACTTAGATTAGTCTGTCCATAACACTTTTTTCCAATCTTCCTCTGTCCAGTGTCTATGTTCTTTTGCCAATCTTAATCTTTTCTTTTTATTGGCCAGTTTGAGATGTGGCTTTTTCTTTGCAACTCTGCTTAGAAGGCCAGATTCCCGGAGTCGCCTCTTCACTGTTGATGTTGAGACTGGTGTTTTGCGGGTACTATTTAATGAAGCTTCCAGTTGAGGACGTGTGAGGCGTCTGTTTTTCAAACTAGACACTCTAATGTACTTGTCCTCTTGTTCAGTTGTGCACCGGGGCCTCCCACTCCTCTTTCTATTCTGGTTAGGGCAAGTTTGCGCTGTTCTGTGAAGGGAGTATTACACAGCATTGTACGAGATCTTCAGTTTCTTGGCAATTTCTCGCATGCCCTTCATGAAGAGCCATGCTTCATTTCTCAGAACAAGAATAGACTGATGAGTTTCAGAAGAAAGTCCTTTGTTTCTGGCCATTTTGAGCCTGTAATCGAACCCACAAGTGCAGATGCTCCAGATACTCAATTAGTCTAGAGAAGGCCAGTTTTATTGCTTCTTTAATCAGAACAACAGTTTTTAGCTGTGCTAACATAATTGCGAAAGGTTTTTTTAATGATCAATTAGACTTTTTAAAATTATAAACTTGGATTAGCTAACATAACGTGCCATTGGAACACAGGAGAGATGGTTGCTGATAATGGGCCTCTGTACACCTATGTAGATATTCCATTAAACCTTTGAACAGTAGTGTATAACATCTTGACTAGCGCCTGCTACCTATAACATCTTGACTAGAGCCTGCTACCTATAACATCTTGACTAGAGCCTGCTAGCTATAACATCTTGACTAGAGCCTGCTAGCTATAACATCTTGACTAGAGCCTGCTAGCTATAGCATCTTGACTAGAGCCTGCTACCTATCTGCTACCTATAACATCTTGACTAGAGCCTGCTACCTATAACATCTTGACTAGAGCCTGCTACCTATAACAACATTGTGACTAGAGCCTGCTACCTAGAGCATCTTGACTAGAGCCTGCTAGCTATAACATCTTGACTTGAGCCTGCTACCTATAACATCTTGACTAGCGCCTGCTACCTATAACATCTTGACTAGAGCCTGCTAGCTATAGCATCTTGACTAGAGCCTGCTAGCTATAGCATCTTGACTAGAGCCTGCTAGCTATAGCATCTTGACTAGAGCCTGCTACCTATAACATCTTGACTAGAGCCTGCTACATGTCAGAACAATAGATCATCTTGTTAGTTCATTGTTACATCAACACCAGTTCTGTTTCACATTCTAACTGACATTTTTCTCACATTACCAGTGACATGTTACACACATTCATTGCTGTGACATGTTACACAAGTCACCTATTTGTCGGTTGGTGTTTGTTGCCTCAACCACTTGTCATTTCCTGTAATAAAGTGGACTGTGGGCGGGAGGAGATTTCCCCTGTTTACCTAGCACTCTCCCAGCCTGATGCTGTTGGTAAACCAGCGTTAGGAGGGTCGTAAAGCAGACCGATGGAAGCGTAGGACCTGTGGTGATTATCAAACACTGGTTACAGCAGGACGTTTAGAGCAGAAGTGTGTGTGTACACCAAACTGAAGAGGGGAGAGGTGTGTGTGTGTGTGTGTGTGTACACCAAACTGAAGAGGGGAGAGGTGTGTGTGTGTACACCAAACTGAAGAGGGGAGAGGTGTGTGTGTGTACACCAAACTGGAGAGGTGTGTGTGTGTGTTCCTCTTTCTCCACCTGCAGATCAGGTTAGATCAGTTTTGTGAAATTCGGATGCAAATTCTCTGATTCTATTTGCCTATGATTTGTCCATATTTCTCTGCAATGAAAATCCTTCTGCAAGTGTGTGTCAGTCAGGTTCTGCAATCATGTCAGAGCTGACAGGCTACAGAGTGTCTGATAATAACAGCCAACCACTTCCTTCCTTCCCCACTTAAAAAGAGAAACTGTTCATAGCTGCAGTAGTCTAGTGCACCTGGCCTGACTGCATCAACATGTCTCTGCATCCCAAAAGCCACCCTGTTCCCTACAGTGGGCCCTGTAGGCCCGGGTCCAAGAGGGTGCACTATATAGCGTGCCATTTGGAATGCTGTTCTCACTCACCTCTAGGGCCCTCACTAGGACGGTCCAGCTGTCTCACTATTGAACTGGACCTTTTTAGTGTTCATTAGGGCACACCGTATCAAAATGTTTTTGCAATAGAAAATGTAACATTTGTGTTGTTATTGGAGACGTTCAGGTAGAATCTCTCTCCACCTAAATACGCCCCTGGCTGGTAATTATAGCCTTATGTTTTGTTGAACCGACGCCTCAGCTCTGTTAAACCAGACGCTGTGTTGTGCTCTGTTAAACCAGACGCTGTGTTGTGGTCTGTAACATGTTGATGATGCTTTGTATCTGGACATACAGACAGAGAATATCTGTTAAAATTACTATTTAATTACACAAAGTGTTAATGAAAGACGTGTATAAACAGGGGCGCAACTTTCACTGGGGACAGGGGGGACATGTCCCCCCCCACATTCTGAAATTGTATTTTTGTCCCCCCCAGTTTTATCATTGGAATGTGATACTAAATGTGGCAACGGTGTGCTTTAGGACCATGTGGACGCCTCCCGAGAGGTTGGGTTTGGAGTGTTTATCTGATGGGATATTTTTTTGTTGTTGATATGTTCCCCCCCCACTTCTAAAACCAAAGACACGCCCCTGTGTATAAATATGTGTGTCTGGCTTCAGAAAGAAAAGCATTATTGAAGAAGACGACTGCTTCACAGATATCTATCTGTACGGGGATGCATTAAGGTGGCTGACTGTTCCTTTTTTACACTGTGTGAGATCTGTCATTTCTCTAGTGTGGGCAGCAGTGAGTGAATATGCCAGTGAACAGACCTTATTCTTAATAGTGACATCTATATTAAGTCTCAGTCATAACTCGGTCAACGTCCCAAATCGCACTATATTTCCTATATAGTGACCTACTTTTTACCAGGGTCCATAGGGAATAACCAGGGTCCATTCATCCTAAATGGCACCCTTTTCCCTATATAGTGCACTAGGGACCAGAAGTAGTGTACTGTAAAGGGAATAGGGTGCCATTTTGGACGAATCCTAAGACTGACCAATGAGCATCAGTAATATAATCACATATAACTTTGGTTATGGAGCTCAATGTTATGAGAGCCTGCCAGACTCCTGGTCCTTCCTCCTTGATTGGTTAATCACTGTAGATATCCAGTTAAATGGCCAATATTCTGGCTCTGCTTCTTTGTTGATTAATCATTGTACTGTTTTTATCAGTTATTAAAGGCTCCCTCTCGGATTTCAGTCGAGCCAGAAATACTGTAATTGTTTCAACATTTTATCTCCTAGAAAAGAAAATGGAAAAACATTGAATTTATTTGTTACAGTATAGTCATAGTAGCCTGGTTGAGTCAGTCTGGTTGACGAGGCTCTATTCACAGTTCTCTCTCCACTTTAACACTAACAGTCAAATATTCACAATTACCCATGTTTAAAATCATGAGCCTGCAATGAAAGCAAAATGGAGGATTCTGTTGCTATTTCCTACGTATATTTGTGTTGAAGCTGTATATTATCTCTTGCTATTCTTTGTCTTTATGTGAATAATGTATGTTTTACACGCTCTCCTTACTCTCCCAAATAACTGCTCTATTTTGTAATAAAATACAAGCTGACCGTCATGTTGCTGTGTTTGCTTTCTGACGTACTGTATTCACCTGCCGTGTTTTGAAGCAGATGCTTACGGGATCAAATAATATGTTCTACAAAAGGTAAACAAAGTCTCTAAGGCTGTGCTTACACAGGCTTACTTACTGATCTTTTGTTTACTAATTTGTCTTTTGACCAATCGGATCAGATCTTTTGCCAATAATTGGGTGAAGGATCAGAATAGGTCTGTCTGGTGTAAACGCAGCCTATTCTCCCAGGTGCTTTGTCATCAATGTTTCGACCCTTATGTCTTCATTTGATTGTATTGGTTCTTGAAGAGTAGCATCCCCATGTCCGCCACTGACAGACAGTTACATGTACTGTACATGTCTCAGCTAACATACTTAAAGCATCAGTGTAGGTGTTGACTTGGGCTGGACCATGGACCAGAGGGAGGAGGAGGAGGACCAGAGGGAGGAGGAGGAGGACCAGAGGGAGGAGGAGGAGGGCCAGAGGGAGGAGGAGGAGGGCCAGAGGGAGGAGGAGGAGGGCCAGAGGGAGGAGGAGGAGGGCCAGAGGGAGGAGGAGGAGGGCCAGAGGGAGGAGGAGGACCGCCAGAGGGAGGAGGAGGACCGCCAGAGGGAGGAGGAGGAGGACAGTACTTTGTCTATATGTTTGGTCTGTTTGTGATCAGCACCATTTCAGCAGGTCAAATTCCTGGTACATGTAAATGTAGTTGTCTAATAACGATGATTCTGGAGGATCAGTACTGGGGGCGGGGTCGAAGGAGCAGGCAGTCATGGAGACCGGGACTGGGAATCTCTTTGTCCTGCCCCCTGCCGGGGGTGGCTGGCTAGATGGATGAACACAGATCTGATGTGACGGCTGTTTGTTAGGCTGCTGCTCTGAAGGCTGGGTGAACTCAGCTGGGGCCTTGGGGAGGATGGAGGAGGGTCCTACTGTCAACATGGCTGTACTGAATCTGTACATGGAGGTCCTGATAGACAATCACTTTGTATCTGTACATGGAGGCCCTGATAGACAATCAGTTTGTATCTGTACATGGAGGCCCTGATAGACAATCAGTTTGTATCTGTACATGGAGGCCCTGATAGACAATCAGTTTGTATCTGTACATGGAGGCCCTGATAGACAATCAGTTTGATTGCGCCGGATGAAATGGCAGCAGTTTTACGGGAGCCCAACCAATTGTGCTATTGTGTTTTTTTTCACGTTATTTCTAACTTATTTTGTACATAATGTTTCTGCTACCATATCTTATGGCAAAAAAGAGCTTCTGGATATCAGGACAGTGATCACTCACCTCGGATTAGACAATGATTTTTTCTTCAACAAGCAAGACGCTCAGGACATTCTCCAAACACCCGACAGGGCCGACATCCCAGTTATTTGCAAGAGGAAGAAACGCAGGTACAGAGGACACAGTGGGGTGCCTCGGGAGGACCTGCAGAAGGCGAGTGGGAAAGCTGCCGTTAGCGTCAATATTACTCGCCAACGTGCAATCATTGGACACTAAATTAGACGAGGTACGATCACGAATATCCTACCAATGGGACATCAAAAACTGTAATATCCTATATTTCACGGAATCGTGGCTGAATGACGACATGGATATTATGCTCGCTTCGAGGCAAGCAATACTGAGGCATGCATGAGCGCATCAGCTGTTCCGGACGACTGTGTGATCACGATCTCCGTAGCCGACGTGAGTAAGACCTTTGAACAGGTCAACATACACAAGGCTGCGGGGCCAGATGGATTACCAGGACGTGTGCTCACCAACTGGCAGGTGTCTTCACTGACATTTTCAACATGTCCCTGATTGAGTCTGTTTCAAGCCTGTAATCAAACCCACAAATGTTGATGCTCCAGATACTCAACTAGTCTAGAGAAGGCCAGTTATATTGCTTCTTTAATCAGAACAACAGTTTTCAGCTGTGCTAACATAATTGCAAAAGAGTTTTCTAATGATCAATTAGACTTTTAAAATGATAAACTTTGATTAGCTGACACAACGTGCCATTGGAACACAGGAGTGATGGTTGCTGATAATGGGCCTCTGTTCGCCTATGTAGATATCCCATTAAAAATCAGCGGTTTCCAGCTACAATAGTCATTTACAACATTAACAATGTCTACATTGTATTTCTGATCAATTTGATGTTATTTTAATGGACAAAAAATATTCTACAATATATAAAATAGTACAAATAAAGCAAAGCCCTTGAATGAGTAGGTGTTCTAAAACCTTTGACTGGTAGTGTACATATACACCCCCCAGGAATACATCCACCAGCCATCAAGGTGCAGCAGAGGTCAGACCTGACGGCTCTTAGAACTGCTCATTCTAATTCTACAGTTCACTCTCTCTGGTGCTTTATGATGGACTGGGTCTCCTCCCCTATTGAAATGCATCCGCCCTTGTACAGCTCTATATCTCAATCACGTAACAGCTGTTCTATCTCTCTCCCTCCCTCCTCTCTTTCTCTCTGCCTATCTAATCCTTCTCCATCCCCTCTGTACTGCTGGGCGTTCCTCCAATGCTAGAGGAACCGCTGTTCTATCTCTCTCCCTCCCTCCCTCCTTTCCTCTTTTTCTCTAACTGCTCTTCCAATCCTGGGTGTTCCTCCACTGCTAGGACTCTGTTCCAAATAGCTCCCTATTCCCTACATAGTACACTACTTTTGGGGCCTGGTCAAATAGGGAACAGGGTGCTCTTTGGAACACTTCCATTATCCTGATGGCCTGAGTTTAAACACATTTAGTATTGATGATGGTTATTGACGATGGTGATCAATACAAAACGGAGTGCCCTAATTGATCCTGGTTCTGTCTGACTGTATATAAACCATTAGTGGTTACTGTATGTGTATTTAGGCCATTTTGGTTTACTGTATGTGTGTTTGGGCATGCAGATCACAGGAGGCTGGTGAGGGGAGGATTCTGTTCCAGACATTACTTTGAGCCTGTCCTCCCCAATTAAGGTGCCACCTGTGATGCAGATACATGCAATTCTAAATTCTCACCATCTTTTTGTGTCTGTATTTCTGCAGGTGTTCTCCAAGTCACTGAATTCACATTCCATCATTATCATCATCAAGTTGAATTCCAAATCAACCTCCAGCCTTTAGATGCTCCCGAGTGGCGCAGCGGTCTAAGGCACTGCATCTCAGTGCTAGAGGTGTCACTACAGACCTGGTTCGATTCCAGGCTGTGTCACAACCGGCTGTGATTGGGAGTCCCATAGGGCGGCGCACAATTGGCCCAGCGTCGTCCGGGTTAGGGTTTGGCCGGGGTAGGCCGTCATTTTATTTGTTCTTAACTGACTTGCCTAGTTAAAGGTTAAAAATACAAATTAAACTTCCACCCAGGCCTTAGCCTCCCTCTCTGACTTGTCTTCTGCCACCTAGTGGACTCTGGAGGAAAGACATGGATAGGGGTGTGTCTGGAACAATGGAAACATTAGATCAGTCTACAGGATGTTAGTTGTTTGACTGTTCTTCTCTCTGATGACATCTGTTTGTTTCAATGCACAACCTGTTACAAACATTTTAAGCATTGGTTATTATGTAATTCTGCTTAGGCTATAATCTCTTCTAGGGGGACAGACTGATCTCAGGAAATCACATTTGGTAATTGCAACGTTGACATATTTGTAGTGTTAGACATCCAACTTTTTAAAAGTACATGGGGAAAATGTTAATTGACATTTTTTTCATCACTTCCTGAACTGTTATTCTCTCTTTTCACCACTAGGGGGTGGTCACAGCCTTCCATTGAGTTCCCCTATGTAACCCTTGGCGGGACACAACAGCCTTTTTGCCAAATTCCATGATCAGACTTGGGGTGAGTTCCTATGGGCCCTGGTCAAAGTTAGTGCACTATATAGGGACTAGGGTGTTATTGGGGACGTAGCCTTGCAATGCTTCCAGGACGACGGCGTGCAGGAATCTGGAAAGCATTAAGCAACCTGCTGGTAAAAAGAACTGGGAAAGGAGGGAGGGAAGGATGGAGAGAGGAAGGAAGGAAGGAAAGGGAGAGGGATGGAGGGATTGGAGTTGGGGGATGGGAGAGAGCACCAGGAACAGAATGATTGATAGTTTACAACTGTTTTTAGCCTGGCTGTTGTTCCCTCTCCTCCCCTCCTACATGCACACACACACACACACACACACATGTTACATTCCCTAGAGTGTAATTCTCTTCCTCCATACTAGACCTAACTGAACCACTCCCCAAAATCCCCTCCACCCATAGCAGATCCTATTTTGTCTTGGCTGCCTGCAGAGTTTGTGGGTGCTGTTTTATGGCTCAAAAACATACAGTTTCTGCTGCAATCCAGATTTGACTGAGGGAGGGAGAGAGGGGTGTGTGTGTTTGAGGTTGGGGTGAGAGAAGGAAGATCTAAATGCCGTCCAGACAGATTTTCCCAGGGTCTGCTACACATTCAGTCTCTCTGACCAAATATACACACATGGTCCCGTGTGGCTCAGTTGGTAGAGCATGGCACATGCAACACCAGGGTGGTGGGTTTGATTCCCACAGGGGACCAGTATGAACAAATAGTCAAATGTATATGAAAATCACTACTGTACGTCTCTCTGGATAAGAGTGTCTGCTAAAATGTACATGTAAAAATGGTGGATATCTGGGAGAGGGAATACTGTACTGTATGTTGGTGAGAGGCCTCGTACTGTATGTTTGTGAGAGGCCTCGTACTGTATGTTTGTGAGAGGCCTCGTACTGTATGTTTGTGAGAGGCCTCGTACTGTATGTTTGTGAGAGGCCTCGTACTGTATGTTTGTGAGAGGCCTCGTACTGTATGTTTGTGAGAGTCCTTGTACTGTATGTTGGTGAGAGTCCTTGTACTGTATGTTGGTGAGAGTCCTTGTACTGTATGTTTATGGGTCCTCGTACTGTATGTTTATGGGTCCTTGTACTGTATGTTTGTGAGAGTCCTTGTACTGTATGTTTGTGAGTCCTTGTATGTTTGTGAGAGTCCTTGTATGTTTGTGAGAGTCCTTGTACTGTATGTTTGTGAGAGTCCTTGTACTGTATGTTTGTGAGTCCTTGTACTGTATGTTTATGAGAGTCCTTGTACTGTATGTTTGTGAGAGTCCTTGTACTGTATGTTTGTGAGAGTCCTTGTACTGTATGTTTGTGAGTCCTTGTATGTTTGTGAGAGTCCTTGTATGTTTGTGAAAGTCCTTGTACTGTATGTTTGTGAGAGTCCTTGTACTGTATGTTTATGGGTCCTTGTACTGTATGTTTATGAGAGTCCTTGTACTGTATGTTTGTGAGAGTCCTTGTACTGTATGTTTGTGAGTCCTTGTATGTTTGTGAGAGTCCTTGTATGTTTGTGAGAGTCCTTGTACTGTATGTTTGTGAGTCCTTGTACTGTATGTTGGTAAGAGGCCTCGTACAGTATGTTTATGAGAGTCCTTGTACACTCCTGTACATTTGTGAGAGGCCTTGTACTGTATGTTGGTAAGAGGCCTCGTACAGTATGTTTATGAGAGTCCTTGTACACTCCTGTACATTTGTGAGAGGCCTTGTACTGTATGTTGGTAAGAGGCCTCGTACAGTATTTACATGTGCAAACAAGGAACGATTAGTAATAAATCAACCCTTTATTGTCCAAAGAGAATGTTTGGTCTTTAAGCAAGAGTGACATGATAAAGATCCACATACAGTCCATGTGTCTGGACATACTAAATCACATCATGTGTCATGATGCCAAAACAACTATCAATGAGAGAAGGAAACAGAGACAAGTAGTAGGGGAGAAGGAAACACATAAGTAGTAGGGGAGAAGGAAACATAAGTAGTAGGGGAGAAGGAAACATAAGTAGTAGGGGAGAAGGAAACGGAGACAAGTAGTAGGGGAGAAGGAAACGGAGACAAGTAGCAGGGGAGAAGGAAACGGAGACAAGTAGCAGGGGAGAAGGAAACGGAGACAAGTAGCAGGGGAGAAGGAAACGGAGACAAGTAGCAGTGGAGAAGGAAACGGAGACGAGTAGCAGGGGAGAAGGAAACGGAGACAAGTAGTAGGGGAGAAGGAAACGGAGACAAGTAGCAGTGGAGAAGGAAACGGAGACAAGTAGCAGGGGAGAAGGAAACGGAGACAAGTAGCAGGGGAGAAGAAAACGGAGACAAGTAGCAGGGGAGAAGGAAACGGAGACAAGTAGTAGGGGAGAAGGAAACGGAGACAAGTAGTGGGGGAGAAGGAAACGGAGACAAGTAGCGGGGGAGAAGGAAACGGAGACAAGTAGCGGGGGAGAAGGAAACGGAGACAAGTAGCAGGGGAGAAGGAAACGGAGACAAGTAGCAGGGGAGAAGGAAACGGAGACAAGTAGCAGGGGAGAAGAAAACGGAGACAAGTAGCAGGGGAGAAGGAAACGGAGACAAGTAGCAGGGGAGAAGGAAACGGAGACAAGTAGCGGGGGAGAAGGAAACGGAGACAAGTAGCAGGGGAGAAGGAAACGGAGACAAGTAGCAGGGGAGAAGGAAATTGAGACAAGTAGTAGGGGAGAAGGAAATGGAGACAAGTAGTAGGGGAGAATGAAACGGAGACAAGTAGCAGGGGAGAATGAAACGGAGACAAGTAGCAGGGGAGAAGGAAACGGAGACAAGTAGCAGGGGAGAAGGAAACGGAGATAATAAGTAGTCCTATGCAATAGAATAAATAAAATGCGTTTGTTGATCTTAAAATGGTTTACACTAACATGGAGATCTTTCTATTGCCCTGGGGATTTCAGCTGAATGTGGAGTTTGGTTCGTCTAGAGATCTGTCAGCACATTCTATTGACTGATTTAATTGATCAGAAATCAATGCTATTATCACTTTCTCTCTCTCTTCAGTCTCCTTTCTGTACCAGACTTGAATAACACACACAGAAGTTACACCAGAGTAGCACCAGACTTGAATAACACACACAGAAGTTACACCAGAGTAGCACCAGACTTGAATAACACACACAGAAGTTACACCAGAGTAAACATTTGACGTGATCAGATTGAGGAAGACTAAGCTTTGACTTTTAATGTCAATGTGAACTTTCTGTTGACCAAGTCTTCTGGGCCCATTTATCCATTAATCTATTCATCCACCTATTCATCCATCCATTCCTCCATCCACCCATTCATCCATTCATAACCAGTCTTTCCTCTGTTCTCCAGAGTCAAATCAATGGGAAAATCTAATGTAAAGAACAGATGAACCAGGTTGTCTAACAGATGAACCAGGTTGTCTAGAACAGATGAACCAGGTTGTCTAGAACAGATGAACCAGGTTGTCTAGAACAGATGAACCAGGTTGTCTAGAACAGATGAACCAGGTTGTCTAGAACAGATGAACCAGGTTGTCTAGAACAGATGAACCAGGTTGTCTAGAACAGATGAACCAGGTTGTCTAGAACAGATGAACCAGGTTGTCTAGAACAGATGAACCAGGTTGTCTAGAACATATGAACCAGGTTGTCTAGAACAGATGAACCAGGTTGTCTAGAACAGATGAACCAGGTTGTCTAGAACAGATGAACCAGGTTGTCTAGAACAGATGAACCAGGTTGTCTAGAACAGATGAACCAGGTTGTCTAGAACAGATGAACCAGGTTGTCTAGAACAGATGAACCAGGTTGTCCAGAACAGATGAACCAGGTTGTCTAGAACAGATGAACCAGGTTGTCCTAGTGATGTCAAATAGCAGAAAGGAGACATATCTCCCCTTATCTAGTAGACAGACTGACAATAGCCCTAACCCTGGGTAGACAGACTGACAATAGCCCTAACCCTGGGTAGACAGACTGACGATAGCCCTAACCCTGGGTAGACAGACTGACGATAGCCCTAACCCTGGGTAGACAGACTGACGATAGCCATAACCCTGTAGGTCTCCAGACAGCATCCAGCTGGTGGGACCATAAGACACAGAGAGGCCATCCCTGGTCAGACCCCAAACGGAGCAGGCAGGTCACCCGCGATACAAGTCACTAGTTGACGTTCATCCATGTCGGAGGATGTCGGGAGATGTCGTGGAAAGTGGCCACTAGAGGAAACAGTGAGCGCTATTACCTCTCGTCTCATCGCTGCAACTCCCCAACGGGCTCGGGAGTCGAAGGCCAAGTCATGTGTCCTCAGAAACATGACCCGCCAAACCGTGCTTCTTAACACCCGCTCACTTAACCCAGAAGTCAGCCGCACCAATGTGTCCGAGGAAACACCGTGGTCAGCCTGCAGGCGCCCGGCCCGCCACAAGGAGTCGCTAGAGCACGATGAGCCAAGTAAAGCCCCCACTGCCAAACCCTCCCCTAACCTGGACGACGCTGGGACAATTGTGTAACGCCCTATGGGACTCCTGATTTACGTCTGGTTGTGACACAGCCTGTGATCAAACCCGGGTCTGTAGTGACGCCTCTAGCACTGTGATGCTGTGCCACTCGGGAGGCACAGAAAGTCATTTTTTATATATATTTGTAAGCCCCCCCCCCAAGCATACACACAGAGGCCACCCCAGTCCCAGAGGCCAACCCCTCAAGCATGTCACAGCCCAGGCATCTCAGGCATGCAGCAGAACCTAGATCTCTGCTCTCACAGCTACAGAAACAGACCCTGCCCTGCTCACCATATGTGTGACTCCCTATCACTGGGTATGGATGTGTGGGGGGGTCAGAGAGGGAGAGAGGGGGAGAGATGAATAGTGGAATGGGGTTTGTAACACTGGGTTGTGTGCGTGCATGTGTGTCCTCTCCTCCACATCACACTCTTCCTCTTCTACACCCCTCCACATCACACTCTTCCTCTTCTACACCCCTCTCCGTCACACTCCCCCTCTCCTCCATCACACTCCCCCTCTACATCACACTCCTCCTCTTCTACACCCCTCTCTGTCACACTCCTTCTCTCCTCCACATCACACTCCTCCTCTTCTACACCACTCTACATCACACTCCTCCTCTCCTACACCCCTCTCTGTCACACTCCTCCTCTCCTCCACATCACACTCCTCCTCTTCTACATCACACTCCTCCTCTCCTCCTCTCCTCCACATCACACTCCTCCTCTTCTACACCCCTCTACATCACACTCCTCCTCTCCTCCACTTCTCTCCATCACACTCCTCCTCTCCTCCACATCACACTCCTCCTCTCCTCCACTTCTCTCCATCACACTCCTCCTCTCCTCCACTTCTCTCCATCACACTCCTCCTCTCCTCCACTTCTCTCCATCACACTCCTCCTCTCCTCCACTTCTCTCCATCACACTCCTCCTCTCCTCCACATCACACTCCTCCTCTTCTACACCCATCTACATCACACTCCTCCTCTCCTCCTCTCCTCTACATCACACTCCTCCTCTCCTCCACTTCTGTCCATCACACTCCTCCTCTCCTCCACTTCTCTCCATCACACTCCTCCTCTCCTCCACATCACACTCCTCCTCTTCTACACCCATCTACATCACACTCCTCCTCTCCTCCTCTCCTCCACATCACACTCCTCCTCTTCTACACCCATCTACATCACACTCCTCCTCTCCTCCACATCACACTCCTCCTCTTCTACACCCATCTACATCACACTCCTCCTCTCCTCCTCTCCTCTACATCACACTCCTCCTCTCCTCCACTTCTGTCCATCACACTCCTCCTCTCCTCCACTTCTCTCCATCACACTCCTCCTCTCCTCCACATCACACTCCTCCTCTTCTACACCCATCTACATCACACTCCTCCTCTCCTCCTCTCCTCCACATCACACTCCTCCTCTTCTACACCCATCTACATCACACTCCTCCTCTCCTCCACATCACACTCCTCCTCTTCTACACCCATCTACATCACACTCCTCCTCTCCTCCTCTCCTCTCCATCACACTCCTCCTCTCCTCCACTTCTGTCCATCACACTCCTCCTCTCCTCCACTTCTCTCCATCACACTCCTCCTCTCCTCCACATCACACTCCTCCTCTTCTACACCCATCTACATCACACTCCTCCTCTCCTCCTCTCCTCTACATCACACTCCTCCTCTCCTCCTCTCCTCCACATCACACTCCTCCTCTTCTACACCCCTCTACATCACACTCCTCCTCTCCTCTACATCACACTCCTCCTCTCCTCCACATCACACTCCTCCTCTTCTACACCCCTCTCCATCACACTCCTCCTCTCCTCTACATCACACTCCTCCTCTCCTCCACATCACACTCCTCCTCTTCTACACCCCTCTCCGTCACACTCCTCCTCTCCTCCACATCACACTCCTCCTCTTCTACACCCCTCTACATCACACTCCTCCTCTTCTACACCCCTCTACATCACACTCCTCCTCTTCTACACCCCTCTACATCACACTCCTCCTCTTCTACACCCCTCCACATCACACTCCTCCTCTTCTACACCCCTCTACATCACACTCCTCCTCTCCTCCACATCACACTCCTCCTCTTCTACACCCCTCTCCATCACACTCCTCCTCTCCTCCACCCCTCTCCGTCACACTCCTCCTCTCCTCCACATCACACTCCTCCTCTTCTACACCCCTCTACATCACACTCCTCCTCTTCTACACCCCTCTATATCACACTCCTCCTCTTCTACACCCCTCTACATCACACTCCTCCTCTTCTACACCCCTCTACATCACACTCCTCCTCTTCTACACCGCTCTACATCACACTCCTCCTCTTCTACACCCCTCTACATCACACTCCTCCTCTTCTACACCCCTCCACATCACACTCCTCCTCTTCTACACCCCTCCACATCACACTCCTCCTCTTCTACACCCCTCCACATCACACTCCTCCTCTTCTACACCCCTCCACATCACACTCCTCCTCTTCTACACCCCTCCACATCACACTCCTCCTCTTCTACACCCCTCTACATCACACTCCTCCTCTCCTCCACCCCTCTCCGTCACACTCCTCCTCTCCTCTATCACACTCCTCCTCTTCTACACCCCTCCACATCACACTCCTCCTCTCCTCCACCCCTCTCCGTCACACTCCTCCTCTCCTCCACATCACACTCCTCCTCTTCTACACCCCTCTACATTACACTCCTCCTCTCTTCCACCCCTCTCCGTCACACTCCTTCTCTCCTCCACATCACACTCCTCCTCTTCTACACCCCTCTACATCACACTCATCCTCTGTTCTCAGGAAGGAGGAGATAGAGACAGCAGCAGATGAGAGATCTGGGTGATTATTATTATTATATATTATATTACACAAACACATTCTGACTGTCTTATTCTCCTCTGTCCCTCCCTCTCTCTCTGACCCACCCTCTCTCTCTCTCTCTCTCTCTAACCCGCCCGCTCTCTCTGACCCGCCCTCTCTCTCTCTCTCTGTCTATCCCTCTCTCTCTCTGTCTGTCTGTCCCTCCCTCTGTCTCTGTCTCTCTGTCTCTCTGTCTCTCTCTCTGTCTGTCTGTCTGTCTGTCTCTGTCTCTGTCTCTGTCTCTGTCTCTTTGTGTCTGTCTGGCTCTGTCTGTCTGTCTCTGTCTGTCTGGCTCTGTCTGTCTGGCTCTGTCTGTCTGTCTGGCTCTGTCTGTCTGTCTGTCTCTGTCTGTCTGTCTGTCTGGCTCTGTCTGTCTCTGTCTCTGTCTCTGTCTGTCTGTCTGTCTGTCTGTCTGGCTCTGTCTGTCTGGCTCTGATTGTCTGGCTCTGTCTGTCTGGCTCTGTCTGTCTGGCTCTGTCTGGCTGGCTCTGTCTGTCTGGCTCTGTCTGTCTGGCTCTGTCTGTCTGGCTCTGTCTGTCTGGCTCTGTCTGTCTGGCTCTGTCTGGCTCTGTCTGGCTCTGTCTGTCTGTCTGGCTCTGTCTGTCTGTCTGGCTCTGTCTGTCTGTCTGGCTCTGTCTCTGTCTGGCTCTGTCTGTCTGTCTGGCTCTGTCTCTGTCTGGCTCTGTCTCTGTCTGGCTCTGTCTGTCTGGCTCTGTCTCTGTCTGGCTCTGTCTGTCTGGCTCTGTCTGTCTGGCTCTGTCTGTCTGGCTCTGTCTGGCTCTGTCTGGCTCTGTCTGTCTGTCTGTCTGTCTGTCTGTCTGTCTGTCTGTCTGTCTGTCTGTCTGTCTGTCTGTCTGTCTGTCTGTCTGTCTGTCTGTCTGTCTGTCCCTCCCTCACTCTCTGTCCCTCCCTCTCTCTCTCTCTGTCCCTACCACACCCTTTCTCTGTCAGCTCTCTCACGTGCACATACACACAGACTCTCTCATTCTGCAAACACACCCACTCTCACAGTCCTTAAAGCCTTAGACATCTTTCTCAGTTTTTCTTTTGAAAATGACAGATACACTAGTTAAGGTATTCCCAAACTGGGGTACGTACAATGCCGTCGGGGGTACGCCAAATAAAAATGTGATTCCCTTTTTTTTTTTTTTTACTCTCTGTGTGAAGTTTGTCTCGCCTGAGTATCGTCGTTTTACTGACAAAAATAAAATTCAACCGTCTAGTGTTCAGCGAGATAACACAATGTCCAATACACGTAGCCTAGTCAAATACTTAACATCCAATCACATTAACCGTTACGCTCTCGCAGGAATTCCACTAACGGTCCGTATGTAGCCAAACGTAGCTGCTGCTCGTTCTGTTTGATCTAAAATGGATTAATGGTTAAAAACAAGTACGGCCCTGCGTCCATAGAGACACATCCGAGGTCTACTGGTAGTACTGCTACTACCAGCAGTACTGCACCTGCACCTGTCGATGACACAAGTTGTTCTGCTTCCACGAACACATCCAATGCTAGCATCAGTAATTCTACATTTGTTGTTAGCCCAGCTAGCATGGACACTGACAGTTGTGAATCTGATGCAGCCAAAGAGCTACTGCCCCCTTACCCGGGAAAGCACCGAACAACAGACAGGGACGTTGGGGAGCTACTGCCCCCTTACCCGGGAAAGCACCGAACAACAGACAGGGACGTTGGGGAGCTACTGCCCCCTTACCCGGGAAAGCACCGAACAACAGACAGGGACGTTGGGGAGCTACTGCCCCCTTACCCGGGAAAGCACCGAACAACAGACAGGGACGTTGGGGAGCTACTGCCCCCTTACCCGGGAAAGCACCGAACAACAGACAGGGACGTTGGGGAGCTACTGCCCCCTTACCCGGGAAAGCACCGAACAACAGACAGGGACGTTGGGGAGCTACTGCCCCCTTACCCGGGAAAGCACCGAACAACAGACAGGGATGTTGGGGAGCTACTGCCCCCTTACCCGGGAAAGCACCGAACAACAGACAGGGACATTGGAGAACGACATAGATTTGGGGTTCACTTATATTGGGAGTAGTGCCTTTCCTCAGCCACAGTGTGTTATATCTGCAAAAGTACTATCTCACAACTCAATAAAACCTTCACTCTTGCGCAGACATTTAGAAACAAAACATGCCATTTAAAAAATAATCCACAGGAGTTTTTTGAGCGAGAATTAAGACGACTTTCGAGTAGTAAGACGTGTATAAAAGCAACAGATACCATTAATAAGAAGAGGCTAGACGCGTCTTATATGATGAGCTACCGAGTGGCTAGGACAGGCAAGCCCCATACTATTGTAGAGGACTTAATTCTTCCTGCTGCCGCGGATATGGCTGGACAATGCCGGGGGAAAAGGCCAATAAAACTATACAGACAAACCTTCATCAAACAACACCTTTTCACGATGCACCAGTGACATGGTAGGAGATGTTTTGAACCAATTACTGCTTCGCATACAAGCCAGTGAATTCTATGCGTTACAGCTGGATGGGTCAACAGACGTGGCGGGCCTGGCACAGCTCCTGGTATATGTCTGTTATGTTTACGGGGTCAATTAAGGAAGACATCCTCTTCTGCAAACCACTGGAAACCAGGACAACAGGAGAGGATATTTTTTAAAGTACTGGACAGCTTTGTGACATGAAATGGACTTTGGTGGTCAAGATGTGCTGGTATCTGTACTGATGGTGCAAAAGCGATGACAGGTAGACATAGTGGAGTGGTAACGCGCGTGCAAGCAGTTGCTCCCTACACCACTTGGGTACACTGCAGCATCCACCGAGAGGCTCTTGCTGCCAAGGGAATGCCTGACAGCTTGAAAGATGTTTTGGACACTACAGTGAAAATGGTTAACTTTCTTAAAGCAAGGCCCCTGAACTCTCGTGTATTTTCTGCATTATGCAATGATATGGGCATTAAGAAGGACAACACACAGGTCTTTCCATCATTGTATGATTTTTTTTGTGTTCAAATGAACTCAAGCTTACAGACCACGTCAAATGTGATATAGCGAAGCACCTGAGTGAGTTGGGTGTGCAATTACACAGCTACTTTCCCGAAACAGATGACACAAACAACTGGATTCATTATCCCTTTCATGCCCTGCCTCCAGTCCACTTACCCATATCTGAACAAGAGAGCCTCATCAAAATTGCAACAAGTGGTTCTGTGAAAATGTAATTTAATCAGAAGCCACTGCCAGATTTCTGGATAGGGCTGCGCTCAGAGTATCCTGCCTTGGCAAATCGCACTGTTAAGACACTGATGCCCTCTGCAACCACGTACCTATGTGAGAGTGGATTCTCGGCCCTCAGTAGCATGAAAACTAAATACAGGCTCATGGAATAGCCCACATTAGCCCCATCTTTTTCTATGTGTGGCAGGCTTACAATGATGTCAAAAACACTATATGTGTGAGTGCGCTGACCCTGGTGCCAGAGGGGGAACACAGCTGGAGGGTGAATGTCTGAAGGGATACGGGACTATACGTTTGGGAACCACTGCACTAGTTGATGTAGCTGAGTCTGTTTGGACTCAGCTACATCAATATTTACTTTCTACAATCAAAGTAAACAAACACAGGTGAAGGGACGGAGTAGTGGTGCTTGGATAGACAGTCTATCATGGCAGTTCTGGAGCTCTGATCTGAGACAGTCTTTATCATGGCAGTTCTGGAGCACACACACACACACACACACACACACACACCTACATTTTTATGTCTATCCCTCACTTTGTTTTCAGTCAACTTTGTATAAATCTCCTCATAGACGTTCAGACTAAACTGTGCTTCACAATATTACATCAACATCAGATGAATACTAGATATGATGGCTGGACGTGAGCTAAAAGGGATGTTTGAATACTGTGGATGAGAAAAACGTTTCCTACTTCTGTGGTCTGTTCCTCTGATACTGCACGCTCTACTGGAGAAGAGCATTCACTGAGATGCACTGTGCACATACACACCCACACCCACAATCACGCACACTAACACACACAGCCACGGGACCTGTTAAGTGTACTGAGCCAATCAGAGCTGGCAGCCCAAAGACAGCTGGTCACAGAAGAGCAAGGCTGCGTGTGTGAGTGTGAGTGTGTGTGTGTGTGTGTGTGTGTGCGTGTGTGTGTGTGGAGTCAGTTCCTGGCATATACAGTTGTTCAGAGAGCCAGAACCCGGCAGTACTTTCCCCCTTCTCCTCTCCAACTCTGTGACGATGAGGAAAGTAGTAGTTTATACCCCTCAGTACGTGTGGTTTGTACCCCTCCTGTGTGTAGAGCACTGACACTTCGTATGAGTGTGAGTGTGTGGCCTTCAATCCCACAGCCACCTTGATTCATAAGGCTACTGAGATCTGCTGAGGAGGAACAAGGACAAGGCAATGTTTCCACCATGCAATCAGTGATCTCTGAGGCTGTGTTCCAAATGGGCCCTATATTCCCTGTAGTGCACTACTTCTGATTAGGGCCCATAGGGCTCTTACTGACCCTATAAAAGAGATTTTTAAACAGGATGTGATGTCACAGTAATGGAAAAGTCTGCAATGTTATCTGGGCTTGCTGAACACACACACACTCAGCTCTGCCAATACTGCTGATATTAACTGGGTCCATGCAGGCAGGATGACATCACTGTGGTTTGCCCTATGAAAACACTGGACAGACAGTTCCAAAAACAGCCAATAAAGAGATGTACAGAACCCCATGGGCCCTGGTCAAACGTAGTGCACTAAATAAGGAATAGGGTGCCATTCGGGAGGCGACCCCAGTTCCCTTCTCTAGGGCTGAAGTCAGGAGGTGTGGGTCAGTCCCCTTCTATTGGGCTGAAGTCAGGAGGTGTGGGCCAGTCCCCTTCTGTAGGGCTGAAGTCAGGAGGTGTGGGCCAGTCCCCTTCTATTGGGCTGAAGTCAGGTGGTGTGGGCCAGTCCCCTTCTATTGGGCTGAAGTCAGGAGGTGTGGGCCAGTCCCCTTCTATAGGGCTGAAGTCAGGTGGTGTGGGCCAGTCCCCTTCTATTGGGCTGAAGTCAGGTGGTGTGGGCCAGTCCCCTTCTATTGGGCTGAAGTCAGGTGGTGTGGGCCAGTCCCCTTCTATTGGGCTGAAGTCAGGTGGTGTGGGCCAGTCCCCTTCTATAGGGCTGAAGTCAGGAGGTGTGGGCCAGTCCCCTTCTGTAGGGCTGAAGTCAGGAGGTGTGGGCCAGTCCCCTTCTATTGGGCTGAAGTCAGGAGGTGTGGGCCAGTCCCCTTCTATTGGGCTGAAGTCCAGGTAGGTGTGGGCCAGTCCCCTTCTATTGGCTGAAGTCAGGAGGTGTGGGCCAGTCCCTTCTATTGGGCTGAAGTCATGTGGTGGTGGGCCAGTCCCCTTCTATTGGGCTGAAGTCAGGAGGTGTGGGCCAGTCCCCTTCTATTGGGCTGAAGTCAGGAGGTGTGGGCCAGTCCCCTTCTATTGTGCTGAAGTCAGGAGGTGTGGGCCAGTCCCCTTCTATTGGGCTGAAGTCAGGAGGTGTGGGGCCAGTCCCCTAATATTGGGCTGAAGTCAGGAGGTGTGGGCCAGTCCCCTTCTATTGGGCTGAAGTCAGGAGGTGTGGGCCAGTCCCCTTCTGTTGGGCTGAAGTCAGGAGGTGTGGGCCAGTCCCCTTCTATAGGGCTGAAGTCAGGAGGTGTGGGCCATTCCCCTTCTATAGGGCCAAGGCTGAAGTCAGGAGGTATGGGCCATTCCCATTCTATAGGGCCAAGGCTGAAGTCAGGAGGTGTGGGCCAGTCCCCTTCTGTTGGGCTGAAGTCAGGAGGTGTGGGCCATTCCCCTTCTATAGGGCTGAAGTCAGGAGGTGTGGGTCAGTCCCCTTCTGTTGGGCTGAAGTCAGGAGGTGTGGGCCAGTCCCCTTCTATTGGGCTGAAGTCAGGTGGTGTGGGCCAGTCCCCTTCTATTGGGCTGAAGTCAGGAGGTGTGGGCCAGTCCCCTTCTGTTGGGCTGAAGTCAGGAGGTGTGGGCCATTCCCCTTCTATAGGGCTGAAGTCAGGAGGTGTGGGTCAGTCCCCTTCTATTGGGCTGAAGTCAGGAGGTGTGGGCCAGTCCCCTTCTGTAGGGCTGAAGTCAGGAGGTGTGGGCCAGTCCCATTCTGTTGGGCTGAAGTCAGGAGGTGTGGGCCAGTCCCCTTCTGTTGAGCTGAAGTCAGGAGGTGTGGGCCAGTCCCCATCTATTGGGCTGAAGTCAGGTGGTGTGGGCCAGTCCCCTTCTATTGGGCTGAAGTCAGGAGGTGTGGGCCAGTCCCCTTCTATTGGGCTGAAGTCAGGAGGTGTGGGCCAGTCCCCTTCTATAGGGCTGAAGTCAGGTGGTGTGGGCCAGTCCCCTTCTATTGGGCTGAAGTCAGGAGGTGTGGGCCAGTCCCCTTCTGTTGGGCTGAAGTCAGGAGGTGTGGGCCAGTCCCCTTCTGTTGGGCTGAAGTCAGGAGGTGTGGGCCATTCCCCTTCTATAGGGCTGAAGTCAGGAGGTGTGGGTCAGTCCCCTCTATTGGGCTGAAGTCAGGTGGTGTGGGCCAGTCCCCTTCTATTGGGCTGAAGTCAGGAGGTGTGGGCCAGTCCCCTTCTATAGGGCTGAAGTCAGGTGGTGTGGGCCAGTCCCCTTCTATTGGGCTGAAGTCAGGTGGTGTGGGCCAGTCCCCTTCTATTGGGCTGAAGTCAGGTGGTGTGGGCCAGTCCCCTTCTATTGGGCTGAAGTCAGGTGGTGTGGGCCAGTCCCCTTCTATAGGGCTGAAGTCAGGAGGTGTGGGCCAGTCCCCTTCTGTAGGGCTGAAGTCAGGAGGTGTGGGCCAGTCCCCTTCTATTGGGCTGAAGTCAGGAGGTGTGGGCCAGTCCCCTTCTATTGGGCTGAAGTCAGGTGGTGTGGGCCAGTCCCCTTCTATTGGGCTGAAGTCAGGAGGTGTGGGCCAGTCCCCTTCTATTGGGCTGAAGTCAGGAGGTGTGGGCCAGTCCCCTTCTATTGTGCTGAAGTCAGGAGGTGTGGGCCAGTCCCCTTCTATTGGGCTGAAGTCAGGAGGTGTGGGCCAGTCCCCTTCTATTGGGCTGAAGTCAGGAGGTGTGGGCCAGTCCCCTAATATTGGGCTGAAGTCAGGAGGTGTGGGCCAGTCCCCTTCTATTGGGCTGAAGTCAGGAGGTGTGGGCCAGTCCCCTTCTGTAGGGCTGAAGTGAGGAGGTGTGGGCCAGTCCCCTTCTATTGGGCTGAAGTCAGGAGGTGTGGGCCAATCCCCTTCTGTAGGGCTGAAGTCAGGAGGTGTGGGCCATTCCCCTTCTGTAGGGCTGAAGTCAGGAGGTGTGGGCCAGTCCCCTTCTGTTGGGCTGAAGTCAGGAGGTGTGGGCCAGTCCCCTTCTATAGGGCTGAAGTCAGGAGGTGTGGGCCATTCCCCTTCTATAGGGCCAAGGCTGAAGTCAGGAGGTGTGGGCCATTCCCATTCTATAGGGCCAAGGCTGAAGTCAGGAGGTGTGGGCCAGTCCCCTTCTGTTGGGCTGAAGTCAGGAGGTGTGGGCCATTCCCCTTCTATAGGGCTGAAGTCAGGAGGTGTGGGTCAGTCCCCTTCTGTTGGGCTGAAGTCAGGAGGTGTGGGCCAGTCCCCTTCTATTGGGCTGAAGTCAGGTGGTGTGGGCCAGTCCCCTTCTATTGGGCTGAAGTCAGGTGGTGTGGGCCAGTCCCCTTCTATTGGGCTGAAGTCAGGTGGTGTGGGCCAGTCCCCTTCTATTGGGCTGAAGTCAGGTGGTGTGGGCCAGTCCCCTTCTATAGGGCTGAAGTCAGGAGGTGTGGGCCAGTCCCCTTCTGTAGGGCTGAAGTCAGGAGGTGTGGGCCAGTCCCCTTCTATTGGGCTGAAGTCAGGAGTTGTGGGCCAGTCCCCTTCTATTGGGCTGAAGTCAGGTGGTGTGGGCCAGTCCCCTTCTATTGGGCTGAAGTCAGGAGGTGTGGGCCAGTCCCCTTCTATTGGGCTGAAGTCAGGAGGTGTGGGCCAGTCCCCTTCTATTGTGCTGAAGTCAGGAGGTGTGGGCCAGTCCCCTTCTATTGGGCTGAAGTCAGGAGGTGTGGGCCAGTCCCCTTCTATTGGGCTGAAGTCAGGAGGTGTGGGCCAGTCCCCTAATATTGGGCTGAAGTCAGGAGGTGTGGGCCAGTCCCCTTCTATTGGGCTGAAGTCAGGAGGTGTGGGCCAGTCCCCTTCTGTAGGGCTGAAGTGAGGAGGTGTGGGCCAGTCCCCTTCTATTGGGCTGAAGTCAGGAGGTGTGGGCCAATCCCCTTCTGTAGGGCTGAAGTCAGGAGGTGTGGGCCATTCCCCTTCTGTAGGGCTGAAGTCAGGAGGTGTGGGCCAGTCCCCTTCTGTTGGGCTGAAGTCAGGAGGTGTGGGCCAGTCCCCTTCTATAGGGCTGAAGTCAGGAGGTGTGGGCCATTCCCCTTCTATAGGGCCAAGGCTGAAGTCAGGAGGTATGGGCCATTCCCATTCTATAGGGCCAAGGCTGAAGTCAGGAGGTGTGGGCCAGTCCCCTTCTGTTGGGCTGAAGTCAGGAGGTGTGGGCCATTCCCCTTCTATAGGGCTGAAGTCAGGAGGTGTGGGTCAGTCCCCTTCTGTTGGGTTGAAGTCAGGAGGTGTGGGCCAGTCCCCTTCTATTGGGCTGAAGTCAGGTGGTGTGGGCCAGTCCCCTTCTATTGGGCTGAAGTCAGGAGGTGTGGGCCAGTCCCCTTCTGTTGGGCTGAAGTCAGGAGGTGTGGGCCATTCCCCTTCTATAGGGCTGAAGTCAGGAGGTGTGGGTCAGTCCCCTTCTATTGGGCTGAAGTCAGGAGGTGTGGGCCAGTCCCCTTCTGTAGGGCTGAAGTCAGGAGGTGTGGGCCAGTCCCATTCTGTTGGGCTGAAGTCAGGAGGTGTGGGCCAGTCCCCTTCTGTTGAGCTGAAGTCAGGAGGTGTGGGCCAGTCCCCATCTATTGGGCTGAAGTCAGGTGGTGTGGGCCAGTCCCCTTCTATTGGGCTGAAGTCAGGAGGTGTGGGCCAGTCCCCTTCTATTGGGCTGAAGTCAGGAGGTGTGGGCCAGTCCCCTTCTGTAGGGCTGAAGTCAGGAGGTGTGGGCCAGTCCCCTTCTATTGGGCTGAAGTCAGGAGGTGTGGGCCAGTCCCCTTCTGTTGGGCTGAAGTCAGGAGGTGTGGGCCAGTCCCCTTCTGTTGGGCTGAAGTCAGGAGGTGTGGGCCATTCCCCTTCTATAGGGCTGAAGTCAGGAGGTGTGGGTCAGTCCCCTCTATTGGGCTGAAGTCAGGTGGTGTGGGCCAGTCCCCTTCTATTGGGCTGAAGTCAGGAGGTGTGGGCCAGTCCCCTTCTATAGGGCTGAAGTCAGGTGGTGTGGGCCAGTCCCCTTCTATTGGGCTGAAGTCAGGTGGTGTGGGCCAGTCCCCTTCTATTGGGCTGAAGTCAGGTGGTGTGGGCCAGTCCCCTTCTATTGGGCTGAAGTCAGGAGGTGTGGGCCAGTCCCCTTCTATAGGGCTGAAGTCAGGTGGTGTGGGCCAGTCCCCTTCTATTGGGCTGAAGTCAGGTGGTGTGGGCCAGTCCCCTTCTATTGGGCTGAAGTCAGGTGGTGTGGGCCAGTCCCCTTCTATTGGGCTGAAGTCAGGTGGTGTGGGCCAGTCCCCTTCTATAGGGCTGAAGTCAGGAGGTGTGGGCCAGTCCCCTTCTGTAGGGCTGAAGTCAGGAGGTGTGGGCCAGTCCCCTTCTATTGGGCTGAAGTCAGGAGGTGTGGGCCAGTCCCCTTCTATTGGGCTGAAGTCAGGTGGTGTGGGCCAGTCCCCTTCTATTGGGCTGAAGTCAGGAGGTGTGGGCCAGTCCCCTTCTATTGGGCTGAAGTCAGGAGGTGTGGGCCAGTCCCCTTCTATTGTGCTGAAGTCAGGAGGTGTGGGCCAGTCCCCTTCTATTGGGCTGAAGTCAGGAGGTGTGGGCCAGTCCCCTTCTATTGGGCTGAAGTCAGGAGGTGTGGGCCAGTCCCCTAATATTGGGCTGAAGTCAGGAGGTGTGGGCCAGTCCCCTTCTATTGGGCTGAAGTCAGGAGGTGTGGGCCAGTCCCCTTCTGTAGGGCTGAAGTCAGGAGGTGTGGGCCAGTCCCCTTCTATTGGGCTGAAGTCAGGAGGTGTGGGCCAATCCCCTTCTGTAGGGCTGAAGTCAGGAGGTGTGGGCCATTCCCCTTCTGTAGGGCTGAAGTCAGGAGGTGTGGGCCAGTCCCCTTCTGTTGGGCTGAAGTCAGGAGGTGTGGGCCAGTCCCCTTCTATAGGGCTGAAGTCAGGAGGTGTGGGCCATTCCCCTTCTATAGGGCCAAGGCTGAAGTCAGGAGGTATGGGCCATTCCCATTCTATAGGGCCAAGGCTGAAGTCAGGAGGTGTGGGCCAGTCCCCTTCTGTTGGGCTGAAGTCAGGAGGTGTGGGCCATTCCCCTTCTATAGGGCTGAAGTCAGGAGGTGTGGGTCAGTCCCCTTCTGTTGGGCTGAAGTCAGGAGGTGTGGGCCAGTCCCCTTCTATTGGGCTGAAGTCAGGTGGTGTGGGCCAGTCCCCTTCTATTGGGCTGAAGTCAGGAGGTGTGGGCCAGTCCCCTTCTGTTGGGCTGAAGTCAGGAGGTGTGGGCCATTCCCCTTCTATAGGGCTGAAGTCAGGAGGTGTGGGTCAGTCCCCTTCTATTGGGCTGAAGTCAGGAGGTGTGGGCCAGTCCCCTTCTGTAGGGCTGAAGTCAGGAGGTGTGGGCCAGTCCCATTCTGTTGGGCTGAAGTCAGGAGGTGTGGGCCAGTCCCCTTCTGTTGAGCTGAAGTCAGGAGGTGTGGGCCAGTCCCCATCTATTGGGCTGAAGTCAGGTGGTGTGGGCCAGTCCCCTTCTATTGGGCTGAAGTCAGGAGGTGTGGGCCAGTCCCCTTCTATTGGGCTGAAGTCAGGAGGTGTGGGCCAGTCCCCTTCTGTAGGGCTGAAGTCAGGAGGTGTGGGCCAGTCCCCTTCTATTGGGCTGAAGTCAGGAGGTGTGGGCCAGTCCCCTTCTGTAGGGCTGAAGTCAGGAGGTGTGGGCCATTCCCCTTCTGTAGGGCTGAAGTCAGGGGGTGTGGGCCAGTCCCCTTCTGTTGGGCTGAAGTCAGGAGGTGTGGGCCAGTCCCCTTCTATAGGGCTGAAGTCAGGAGGTGTGGGCCATTCCCCTTCTATAGGGCCAAGGCTGAAGTCAGGAGGTGTGGGACCTTCCCATTCTATAGGGCCAAGGCTGAAGTCAGGAGGTGTGGGCCAGTCCCCTTCTGTTGGGCTGAAGTCAGGAGGTGTGGGCCATTCCCCTTCTATAGGGCTGAAGTCAGGAGGTGTGGGCCAGTCCCCTTCTATTGGGCTGAAGTCAGGAGGTGTGGGCCAGTCCCCTTCTATTGGGCTGAAGTCAGGAGGTGTGGGCCAGTCCCCTTCTATTGGGCTGAAGTCAGGAGGTGTGGGCCAGTCCCATTCTGTTGGGCTGAAGTCAGGAGGTGTGGGCCAGTCCCCTTCTGTTGGGCTGAAGTCAGGAGGTGTGGGCCAGTCCCCTTCTATTGGGCTGAAGTCAGGAGGTGTGGGCCAGTCCCCTTCTATTGGGCTGAAGTCAGGAGGTGTGGGCCAGTCCCCTTCTATTGGGCTGAAGTCAGGAGGTGTGGGCCAGTCCCCTTCTATTGGGCTGAAGTCAGGAGGTGTGGGCCAGTCCCCTTCTGTAGGGCTGAAGTCAGGAGGTGTGGGCCAGTCCCCTTCTGTAGGGCTGAAGTCAGGAGGTGTGGGCCAGTCCCCTTCTATTGGGCTGAAGTCAGGAGGTGTGGGCCAGTCCCCTTCTGTAGGGCTGAAGTCAGGAGGTGTGGGCCATTCCCCTTCTGTAGGGCTGAAGTCAGGGGGTGTGGGCCAGTCCCCTTCTATAGGGCTGAAGTCAGGAGGTGTGGGCCATTCCCCTTCTATAGGGCCAAGGCTGAAGTCAGGAGGTGTGGGCCCTTCCCATTCTATAGGGCCAAGGCTGAAGTCAGGAGGTGTGGGCCAGTCCCCTTCTGTTTGGCTGAAGTCAGGAGGTGTGGGCCATTCCCCTTCTATAGGGCTGAAGTCAGGAGGTGTGGGTCAGTCCCCTTCTGTTGGGCTGAAGTTAGGTGTGGGCCAGTCCCCTTCTGTTGGGCTGAAGTCAGGAGGTGTGGGCCATTCCCCTTCTATAGGGCTGAAGTCAGGAGGTGTGGGTCAGTCCCCTTCTATTGGGCTGAAGTCAGGAGGTGTGGGCCAGTCCCCTTCTATTGGGCTGAAGTCAGGAGGTGTGGGCCAGTCCCCTAATATTGGGCTGAAGTCAGGAGGTGTGGGCCAGTCCCCTTCTATTGGGCTGAAGTCAGGAGGTGTGGGCCAGTCCCCTTCTATTGGGCTGAAGTCAGGAGGTGTGGGCCAGTCCCCTTCTGTAGGGCTGAAGTCAGGAGGTGTGGGCCAGTCCCCTTCTGTTGGGCTGAAGTCAGGAGGTGTGGGCCAGTCCCCTTCTATAGGGCTGAAGTCAGGAGGTGTGGGCCATTCCCCTTCTATAGGGCCAAGGCTGAAGTCAGGAGGTGTGGGCCATTCCCATTCTATAGGGCCAAGGCTGAAGTCAGGAGGTATGGGCCATTCCCCTTCTATAGGGCTGAAGTCAGGAGGTGTGGGCCATCCCCTTCTATAGGGCTGAAGTCAGGAGGTGTGGGCCATTCCCCTTCTATAGGGCCAAGGCTGAAGTCAGAGAAGTGTGGGTCATTCCCCTTCTATAGGGCCAAGGCTGAAGTTAGAGAAGTGTGGGCCATTCCCCCTCTATAGGGCCAAGGCTGAAGTCAGGAGGTGTGGGCCATTCCCCTTCTATAGGGCTGAAGTCAGAGAGATGTGGGTCAGTCCCGTTCTATAGGGCCAAGGCTGAAGTCAGAGAGGTGTGGGCTGTGGGAGACTTTAAATGTGGGCTGTGGCTTTAAATAACTTCTAATCGCCAATCCGGAAGTCTTTAAGAGTGTATTTGAGAGATATGCATGTACAGTTATCAGCTAATCCTATTGCCTGTACAGTGATCAGCTAATCCTATTGCCTGTATAGTTATCAGATAATCCTAATGCCTGTATAGTTATCAGATAATCATATTGCCTGTACAGTTATCCTTTTTGCTGCATATGTACTGATTATAAAAAGCATGTTACCCTATTTAAATAGAACTAAAGGTCTATCTTTCAATAAGCCTGTGACCATTTAACAAGAGGAAGTGCATTGCTATGGAACAGAAGCCCTGTGTGATGCCTCTAATTCAGCACATATAACCAAAGACAAGGATCTGCAGCCCATTGATGGTCGGTGGTCAAACTGGAAGATTTATAAAGAGGGTCGTTGGGTGGGGTCAAGGGTTAATGCTGGCCTATAGGAAATCACCCTTCTTGATCCCTCCCTTCCGCCCCTACCAGCCTCTCTGTCACCCCTCAAAGGACAGCATGGTCCGTGTCTGCAGGACAAGGAACGCATTCTACACTCAGAAAAAAAAAAGAAACGTCCCTTTTTCAGGACCCTGTCTTTCAAAGATAATTCATAAAAATCCAGGGTTTAAGGGTTTAAACACTGTTTCCCATGCTTGTTCAATGAACCATAAACAATTAATGAACATGCACCTGTGGAACGGTCGTTAAGACACTAACGGCTTACAGACGGTAGGCAATTAAGGTCACAGTTATGAAAACTTAGGACACTAAAGAGGCCTTTCTACTGACTCTGAAAAACACCAAAAGAAAGATGCCCAGGGTCCCTGCTCATCTGCGTGAACGCGCCTTAGGCATGCTGCAAGGAGGCATGAGGACTGCAGATGTGGCCTGGGGAAAAAATTGCAATGTCCGTGCTGTGATGTCCGTGCCAATGTCCGTGCCAAGACAGTGCTACAGGACGGACAGCTGATCATCCTCGCAGTGGCAGACCACATGTAACAACACCTGCACAGGACCGCTACATCCGAACATCACACCTGCGGGACAGGTACAGGATGGCAACAACAACTGCCAGAGTTACACCAGGAATGCACAATCCCTCCATCAGTGCTCAGACTGTCCACAATAGGCTGAGAGAGGCTGAACTGAGGGCTTGTAGGCCTGTTGTAAGGCAGGTCCTCACCAGACATCACCGGCAACAACGTTGCCTATGATCACAAACCCACCGTCGCTGGACCAGACAGGACTGGCAAAAAGTTATCTTCACTGACAAGTCGCGGTTTTGTTTCACCAGGGGTGATGGTCGGATTTGCGTTCATCGTCTAAATAATGAGCATTACACCGAGGCCTGTACTCTGGAGCGAGATCGATTTGGAGGTGGAGGGTCCTTCATGGTCTGGGGCGGTGTGTCACAGCATCATCGTACTGAGCTTGTTGTCATTGCAGGCAATCTCAACGCTGTGCGTTACAGGGAAGACATCCTCCTCCCTCATGTGGTACCCTTCCTGCAGGCTCATCCTGACATGACCCTCCAGCATGACAATGCCACCAGCCGTACTGCTCGAATGTCAGTGTTCTGCCATGGCCAGCGAAGAACCCGGATCCCATTGAGCACGTCTGGTACCTGTTGGATCGGAGGGTGAGGGCTATGGCCATTCCCGACAGAAATGCCTTGGTGGAAGAGTGGGGGTAACATCTCACAGCAAGAACTGGCAAATCTGGTGCAGTCCACGAGGAGGAGATGCACTGCAGTACTTAATGCAGCTGGTGGCCACACCAGATACTGACTGTTGATTTTGATCCCCCCTTGGTTCAGGGACACATTATTAAATTTGTTTGTCACATGTCTGTGGAACTTTGAATCTTGTTGTTGAATCTTATGTTCATATTTATATATTTTATATATATTTATTTAATATTTACACATGTTTAGTTTGCTGAACGCAGTTGACAGTGAGAGGACGTTTTTTTGTTGTTGCTGAGTTTATGACATATGGTCTCTACAGAGATGTGACTAACAGGCAGGCAAGCCCCTCGTTACATCCTGTTGCTACAGCCCCTCAGTACAGCCCGTCGTCACAGCCCCTCAGTACAGCCCCTCGATACATCCTGCTGCTCCAGCCCCTCAGTACAGCCCCTCAGTACAGCCCCTCAGTACAGCCCCTCAGTACAGCCCCTCAGTACAGCCTCTCGATACATCCTGCTGCTACAGCCCCTCAGTACAGCCCCTCAGTACAGCCCCTCAGTACAGCCCCTCGATACATCCTGCTGCTCCAGCCCCTCAGTACAGCCCATCGTTACAGCCCATCGTTACAGCCCCTCGTTACAGCCTGCTGCTACAGCCCCTCGTTACATCCTGCTAGTACAGCCCCTCAGTACAGCCCCTCGTTACATCCTGCTAGTACAGCCCCTCAGTACAGCCCCTCGTTACATCCTGCTAGTACAGCCCCTCAGTACAGCCCCTTGTTACATCCTGCTGCTACAGCCCATCGTTACAGCCCATCGTTACAGCCCCTCGTTACAGCCTGCTGCTACAGCCCGTCGTTACAGCCCATCGTTACAGCCCCTCGTTACAGCCTGCTGCTACAGCCCCTCAGTACAGCCCATCGTTACAGCCCCTCATTACAGCCTGCTGCTACAGCCCCTCGTTACATCCTGCTAGTACAGCCCCTCGTTACATCCTGCTAGTACAGCCCCTCGTTACAGCCTGCTGCTACAGCCCCTCGTTACATCCTGCTAGTACAGCCCCTCGTTACATCCTGCTGCTACAGCCCCTCAGTACAGCCCCTCGATACAGCCCGTCGTTACAGCCCATCGTTACAGCCCCTCGTTACAGCCTGCTGCTACAGCCCATCGTTACAGCCCCTCGTTACAGCCTGCTGCTACAGCCCCTCAGTACAGCCCCTCGTTACAGCCTGCTGCTACAGCCCCTCGTTACATCCTGCTGCTACAGCCCCTCGTTACATCCTGCTAGTACAGCCCCTCGTTACAGCCTGCTGCTACAGCCCCTCAGTACAGCCCATCGTTACAGCCCCTCGTTACAGCCTGCTGCTACAGCCCCTCGTTACATCCTGCTGCTACAGCCCCTCGTTACATCCTGCTGCTACAGCCCCTCAGTACAGCCCCTCGATACAGCCCGTCGTTACAGCCCCTCGTTACAGCCTGCTGCTACAGCCCCTCAGTACAGCCCATAGTTATATCCAGAGTCATGTATTTAGAGAGTTGGGACATTGATGTTTCTGCATTATAACGCATTTACATGACACTACAACATTCTATGACAGCCATGTTAACTCTTCAGAGAGAGAGAGACAATATGTAGTCATTACTATAGTACACAGTCTAGAGAGAGACAATATGTAGTCATTACTATAGTACACAGTCTAGAGAGAGAGAATATGTAGTCATTACTATAGTACACAGTCTAGAGAGAGAGAATATGTAGTCATTACTATAGTACACAGTCTAGAGAGAGAGAATATGTAGTCATTACTATAGTACACAGTCTAGAGAGAGAGAATATGTAGTCATCACTATAGTACACAGTCTAGACAGAGAGACAATATGTAGTCATTACTATAGTACACAGTCTAGAGAGAGACAATATGTAGTCATTACTATAGTACACAGTCTAGACAGAGAGAGACAATAAGTAGTCATTACTATAGTACACAGTCTAGAGAGAGAGAGACAATAAGTAGTCATTACTATAGTACACAGTCTAGAGAGAGAGACAATAAGTAGTCATTACTATAGTACACAGTCTAGACAGAGAGAGACAATAAGTAGTCATTACTATAGTACACAGTCTAGAGAGAGAGAGACAATAAGTAGTCATTACTATAGTACACAGTCTAGAGAGAGAGAGACAATATGTAGTCATTACTATAGTACACAGTCTAGAGAGAGAGAGACAATATGTAGTCATTACTATAGTACACAGTCTAGACAGAGAGAGAGAGACAATATGTAGTCATTACTATAGTACACAGTCTAGAGAGAGAGAGAGACAATATGTAGTCATTGCTATAGTACACAGTCTAGAGAGAGACAATAAGTAGTCATTACTATAGTACACAGTCTAGAGAGAGAGAGACAATATGTAGTCATTACTATAGTACACAGTCTAGAGAGAGAGAGACAATATGTAGTCATTACTATAGTACACAGTCTAGACAGAGAGAGAGAGACAATATGTAGTCATTACTATAGTACACAGTCTAGAGAGAGCACTATAGTACACAGTCTAGACAGAGAGACAATATGTAGTCATTACTATAGTACACAGTCTAGACAGAGAGACAATATGTAGTCATTACTATAGTACACAGTCTAGACAGAGAGACAATATGTAGTCATTACTATAGTACACAGTCTAGACAGAGAGACAATAAGTAGTCATTACTATAGTACACAGTCTAGAGAGAGAGACAATATGTAGTCATTACTATAGTACACAGTCTAGAGAGAGAGAGAGAGACAATATGTAGTCAAGTCTTGCTGCAGCCCAGGAGAAACATCATAGGGAAGGAAGTAACCACATGGCTGCAGACCAGGACCAGGGTGTCCTGAAGGAAGTAACCACATGGCTGCAGACCAGGACCAGGGTGTCCTGAAGGAAGTAACCACATGGCTGCAGACCAGGACCAGGGTGTCCTGAAGGAAGTAACCACATGGCTGCAGACCAGGACCAGGGTGTCCTGAAGGAAGTAACCACATGGCTGCAGACCAGGACCAGGGTGTCCTGAAGGAAGTAACCACATGGCTGCAGACCAGGACCAGGGTGTCCTGAAGGAAGTAACCACATGGCTGCAGACCAGGACCAGGGTGTCCTGAAGGAAGTAACCACATGGCTGCAGACCAGGACCAGGGTGTCCTGAAGGAAGTAACCACATGGCTGCAGACCAGGACCAGGGTGTCCTGCAGGAAGTAACCACATGGCTGCAGACCAGGACCAGGGTGTCCTGAAGGAAGTAACCACATGGCTGCAGACCAGGACCAGGGTGTCCTGAAGGAAGTAACCACATGGCTGCAGACCAGGACCAGGGTGTCCTGAAGGAAGTAACCACATGGCTGCAGACCAGGACCAGGGTGTCCTGCAGGAAGAATCAAAAGGCTGCAGGCTACAGTTGTTCTTCTCTTCATGGAGTGAACTGGGGTCAGAACTAAACAGAAGTTACAGAGAGAGGAGAGATAGAGCAGAGAGAATGGAAGGAAATAGGGAATGGAAATGAGTGGGGAATGGGATGGAGTGGGGAATGGAATGGAGTGGGGAATGGAAAGGAGTGGGGAATGGAATGGAGTGGGGAATTTTGTATTTTTTTATTTCACCCTTATTTAACCAGGTAGGCTGGTTGAGAACAAGTTCTCATTTGCAACTGCGACCTGGCCAAGATAAAGCATAGCAGTGTGAACAGACAACAACACAGAGTTACACATGGAGTAAACAATAAACAAGTCAATAACATGGTAGAAAAAAAGAGAATCTATATACAATGTGTGCAAAAGGCATGAGGAGGTAGGCAATAAATCGAATAATTACAATTTAGCAGATTAACACTGGAGTGATAAATCATCAGATGATCATGTGCAAGTAGAGATACTGGTGTGCAAAAGAGCAGAAAAGTAAATAAATAAAAGCAGTATGAGGGGTGAGGTAAGTAAATTGGGTGGGCTATATACCGATGGACTATGTACAGCTGCAGCGATCGGTTAGCTGCTCGGATAGCAGATGTTTAAAGTTGTTGAGGGAGATAAAAGTCTCCAACTTCAGAGATTTTTGCGATTCGTTCCAGTCGCAGGCAGCAGAGAACTGGAAGGAAAGGCGTCCAAATGAGGTTTTGGCTTTAGGGATGATCAGTGAGATACACCTGCTGGAGCGCGTGCTACGGGTGGGTGTAGCCATCGTGACCAGGAGTGGGGAATGGAATGGAGTGGGGAATGGAATGGAGTGGGGAATGGAATGGAGTGGGGAATGGAATGGAATGGAGTGGGGAATGGAATGGAGTGGGGAATGGAATGGAATGGAGTGGGGAATGGAATGGAAAGGAGTGGGGAATGGAATGGAGTGGGGAATGGAATGGAATGGAGTGGGGAATGGAATGGAAAGGAGTGGGGAATGGAAAGGAGTGGGGAATGGAATGGAATGGAGTGGGGAATGGAATGGAAAGGAGTGGGGAATGGAATGGAGTGGGGAATGGAATGGAGTGGGGAAGGGAAAGGGTGGGGAATGGAATGGAAAGGAGTGGGGAATGGAAAGGAGTGGGGAATGGAATGGAAAGGAGTGGGGAATGGAAAGGAGTGGGGAATGGAATGGAATGGAGTGGGGAATGGAATGGAGTGGGGAATGGAAAGGAGTGGGGAATGGAATGGAAAGGAGTGGGGAATGGAAAGGAGTGGGGAATGGAATGGAAAGGAGTGGGGAATGGAATGGAGTGGGGAATGGAATGGAATGGAGTGGGGAATGGAATGGAAAGGAGTGGGGAATGGAAAGGAGTGGGGAATGGAATGGAATGGAGTGGGGAATGGAATGGAAAGGAGTGGGGAATGGAATGGAGTGGGGAATGGAATGGAGTGGGGAATGGAAAGGAGTGGGGAATGGAATGGAAAGGAGTGGGGAATGGAAAGGAGTGGGGAATGGAATGGAAAGGAGTGGGGAATGGAATGGAATGGAGTGGGGAATGGAATGGAATGGAGTGGGGAATGGAAAGGAGTGGGGAATGGAAAGGAGTGGGGAATGGAATGGAAAGGAGTGGGGAATGGAAAGGAGTGGGGAATGGAATGGAAAGGAGTGGGGAATGGAATGGAAAGGAGTGGGGAATGGAATGGAAAGGAGTGGGGAATGGAATGGAATGGAGTGGGGAATGGAATGGAAAGGAGTGGGGAATGGAAAGGAGTGTGGAATGGAATGGAATGGAGTGGGGAATGGAAAGGAGTGGGGAATGGAAAGGAGTGGGGAATGGAATGGAGTGGGGAATGGAATGGAGTGGGGAATGGAAAGGAGTGGGGAATGGAATGGAGTGGGGAATGGAATGGAGTGGGGAATGGAAAGGAGTGGGGAATGGAAAGGAGTGGGGGATGGAAAGGAGTGGGGGATGGAAAGGAGTGGGGAATTGAAAGGAGTGGGGAATATCAAAGGAGTGGGGAATGGAAAGGAGTGGGGAATGGAAAGGAGTGGGGAATTGAAAGGAGTGGGGAATGGAAAGGAACAGGGAAAGGAATAGGGAATGGGATGGAAAGGAACAGGGAATATCAAAGGAGTGGGGAATATCAAAGGAGTGGGGAATGGAAAGGAGTGGGGAATGGAAAGGAGTGGGGAATATCAAAGGAGTGGGGAATATCAAAGGAGTGGGGAATGGAAAGGAGTGGGGAATGGAAAGGAGTGGGGAATATCAAAGGAGTGGGGAATATCAAAGGAGTGGGGAATGGAAAGGAGTGGGGAATGGAAAGGAACAGGGAAAGGAATAGGGAATTTAAAGGAATACTGAATGGAAGATGTGACGGAAAGAAAGAGACCATCACTGTGCTTTGGTTTTAAGTCAGATGATGAGTCGTCTAAATTCAGTTTTGGTATTAAATGTGGAGGAAACAACATGGAGAGGAAAGGGAACTGACAGTGTCAGTCAGATAAGACCACATGTAAAACTATGATGTTATGGTGTTAGATGTGGAGGAAACAACATGGAGAGGAAAGGGAACTGACAGGGCCAGTCAGATAAGACCACATGTAAAACTATGAGGTTATGGTGTTAGATGTGGAGGAAACAACATGGAGAGGAAAGGGAACTGACAGTGTCAGTCAGATAAGACCACATATAAAACTATGACGTTATGGTGTTAGAATGAGCATGTGTTTCGATATTTGTTACGTCTTTCATCCACACTAAAAGGATCAGTAATAATCTATTACATTGAGTCCTCCTGCATAGAGAGTCGAAGTCTGAGTGAGTCTGTCCACTGCCAGATGAGAGATGGAAAAGCTGGGTTTTAACATAGTTGATTTGAGCCCAGCCCAAAAGAGTTGCGACAGAATCTCCAGATTCAATAATGGAAAATACTGTCTATTGCACAAGCCAGTCTGGGCTGACTGGAGGAGAGAGAGGGGGGAGGGGGGAGAGAGAGAGGGGGGAGGGGGGAGGGGAGAGAGAGAGGAGGGAGGGGAGAGAGAGAGGAGAGAGGTAGGAGGGAGGGGAGAGAGAGAGAGGAGAGAGAGAGAGGTAGGAGGGGGGGAGAGAGAGGAGGGAGGGGGGAGAGAGAGGAGAGAGAGAGAGGAGAGAGAGAGAGGAGAGAAAGAGTTAGGAGGGGAGAGAGAGAGAGATAGGAGGGAGGGAGGGGAGAGAGAGAGAGATAGGAGGGAGGGGAGAGAGAGAGAGATATAGAGGAGAGAGAGAGGGAGGGAGGGGAGAGAGAGAGAGAAATATAGAGGAGAGAGAGATAGGAGGGAGGGGAAGAGAGAGAGAGAGAGAGGAGGGGAGAGAGGGACAGAAAGAGAGGTAGGAGGGAGGAGAGAGATATTTCCTGTGACTGTGCCTCAAAACCAGATGTTTACCTGGCCCACCATTCCACCCTAGACTTGAACAGCCTTTAAGATCAGGTCCACCTATACAAGGCAGCAGTGCCCACCTAAGCCAGGACTCTAAAGGACATCGCTCTCAAACGTAGCCCCAACACTTCACACAGGATTATCAGATCAACAGACACCCCACCCAGACCAGCGATACACTCTCCCAGACCTGTGTGACCCCCCTCCCCTACACATAGAGGACCCACGCCGAGAGGACCTACATCCAGACCACAGCACCAGCAGCCACATCCACACAAAGTCTTCACTATTTCATCCTGGAAAATCCAGGGCCTAAAGTCATCTGCCTTTGGCCTAAAGAGCAGGAACCTGGAAATCAGAAGGGCACAAAATGTCATCCTACAAGAAACCTGGTATAGAGGAGATGGACTCACTGGTTGCCCTCTAGGTTACAGACAGCTGATAGTCCCATCCACCAAACTACCAGGTATGAAACATGGTATAGAGGAGATGGACTCACTGGTTGCCCTCTAGGTTACAGACAGCTGATAGTCCCATCCACCAAACTACCAGGTATGAAACAGGGTATAGAGGAGATGGACTCACTGGTTGCCCTCTAGGTTACAGACAGCTGATAGTCCCATCCACCAAACTACCAGGTATGAAACATGGTATAGAGGAGATGGACTCACTGGTTGCCCTCTAGGTTACAGACAGCTGATAGTCCCATCCACCAAACTACCAGGTATGAAACAGGGTATAGAGGAGATGGACTCACTGGTTGCCCTCTAGGTTACAGACAGCTGGTAGTCCCATCCACCAAACTACCAGGTATGAAACCTGGTATAGAGGAGATGGACCCACTGGTTGCCCTCTAGGTTCAGACAGCTGGTAGTCCCATCCACCAAACTACCAGGTATGAAACATGGTATAGAGGAGATGGACCCACTGGTTGCCCTCTAGGTTACAGACAGGTGGTAGTCCCATCCACCAAACTACCAGGTATGAAACATGGTATAGAGGAGATGGACCCACTGGTTGCCCTCTAGGTTACAGACAGCTGGTAGTCCCATCCACCAAACTACCAGGTATGAAACATGGTATAGAGGAGATGGACCCACTGGTTGCCCTCTAGGTTACAGACAGCTGGTAGTCCCATCCACCAAACTACCAGGTATGAAACATGGTATAGAGGAGATGGACCCACTGGTTGCCCTCTAGGTTACAGACAGCTGGTAGTCCCATCCACCAAACTACCAGGTATGAAACATGGTATAGAGGAGATGGACCCACTGGTTGCCCTCTAGGTTACAGACAGCCTAGTCCGATCCACCAAACTACCAGGTATGAAACATGGTATAGAGGAGATGGACCCACTGGTTGCCCTCTAGGTTACAGACAGCTGGTAGTCCCATCCACCAAACTACCAGGTATGAAACATGGTATAGAGGAGATGGACTCACTGGTTACCCTCTAGGTTCAGACAGCTGGTAGTCCCATCCACCAAACTACCAGGTATGAAACATGGTATAGAGGAGATGGACCCACTGGTTGCCCTCTAGGTTACAGACAGCTGGTAGTCCCATCCACCAAACTACCAGGTATGAAACATGGTATAGAGGAGATGGACCCACTGGTTGCCCTCTAGTTTACAGACAGGTGGTAGTCCCATCCACCAAACTACCAGGTATGAAACATGGTATAGAGGAGATGGACCCACTGGTTGCCCTCTAGGTTACAGACAGCTGGTAGTCCCATCCACCAAACTACCAGGTATGAAACATGGTATAGAGGAGATGGACCCACTGGTTGCCCTCTAGGTTACAGACAGCTGGTAGTCCCATCCACCAAACTACCAGGTATGAAACATGGTATAGAGGAGATGGACCCAATGGTTCCCCTCTAGGTTACAGACAGCTGGTAGTCCCATCCACCAAACTACCAGGTAACACTCTGAAATGAAACACTCTCCTCTTCAGCTCATCACACAGGTTTGACCATGGCAAAACCTTGATTCTGTGGTCAGTGAACCATTTTTGTCCTGCTGGAAGATCCAACCACTGCCCAGTTTAAGCTTCCTAGCAGAGTTAGTCAGGTTTTGATTTAATATCTGCTGGTACTTGATGGAACCATGATACCATGTATCCTAACAAGTGGTCCAGGGCCTTTGGAAGAAAAACAGGCCCACAACATCAAAGATCCACCACCGTACTTCACAGTGGGGACGAGGTACTTTTCTGCATGGATATCTTTCTGTCTACGCCAAACCCACCTCTGGTGTTTGTTTCCAAAAAGCTCTATTTTGGTCTCATCTGACCATAGAACCCAGTCCCATAGAAAGGTCCATTAACATTTGGCAAACTGTAGGTGCTTGAGTTTGATGACAGCAAAGGCTTTTTTAATGGAAACTCTCCCAAACAACTTGTGGTTCTGTAGGTGACGTCTGATCTTAGTTTTGGAGACTTTCTGACCCCAAGTCCCAACTTCTTATTTAACTAGACAAGTCAGTTAAGAACAAATTCTTATTTACAATGACAGCCTACCAGGGAACAGTGGGTTAATTGCCTTGTTCAGGAGCAGAACGACAGATTTTTACCTTGTCAGCTCGGGGATTCAATCTAGCAACCTTTCGGTTACTGACCCAACGCTCTAACCACTAGGCTACCTAACGCCCCTCTAACCACTTGGCTACCTGCCGCTCCAACTAAAGTCTACAATTCTTCAACTGTGATCCTTTTTTGGCCTACGCGAACCATCCTCCTCACTGTGCGTGGGGTCAATATAGACACGTGAACCATCCTCCTCACTGTGCGTGGGGTCAATATAGACACGTGAACCATCCTCCTCACTGTGCGTGGGGTCAATATAGACACGTGAACCATCCTCCTCACTGTGCGTGGGGTCAATATAGACACGTGAACCATCCTCCTCACTGTGCGTGGGGTCAATATAGACACGTGAACCATCCTCCTCACTGTGCGTGGGGTCAATATAGACACGTGAACCATCCTCCTCACTGTGCGTGGGGTCAATATAGACACGCGAACCATCCTCCTCACTGTGCGTGGGGTCAATATAGACACGTGAACCATCCTCCTCACTGTGCGTGGGGTCAATATAGACACGTGAACCATCCTCCTCACTGTGCGTGGGGTCAATATAGACACGTGAACCATCCTCCTCACTGTGCGTGGGGTCAATATAGACACGTGAACCATCCTCCTCACTGTGCGTGGGGTCAATATAGACACACGTCCTCTTCCAGGGCGATTGTTAACATCTCCAGTTGCTTTAACCTTCTTAATTATTGCCCTGATAGTGGAAATGGGCATTTCCAACCGTTGGGCTATTTTCTTATAGCCATTTCCTGAACTATGCAGCTCAACAACCTCTCACACATCATTACTATATTCTCTGGTCTTTCCCATAGTGATGGATGACTATGGGAACTTGGCCTGTGTCCCCTCATATTTATACCCCAGTGAAACAGGAGGTCATGGCTTACCACTTAAGTGTTCCTAAAAACTCAGGTGAACTTAAAAACGTAAAATACGAATGAGAATATACTTCAGATTTTACTCATATGAATTTCTAGGGGTGCCAATAATTGTGGCACACATGTTTCGGAGAAAAATATTTATTTCACACGTATTTTTTTCAATAATTTGACTTCAATTAAAGGTTAGATTTTTGTGAATATTTTGAATGAAAGACCAAGAGCATAACATTTTTTTAAATAAAAATTCACAGCCCGTTTTGCTCATATTTACCAAGGGTGGAAATATTAGTGGAGGGCACTGTCTATCCAGCACTAGAATCCCCATACTTTAATGAAGACAGCTTCTCCATCCCTGAAGGGGAAATCAATAATTTACAGGCCCAGGGACATGTACTAGTCTGTGGTGACCTAAATGCCAGAACTGGACAAGAACCTGACACCCTCAGCACACAGGGGGACAAACACTTACCTGGAGGTGACAGCATTCCCTCCCCAATATGCCCCCCTAGTCACAACTAGGACAACATAACATAACAACATAACTGCACCTCTGTTGCAGGAGTACTGTACATAGTCAATGGTAGGCTTCGAGGGGACTCCTACGGTAGGTACAAGTACACCTGTAGCTCATCTCTTGGCAGTAGTACTGTAGACTACATTTTCACTGACCTCAACCCAGAGCGTTCACAGTCAGCCAATCCCAGTCTACTTGAACAGAGCATTACAAAGGAACTGAAGAACATTAAGGAAAGTAGTGTGGAAACCTACCAAAACAACAACAAATCCAATCCCTTTCAGACAACTTCCTGGACAAAATGTTGCACTGTAATAGTGAAGGTGTAAACTTGGCAGTAGAAAACCTAAACAGTATATTTGACCTCGCAGCTTCCCTATCAAATCTAAACATGTCAAGCAGAAGACCTTAGAAAATTAACAACAATGACAAATGGTTTGATGAAGAATGCAAAAATCTAAGAAAGAAATTGAGAAACCTGTCCAACCAAAAACATAGAGACCCAGAAAACCTGAGTCTATGCTTTCACTACGGTGAATCACTAAAACAATACAGTAATACACTATGGAAAAAGAAGGAACAGCACGCCAGAAATCAGTTCAATGTAATTGAAGAATCCATAGACTCCAACCACATTTGGGAAAATTGGAAAGCACTAAACAAACAACAAGAAGAGTTATCTATCCGAAAAGGAGATGTATGGATAAACCACTTCTCCAATCTTTTTGGCCCTATACCAAACAACAAATAGAAAAAACATGATCGTATACAAATCTTAGAATGAACTATTAAAGACTACCAGAACCCACTGGATTCTCCAATTACATTGAATGAACTACAGGACAAAATACAAACCCTCCAACAGAAATAAGGCCTGTCGTGTTGTGTTATCCTAAATGAAAGTAGAAAATATACAGACCACGCATTCCAATTGGCTATACTAAAACTCTTTAACATCATCCTTAGCTCTGGCATCTTCCCCAATATTTGAAACCAAGGACTGATCATCCCAATTCACAAAAGTGGAGACAAATTTGACCCCAATAACTACCGTGGGATATGTGTCAACAGCAACCTTGGGAAAATCCTCTGTGTTATCATTAACATCAGACTCGTACATTTCCTCAATGAAAACAATGTACTGAGCAAATGTCAAATTGGCTTTTTACCAAATTACCGTATGATAGACCACGCATTCACCCTGCACACGCTAATTGATAAACAAACAAACCAAAACAAAGGCAAAGTATTCTTGTGTGTTGTTGATTTCAAAAAAGCTTTTGACTCAATTTGGCATGAGGGTCTGCTGTACACATTGATGGAAAGTGGTGTTGGGGGAAAAACATATGACATTACAAAATCTATGTACACAAACAAGTGTGTAAAAGAAATTGGCAAGAAACACACATTTCTTTCCACAGGACCGTGGGGTGAGACAGGGATGCAGCTTAAGCCCCACCATCTTCAACATATATATCAGAGAATTGGCAAGGGCACTAGACCAGTCTGCAGCTCCCGGCCTCACCCTTCTAGAATCTGAAGTCAAAATTCTACTCTTTGCTGATGATCCGGTGCTTCTGTCCCCAACCAAGGAGGGCCTACAGCAGCACCTAGATCTTCTGCACAGATTCTGCCAGACCTAGGCCCTGACAGTAAATCTCAGTAAGTCAAAACTAATGGTGTTCCAAAAAAGGTCCAGTTGCCAGGACCACAAATACAAATTCCATCTAGACACCGTTGCCCTAGAGAAAGAAACTACACGTACCTCGGCCTGAACATCAGCGCCACAGGTAACTTCCACAAAGCTGTGAACCATCTGAGAGACAAGACAAGAAGGGCCTTCTATGCCATCAAAAGGAACATAACATTTGAATCTGGCTAAAAATAGCCATCACTACAGACAGATTCATCTGGAGAAGAGCCCCCTAAGCAAGCTGGTCCTGGGGCTCTGTTCACAAACACAAACACACCCCACAGAGCCCCAGGACAGCAACACAATTAGACCCAACCAAATCATGAGAAAACAAAAAGATAATTACTTGACACATTGGAATCAGCAATTATTTAATTTCCCTTTTGCACTTCAACTATTTGCACATAATATGACATTTGAAATGTATTTATTATTTTGTAACTTTTGTGAGTGTAATGTTTACTGTACATTTTTATTGTTTATTTCACTTTTGTTTATTATCTTTATCATTTGCTTTTTCAATGTAAACATATATTTCCCATGCCAATAAAGCCCTGAGCGAGAGAGAGAGAGAGAGAGAGAGAGAGAGAGAGAGAGAGAGAGAGAGAGAGAGAGAGAGAGAGAGAGAGAGAGAGAGAGAGAGAGAGAGAGAGAGAGAGAGAGAGAGAGAGAGAGAGAGAGAGAGAGAGAGAGAGAGAGAGAGAGAGAGAGAGAGAGAGAGAGAGAGAGAGAGAGAGAGAGAGAGAGAGAGAGAGAGAGAGGATAAATACTGTTTTCTTTGGAAAACCTTTCCATCTGAGAAAGTCCGAATCGGAGTTACCTGGTCTAAAACAACTGTTACTCTTGAGAGAAGAACCTTTAAATGGCATGCGGTTTTCAGACGAGAGACCGTTAACATTCTTCCTAAACGTTTTCAACACAATAGTCTGAAATATCCTTTCATTTCTTGATAGTGTATCCACATGAAGTCTTTGCAGAGCCTCTACCTCCACCCTCCTCCCTCCTCCGTGTGTGAGCCTCTACCTCCACCCTCCTCCCTCCTCCGTGTGTGTGCCCACTTGGAGTTTGCCAAAAGGCATCTGAAGTCTCTCAGACCATGAGAAACAGGATTCTCTGGTCTGATGAAACCAAGATTGAACTCTTTGGCCTGAATGCCAAGAGTCATCTGGAGGAATCCTGTCCCCATCCCTACGGTGAAGCATGGTGGTGGCAGCATCTCTATGGTGAAGCATGGTGGTGGCAGCATCTCTACGGTGAAGCATGGTGGTGGCAGCATCTCTACGGTGAAGCATGGTGGTGGCGGAGTCATGCTGAGGGGATGTTTTTCAGCGGCAGGGACTGGGAAACTAGTCAGGATCGAGGGGAAGATGAAAGGAGCAAAGTACAGAGAGATCCTTGATGAAAACCTTCTCCAGAGCACTCAGGACCTCAGACTGGGGCAAAGGTTCACCTTCCAGCAGGATAACGACCCTAAGCACACAGCCAAAACAACGCAGGAGTGGCTTCAGGACAAGTCTCTGAATTTCATTGAGTGGCCCAGCTGTAGTCCGGACTTGAACCCGATCGAACATCTCTGGAGAGACCTGAAAATAGCTGTGCAGCAACGCTCCCCATCCAACCTGACAGAGCTTGAGAGGATCTGTAGAGCAGAATTGGAGAAACTCCCCAAATACAGGTGTGCCATGCTTGTAGCATCATACCCAAGCAGACTTGAGGTTATTGCTGCCAAAGGTGCTCCAACAAAGTACTGAGTAAAGGATGTGAATAGTTATGTAAATGCCATATTTTGTTTATTTTTATTCATTTGCAAACATTTCTAAAAACCAGTTTTTGCTTTGTCATTATGGGGTATTGTGTGTAGAAAACAATGTCATCCATTTTAGAATAAGGCTGTAACGTAACAAAATGTGGAAAATGTCAAAGGGTCTGAATACTTTCCAAATGCACTGTTTGGCTTTTGGATTGTCCATAGCTATAGACTAGGTCCGAGCATTGCCTTTAAAATGCATGTTGTCGACGGATTAAATGTATGACTATAATACTTTTTGTGAGATGACACAGCCAAGTGTGCGCCAGGGAAAAAACTACATTGCATGCTGACTCAAACTTACCAAAAGTGGAATGGAACTAAAAAGGAATGTGTATGACGGATGTCAGAGATTTGTTTGTGTCCTTTCTAGATGATTCCAAGTTCATAAGTGTTTTTCAATAAAAGTGAAAATTAAGAGACTCTTAACCTCTGGACATGTGCTACATTCCAAGTGTGTTTATTATCCAGTAAACTGTAACTGAACTTCAGAAGCACTTCCCCATAATAATGCATCCTAGTTGATGATCCATGGACTAGAGCCTAACGTGATAACACTGGACTAGGGCCTAACGTGATAACACTGGACTTGGGCCTAACGTGATAACACTGGACTAGGGCCTAACGTGATAACACTGGACTTGGGCCTAACGTGATAACACTGGACTAGGGCCTAATGTGATAACACTGGACTAGAGCCTAATGTGATAACACTGGAATAGGGCCTAACGTGATAACACTGGACTAGGGCCTAACGTGATAACACTGGACTTGGGCCTAACGTGATAACACTGGACTAGGGCCTAACGTGATAACACTGGACTAGGGCCTAACGTGATAACACTGGACTTGGGCCTAACGTGATAACACTGGACTAGGGCCTAACGTGATAACACTGGACCAGGGCCTAATGTGATAACACTGGACTAGAGCCTAACGTGATAACACTGGACTAGGGCCTAACGTGATAACACTGGACCAGGGCCTAATGTGATAACACTGGACTAGAGCCTAACGTGATAACACTGGACTAGGGCCTAACGTGATAACACTGGACCAGGGCCTAATGTGATAACACTGGACTAGAGCCTAACGTGATAACACTGGACTAGGGCCTAACGTGATAACACTGGACTAGGGCCTAACGTGATAACACTGGACTAGGGCCTAACGTGATAACACTGGACTTGGGCCTAACGTGATAACACTGGACTAGGGCCTAACGTGATAACACTGGACCAGGGCCTAATGTGATAACACTGGACTAGAGCCTAACGTGATAACACTGGACTAGGGCCTAACGTGATAACACTGGACCAGGGCCTAATGTGATAACACTGGACTAGAGCCTAACGTGATAACACTGGACTAGGGCCTAACGTGATAACACTGGACCAGGGCCTAATGTGATAACACTGGACTAGAGCCTAACGTGATAACAATGGACTAGGGCCTAACGTGATAACACTGGACTTGGGCCTAACGTGATAACACTGGACTAGGGCCTAACGTGATAACACTGGACTAGGGCCTAACGTGATAACACTGGACCAGAGCCTAACGTGATAACACTGGACTTGGGCCTAACGTGATAACACTGGACTTGGGCCTAACGTGATAACACTGGACTAGGGCCTAACGTGATAACACTGGACTAGGGCCTGACGTGATAACACTGGACTAGGGCCTAACGTGATAACACTGGACTTGGGCCTAACGTGATAACACTGGACTAGGGCCTAACGTGATAACACTGGACTAGGGCCTAATGTGATAACACTGGACTAGAGCCTAACGTGATAACACTGGACTAGGGCCTAACGTGATAACACTGGACTTGGGCCTAACGTGATAACACTGGACTAGGGCCTAACGTGATAACACTGGACTAGGGCCTAACGTGATAACACTGGACTTGGGCCTAACGTGATAACACTGGACTAGGGCCTAACGTGATAACACTGGACCAGGGCCTAATGTGATAACACTGGACTAGAGCCTAACGTGATAACACTGGACTAGGGCCTAACGTGATAACACTGGACCAGGGCCTAATGTGATAACACTGGACTAGAGCCTAACGTGATAACACTGGACTAGGGCCTAACGTGATAACACTGGACCAGGGCCTAATGTGATAACACTGGACTAGAGCCTAACGTGATAACACTGGACTAGGGCCTAACGTGATAACACTGGACTTGGGCCTAACGTGATAACACTGGACTAGGGCCTAACGTGATAACACTGGACTAGGGCCTAACGTGATAACACTGGACCAGAGCCTAACGTGATAACACTGGACTTGGGCCTAACGTGATAACACTGGACTTGGGCCTAACGCGATAACACTGGACTTGGGCCTAACGTGATAACACTGGACTAGGGCCTGACGTGATAACACTGGACTTGGGCCTAACGTGATAACACTGGACCAGGGCCTAATGTGATAACACTGGACCTGGGCCTAACGTGATAATACTGGACTAGGGCCTAATGTGATAACACTGGACTAGGGCCTAACGTGATAACACTGGACTAGGGCCTAACGTGATAACACTGGACTAGAGCCTAACGTGATAACACTGGACTAGAGCCTAACGTGATAACACTGGACTAGGGCCTAACGTGATAACACTGGACTTGGGCCTAACGTGATAACACTGGACCTGGGCCTAACGTGATAACACTGGACTAGGGCCTAACGTGATAATACTGGATCAGAGCCTAACGTGATAACACTGGACCAGGGCCTAACGTGATAACACTGGACCTGGGCCTAACGTGATAACACTGGACTAGGGCCTAACGTGATAACACTGGACTATGGCCTAACGTGATAACACTGGACTAGGGCCTAACGTGATAACACTGGACTAGAGCCTAACGTGATAACATTACTTTAAAATGCACATTGTCAGCAGCTGTCTGTGGATTGAATCCTTGCCTCAGCCTATACAGTAACATACATTAAACTCATGAATATGCAAATCTGTTCTTTGAAGAAAAATAAATAAATCATGTCCTTATGTTTCTTAAGACCTGCCTAAACACAATAAATTAATTCTATATTTATTTAGGTTGAAGTATTTCCTTATGTGATAACACAACAGTAGATGTGTAGGCTGGAGGTGTGTTAATAGGTTCTAATAGGAAGGTTGATATACCTGGTGGTGCTACTGTCAAATGGGGTAAAGGAAAAACCAATGAAGGCAAACTGAATAAATATTTACTACAAAAATATTTTCTGTGCTTGAATATATACTATAATGTATGAATATATAATATAATGTATGAATATATAATATAATGTATGAATATATAATATAATGTATGAATATAATGCTTCTTCTGAGTTGAAAGAGCCAAATGTGTGCTGGGAAAAACAACATTGCTAAAACTATGGAACTCTAAAAAATACAAAGTCATTCGGATGATATAATTGTGTACTTGTTTTTGTGTTGTTTTTTTTTGCCTTGGACTTCAAGTCTTCCATACTCAAACTCACCAGAAGTGGAATGGAACTAAAGTGGAATTTGCGCAATGGATGTCAGAGATTTGTTTGTGTTTTTGCTAGATGATTCCACGTGCATCAGTATTTTGCAATGACTGTGAAAATTGATAGGGTACTCTGGGTATTACATTCCAAGTTTGTCTCTTTTCCAGTAAACTTCAAATGTACTTCACAAGTACTTCCCGATAATAATGAATCCTCCAAAGTGACGTGTTGTTTACCAATGTCTTTATAAGTTGCTGCACAAACCCATGTCTCTAGCATTCTGTTGCAAAGCAGGACAGAAGCATCACATCCATTCTCAGCACATCAACTTAAGAGGTATGGTACCCACTTGTTTAGTTTTTGTCTTAATTATATTGCTGCTATTTAAAGGCACAATATGTAAGCTGTACGGATGTTCAACGGCCATTTCAATCATTACAACCATCGATTATTGAAGAATATAGCTTATCAATGTGTTATCAGCTGATTCTAACTGTGTTACCCTGTCATCAATCTATGTTCCTATTACCTCACTGTTATGAGCTGATTCTAACTGTGTTACCGTCATCAATCTATGTTCCTATTACCTCACTGTTATGAGCTGATTCTAACTGTGTTACCCTGTCATCAATCTATGTTCCTATTACCTCACTGTTATGAGCTGATTCTAACTGTGTTACCCTGTCATCAATCTATGTTCCTATTACCTCACTGTTATGAGCTGATTCTAACTGTGTTACCCTGTCATCAATATATGTTCCTATTACCTCACTGTTATGAGCTGATTCTAACTGTGTTACCCTGTCATCAATCTATGTTCCTATTACCTCACTGTTATGAGCTGATTCTAACTGTGTTACCCTGTCATACATCTATGTTCCTATTACCTCACTGTTATGAGCTGATTCTAACTGTGTTACCATGTCATCAATCTATGTTCCTATTACCTCACTGTTATGAGCTGATTCTGACTGTGTTACCCTGTCATCAATCTATGTTCCTATTACCTCACTGTTATGAGCTGATTCTAACTGTGTTACCCTGTCATACATCTATGTTCCTATTACCTCACTGTTATGAGCTGATTCTGACTGTGTTACCCTGTCATCAATCTATGTTCCTATTACCTCACTGTTATGAGCTGATTCTAACTGTGTTACCCTGTCATCAATCTATGTTCCTATTACCTCACTGTTATGAGCTGATTCTAACTGTGTTACCCTGTCATCAATATATGTTCCTATTACCTCACTGTTATGAGCTGATTCTGACTGTGTTACCCTGTCATCAATCTATGTTCCTATTACCTCACTGTTATGAGCTGATTCTAACTGTGTTACCCTGTCATACATCTATGTTCCTATTACCTCACTGTTATGAGCTGATTCTAACTGTGTTACCCTGTCATCAATCTATGTTCCTATTACCTCACTGTTATGAGCTGATTCTAACTGTGTTACCCTGTCATCAATCTATGTTCCTATTACCTCACTGTTATGAGCTGATTCTAACTGTGTTACCCTGTCATCAATCTATGTTCCTATTACCTCACTGTTATGAGCTGATTCTAACTGTGTTACCCTGTCATACATCTATGTTCCTATTACCTCACTGTTATGAGCTGATTCTAACTGTGTTACCCTGTCATACATCTATGTTCCTATTACCTCACTGTTATGAGCTGATTCTAACTGTGTTACCCTGTCATCAATCTATGTTCCTATTACCTCACTGTTATGAGCTGATTCTAACTGTGTTACCCTGTCATACAATCTATGTTCCTATTACCTCACTGTTATGAGCTGATTCTAACTGTGTTACCCTGTCATACATCTATGTTCCTATTACCTCACTGTTATGAGCTGATTCTAACTGTGTTACCCTGTCATCAATCTATGTTCCTATTACCTCACTGTTATGAGCTGATTCTAACTGTGTTACCCTGTCATCAATCTATGTTCCTATTACCTCACTGTTATGAGCTGATTCTAACTGTGTTACCCTGTCATCAATCTATGTTCCTATTACCTCACTGTTATGAGCTGATTCTAACTGTGTTACCCTGTCATACATCTATGTTCCTATTACCTCACTGTTATGAGCTGATTCTAACTGTGTTACCCTGTCATACATCTATGTTCCTATTACCTCACTGTTATGAGCTGATTCTAACTGTGTTACCCTGTCATCAATCTATGTTCCTATTACCTCACTGTTATGAGCTGATTCTAACTGTGTTACCCTGTCATCAATCTATGTTCCTATTACCTCACTGTTATGAGCTGATTCTAACTGTGTTACCATGTCATCAATCTATGTTCCTATTACCTCACTGTTATGAGCTGATTCTAACTGTGTTACCCTGTCATCAATCTATGTTCCTATTACCTCACTGTTATGAGCGGTTTCTAACTGTGTTACCCTGTCATACATCTATGTTCCTATTACCTCACTGTTATGAGCTGATTCTAACTGTGTTACCCTGTCATACATCTATGTTCCTATTACCTCACTGTTATGAGCTGATTCTAACTGTGTTACCCTGTCATACATCTATGTTCCTATTACCTCACTGTTTCTGTTGCTGTTCCATTTGAGTCGTTGTAAACACACCAATAGCTTCTGTTTAAAGCAGCATGTTGATCTCCTGTCAGTCCTTGCATCAATAGTTCCATCTATCTCATTTGAGAGAGGTTACATTTCCGTTCCATCCCTCAGCTGGCAACAAAGTGGCAGAGTCAAGCTGTTGAAATGACACATTCACATATTCTGTATGCTACTTTTCAACAGCTTGTATTCTTGTCGATCCCATTGACAGTAAATGTTCCTATCATGTACTTTATAAGCAGATGTTTCCTGTGCTTCTATTTGTATGACACCAGTGATTTACTGTCCCTTTGGTCTCTGTCTTCTCCCTGCTGTTTTAGGTTATGGCGATGAGCAGACCTCTGACTTTGGGGCTCTGTGTTCTCTCCCTGCTGGTTCTGCCAGGCCAGACGGAGAAGTGTGAATGCCAGGGTCCTACAGGGTATCCTGGCCCTCGTGGGCCTGCTGGCCCTCCTGGCCCTTCTGGGACTGATGGCCCTCCTGGGACTGGTGGCCCTCCTGGGCCTTCTGGGACTGATGGCCCTCCTGGGCATTCTGGAGGTAAATGAGTCGTAAGCTTAGTACAACTGCCTTACCCTATCATAACCCAAAATATAAGACTGATGATTTTGGAGTAAACTGTCACTTTAAGCATGCACATTCATTTGCGTACCTGATGATGGAGTGATGATGAGGGGACAGAGAACTCTGAAGTCCCTCAGTTAGATAAACCCTCCTACTCCTACAAAAAAAGGCTTTGTCTGTACCAGTTGCCAAACAAAGCTGGGGCTGGGGTATAATGTGAAAGCCCAATCCGGTATATTTCCTGCTGTTAGCCTTTGATTAAAAAAAACAACATAAAAAAACAACAACATAAGACTGTTGATTTTGTAATAAAGTGTCACTTTAAGCCAGATCAGACTGCAGGGCACTTTACAGGCTAATTGAAGCAGTCGTTGGTGTGTACGGTATGGTGATGAGCCCTATCCCTGTTGTCTCTCCATAGGCATGCCTGGACTTCCTGGTCCACCTGGAAAGAGAGGTAGATTCTGACATATTAACTGTTCTCACTTCATTATTTACATCATAAACATGTAAGGGGGTCACAACACCCTTGAAAGCATTATGGACCACAGCCGTGGTGCTGCTTTCCCACTGTGTGTGGATTTGGAAGACAAAGAACTGTGAATGACCTCAATTAGATCACCACACCAATTCACAGAAAGAGGCTTTGTCTGTACCAGTTGCCAAAATATTTTGTCAGTATATCATTTGTCTGTACCAGAGCTGTGAATCCTATTAAAAGGGGCTGGGGTATAGTGAGTTATTAGCAGAGCTGTGAATCCTATTAAAAGGTGCTGGGGTATAGTGAGTTATTAGCAGAGCTGTGAATCCTATTAAAAGGTGCTGGGGTATAGTAGGTTATTATCAGAGCTGTGAATCCTATTAAAAGGGGCTGTGGTATAGTGAGTTATTAGCAGAGCTGTGAATCCTATTAAAAGGGGCTGGGGTATAGTGAGTTATTAGCAGAGCTGTGAATCCTATTAAAAGGTGCTGGGGTATAGTGAGTTATTAGCAGAGCTGTGAATCCTATTAAAATGTGCTGGGGTATAGTGAGTTATTAGCAGAGCTGTGAATCCTATTAAAAGGTGCTGGGGTAGGGTAGGTTATTATCAGAGCTGTGAATCCTATTAAAAGGGGCTGTGGTATAGTGAGTTATTAGCAGAGCTGTGAATCCTATTAAAAGGGGCTGGGGTATAGTGAGTTATTATCAGAGCTGTGAATCCTATTAAAAGGGGCTGGGGTATAGTGAGTTATTAGCAGAGCTGTGAATCCTATTAAAAGGGGCTGTGGTATAGTGAGTTATTATCAGAGCTGTGAATCCTATTAAAAGGGGCTGGGGTATAGTGAGTTATTAGCAGAGCTGTGAATCCTATTAAAAGGGGCTGGAGTATAGTGAGTTATTATCAGAGCTGTGAATCCTATTAAAAGGGGCTGGGGTATAGTGAGTTATTAGCAGAGCTGTGAATCCTATTAAAAGGGGCTGGAGTATAGTGAGTTATTATCAGAGCTGTGAATCCTATTAAAAGGGGCTGGGGTATAGTGAGTTATTAGCAGAGCTGTGAATCCTATTAAAAGGGGCTGTGGTATAGTGAGTTATTAGCGGAGCTGTGAATCCTATTAAAAGGTGCTGGGGTATAGTGAGTTATTAGCAGAGCTGTGAATCCTATTAAAAGGGGCTGGGGTATAGTGAGTTATTAGCAGAGCTGTGAATCCTATTAAAAGGGGCTGGGGTATAGTGAGTTATTAGCAGAGCTGTGAATCCTATTAAAAGGGGCTGGGGTATAGTGAGTTATTAGCAGAGCTGTGAATCCTATTAAAAGGTGCTGGGGTATAGTAGGTTATTATCAGAGCTGTGAATCCTATTAAAAGGGGCTGGGGTATAGTGAGTTATTAGCAGAGCTGTGAATCCTATTAAAAGGTGCTGGGGTATAGTAGGTTATTATCAGAGCTGTGAATCCTATTAAAAGGGGCTGGGGTATAGTGAGTTATTATCAGAGCTGTGAATCCTATTAAAAGGGGCTGGGGTATAGTGAGTTATTAGCAGAGCTGTGAATCCTATTAAAAGGGGCTGGGGTATAGTGAGTTATTTTCAGAGCTGTGAATCCTGTTGTTATTCTTAGATAATGAAAAAAAATCCTTTACATGGTCAGATAACTCAAGTATAGATTGATCACTTTTTTTTCTAATTTGTATGTAGGTGTGTTTCCTCATGCTGAACATATTTGCCTCAATTGTCCATAAAGTCTGTCAGGATAGATTTTCCTCCATCTAGGACATTTGGGAAATCCTTTAAAACACATATTGTCATGAACCATAAGTACATCCACGTCTCTACTATCTCTCCATAGGTCTCCCTGGACTTCCTGGATCTTATGAACTTCCTGCTATAGATGGACGTAATGTCCCTGGACCTCCTGGTCCGCCTGGACCCCCGGGCCCTGCAGGAGCTACTGGTATTCAGCTGATTGATCTCTTCCTGGTTCTGTATTTATTATTTGGTTCTCTCTAGTCACACCTTCTGTTTTCACAGACTTAGACCTGGAACCCCTGCAAGACAGCTTGATCAAACTGGAGCTGGGTAAGGAAGTGAATTTCAGATCAGAATGTTATGTACTTGTATGCAACATTACAGATTCTGTATCTTAATTTGATCACTTCCTGCACAGCAGGAAATGCAAACTTGTAGTGTATTCAAGGTTTAAAAAGGGTTTTAAAGTTTTCATTTCCACTTAAAAATGTCACTTGATTTGCCCGAACAAAACATGTAACAATCCCTACAAATAATAATTATAATCCAAATAGCAATTCATGGTTCGTGTTGCTGCAGGATTATTTTCCTGCTGTGTGAAACTGGCTCAAATGAAGTTACTTTATCTGTAGATTATGTTGTACCTTACTAAGTATCCGTTCAACATAAATTATGCAGTATTCGTAATTTGGGAAAATTAGGTGTGAATTTAGTCATGTGCTGGCATTTGTGAAATATAAAAAGGCAACTTTTGTTTCCACTTTTAGTGTTACACTAATTAATTAATACCTGGTTTCTCTTCAGCCGTAAACTATGACTTCACCAGAAGAGTTGACAAGAAGTACTTTGTGTCACACAAGAGAGCGGGTTCTTTTGACGATGCTGTTCGGTTCTGTACCAAGAGGGGCTTGGTGTTGGCTTTGCCGAAGAACGAGGAGGAAAACACTGCTCTCACTCAGGTCTTTGAAGGGGCTCTGAAGAACGCATGGCTCAATGTTGACAACAGTAAAGAGGGGAAGTTTCAGGTGGATTTGAAAGGCCATCCCCTCACCTTTTCCAAATGGGCAGATGGGGAACCAAAAGTGCCCAATGGGGGTAGAAGCTGTACAATGTTGACAGAGTCAGGTGCATGGCGGGTGACATATGAGTGCTCCTTCAATGCCTATATCGTGTGTGAGATATAGGGACACCTCTATGAAATGCTGTTTCTGAGTTTGACCTTGAAATCTCTAGGTTTTTTCCTGTGTGTATTTCCAGTTGTTCTGCACCTTTCATTCTTTCTTTATTCACATGAGGGGTAGAATAGAAAAGGGAAACTTGTGGAATAAAGCAACAAACACATTTACTTTGGCGCTTGTCTGTCTCCTTCATGCTCCTTCTCTCTGAACAGATTGGCTACTGATCAGCACATAGCTACTTTTCACCTCCAGTTTGATGACAGAGGAATAGCAACTATATATTTCCAAACAACAAAATATCAAGTTCAACTTTTATGAACAGGCTGACATAGACCTGGAACCCCCCTAGTAAAAGCAATGCATCTCAACACCAAAGGAAGATGTTGTCTGTGAGGGAGACCTTCCTTATTGCTGGTTTTATAGGTTTCTCTGTAATGACAAGTTATCCGTACCACCAGAGGGTGAAGGGGGACCTGTATCAGTGATGTTGACCAGATAGACAGACCCTCCTTAGTGCTGGTTTTATAGCTTTCTCTGGAGACATAATGACAAGTTATCCGTACCACCAGAGGGTGAAGGGGGACCTGTATCAGTGATGTTGACCAGATAGACAGACCCTCCTTAGTGCTGGTTTTATAGCTTTCTCTGGAGACATAATGACAAGTTATCCGTACCACCAGAGGGTGAAGATGGACCTGTATCAGTGATGTTGACCAGAAAGACAGACCCTCTGCTGAGATATAACACCCCGTGTACTCACCTAAGTTTTTCAGTCCCACGTATCATATGACCGCATACAAAACCAAAATTACATTATTTTTGAGCATATAAAAATCTGACAATGGCAAACAAGGTCTGCCAATGGTACATATATATCTAATATCCAACCCTGGTGCTCCACTGTGTTCTAAATATCCAACCCTGTTACTCCACTGAATTCTAAATATTCAACTCTGGTTCTCCACTGTGTTCTAAATATCCAACCCTGTTACTCCACTGTGCACTAGATATCCAACATTGGTGTTTCGCTGGGCTATAAGGCAATTTAACAAAATGGGACCCTATGACTTGTGGGCTCTTGTCAAAAGTAGTGCACTTTGTAGGGAATAGGGTGCCATTTGGGACTCAGATATTATACTGTATCCAATCCTGGTGCTCCACTGTGGTCTATGTGTCCAACCCTGGGCTGGCAGGATAATGTTATAATGGGAGAGTTAGTTCTTCTGTCCGATAATGAGAGAGTTAGTTCTTCTCTCTAATAAGGTTATAATGAGAGAGTTAGTTCTTCTGTCCGATAATGGGAGAGTTACTTCTTCTCTCTAATAAGGTTATAATGGGAGAGTTAGTCCTTCTCTTCAATAATGGGAGAGTTAGTCCTTCTCTCCAATAAGGTTATAATGGGAGAGTTAGTTCTTCTGTCCGATAATGGGAGAGTTAGTTCATCTCTCTAATAAGGTTATAATGGGAGAGTTAGTCCTTCTCTTCAATAATGGGAGAGTTAGTCCTTCTCTCCAATAATGGGAGAGTTAGTTCTTCTCTCCAATAATGGGAGAAGTAGGGTTTCTCTTCAATAATGGGAGAGTTAGTCCTTCTCTCCAATAAGGTTATAATGGGAGAGTTAGTTCTTCTGTCCGATAATGGGAGAGTTAGTTCATCTCTCTAATAAGGTTATAATGGGAGAGTTAGTCCTTCTCTTCAATAATGGGAGAGTTAGTCCTTCTCTCTAATAATGGGAGAGTTAGTCCTTCTCTTCAATAATGGGAGAGTTAGTCCTTCTCTCCAATAAGGTTATAATGGGAGAATTAGTTATTCTCTCTAATAATGGGAGAGTTAGTCCTTCTCTCCATTAATAGGAGAGTTAGTTCTTCTCTCTAATACGGTTATAATGGGAGAGTTAGTTCTTCTCTCCAATAATGGGAGAGTTAGTCCTTCTCTCCAATAAGGTTATAATGGGAGAGTTAGTTATTCTCTCTAATAATGGGAGAGTTAGTCCTTCTCTCCATTAATAGGAGAGTTAGTTCTTCTCTCTAATAAGGTTATAATGGGAGAGTTAGTTCTTCTCTCCAATAATGGGAGAGTTAGTCCTTCTCTTCAATAATGGGAGAGTTAGTCCTTCTCTTCAATAATGGGAGAGGTAGTCCTTCTCTTCAATAATGGGAGAGTTAGTTCTTCTCTCCAATAATGGGAGAGTTAGTCCTTCTCTCCAATAATGTTATAATGGGAGAGTTAGTCCTTCTCTCCAATAATGGGAGAGTTAGTTCTTCTCTCTTATAAGGTTATAATGGGAGAGTTAGTCCTTCTCTTCAATAATAGGAGAGTTAGTTCTTCTCTCCAATAAGGTTAAAATGGGAGAGTTAGTCCTTCTCTCCAATAATGTTATAATGGGAGAGTTAGTCCTTCTCTCCAATAATGTTATAGTGGGAGAGTTAGTACCTCTCTCCAATAATGGGAGAGTTAGTCCATCTCTCCAATAATGGGAGAGTTAGTCCTTCTCTCCAATAATGTTATAATGGAAGAGTTAGTCCTTCTCTCCAATAATGTTATAATGGGAGAGTTAGTCCTTCTCTCCAATAATGTTATAATGGGAGAGTTAGTACCTCTCTCCAATAATGGGAGAGTTAGTCCTTCTCTCCAATAATAGGAGATTTAGTCCTTCTCTCCAATAATGGGAGAGTTAGTTCTTCTCTCCAATAATGGGAGAAGTAGGGTTTCTCTTTAATAATGGGAGAGTTAGTCCTTCTCTCCAATAAGGGTATAATGGGAGAGTTAGTTCTTCTGTCCGATAATGGGAGAGTTAGTTCATCTCTCTAATAAGGTTATAATGGGAGAGTTAGTCCTTCTCTTCAATAATGGGAGAGTTAGTCCTTCTCTCCAATAATGGGAGAGTTAGTCCTTCTCTTCAATAATGGGAGAGTTAGTCCTTCTCTCCAATAAGGTTATAATGGGAGAATTAGTTATTCTCTCTAATAATGGGAGAGTTAGTCCTTCTCTCCATTAATAGGAGAGTTAGTTCTTCTCTCTAATAAGGTTATAATGGGAGAGTTAGTTCTTCTCTCCAATAATGGGAGAGTTAGTCCTTCTCTCCAATAAGGTTATAATGGGAGAGTTAGTTATTCTCTCTAATAATGGGAGAGTTAGTCCTTCTCTCCATTAATAGGAGAGTTAGTTCTTCTCTCTAATAAGGTTATAATGGGAGAGTTAGTTCTTCTCTCCAATAATGGGAGAGTTAGTCCTTCTCTTCAATAATGGGAGAGTTAGTCCTTCTCTTCAATAATGGGAGAGGTAGTCCTTCTCTTCAATAATGGGAGAGTTAGTTCTTCTCTCCAATAATGGGAGAGTTAGTCCTTCTCTCCAATAATGTTATAATGGGAGAGTTAGTCCTTCTCTCCAATAATGGGAGAGTTAGTTCTTCTCTCTAATAAGGTTATAATGGGAGAGTTAGTCCTTCTCTTCAATAATAGGAGAGTTAGTTCTTCTCTCCAATAAGGTTAAAATGGGAGAGTCAGTCCTTCTCTCCAATAATGTTATAATGGGAGAGTTAGTCCTTCTCTCCAATAATGGGAGAGTTAGACCTTCTCTCCAATAAGGTTATAATGGAAGAGTTAGTTCTTCTCTCCAATAATGGGAGAGTTAGTTCTTCTCTCCAATAATGGGAGAGTTAGTCCTTCTCTCCAATAATGGGAGAGTTAGTCCTTCTCTCCAATAATGCGAGAGTTAGTCCTTCTCTCCAATAATGGGAGAGTTAGTCCTTCTCTCCAATAATGGGAGAGTTAGTCCTTCTCTCCAATAATGGGAGAGTTAGTTATTCTCTCCAATAATGGGAGAGTTAGGTCTTCTCTCCAATATTAGGAGATTTAGTCCTTCTCTCCAATAATAGGAGATTTAGTCCTTCTCTCCAATAATGGGAGAGTTAGTCCTTCTCTCCAATAATGCGAGAGTTAGTTCTTCTCTCTAATAATGTTATAATGGAAGAGTTAGGTCTTCTCTCCAATAATAGGAGATTTAGTCCTTCTCTCCAATAATGGGAGAGTTAGTCCTTCTCTCCAATAATGGGAGAGTTAGTCCTTCTCTCCAATAATGGGAGAGTTAGTTCTTCTCTCCAATAATGGGAGAGTTAGTCCTTCTCTCCAATAATGGGAGAGTTAGTCCTTCTCTCCAATAATGGGAGAGTTAGTTCTTCTCTCCAATAATGGGAGAGTTAGTCCTTCTCTCCAATAATGGGAGAGTTAGTCCTTCTCTCCAATAATGTTATAATGAGAGAGTTAGTTCCTCTCTCCAATAATGTTATAATGGGAGAGTTAGTCCTTCTCTCCAATAATGGGAGAGTTTGTTCTTCTCTCTAATAAGGTTATAATGGGAGAGTTAGTCCTTCTCTCCAATAATGGGAGAGTTAGTCCTTCTCTCCAATAATGTTATAATGAGAGAGTTAGTTCCTCTTTACAATAATGTTATAATGGGAGAGTTAATTATTCTCTCCAATAATGTTATAATGGGAGAGTTAGTCCTTCTCTCCAATAATGTTATAATGGGAGAGTTAATTATTCTCTCAGATAATGGGAGAGTTAATTCTTCTCTCCAATAATGGGAGAGTTAATTCTTCTCTCCAATAATGTTATAATGGGGGAGTTAGTCCTTCTCTCCAATAATGTTATAATGGGAGAGTTAGTTCTTCTCTCCAATAATGTTATAATGGGAGAGTTAGTTCTTCTTTCCAATAATGTTATAATGGGAGAGTTAGTCCTTCTCTCCAATAATGTTATAATGGGCGAGTTAGTTCTTCTCTCCAATAATGTTATAATGGGAGAGTTAGTTCTTCTCTCCAATAATGTTATAATGGGAGAGTTAGTCCTTCTCTCCAATAATGTTATAATGGGAGAGTTAGTTCTTCTCTCCAATAATGTTATAATGGGAGAGTTAGTTCTTCTCTCCAATAATGTTATAATGGGAGAGTTAGTTCTTCTCTCCAATAATGTTATAATGGGAGAGTTAGTCCTTCTCTCCATTAAGGTTATAATGGAAGAGTTAGTTATTCTCTTCAATAAGGTTATAATGGGAGAGTTAGTCCTTCTCTCCAATAATGGGAGAGTTAGTCCTTCTCTCCATTAATGGGAGAGTTAGGCCTTCTCTCCATTAATGGGAGAGTTAGGCCTTCTCTCCAATAATGGGAGAGTTAGTCCTTCTCTCCATTAATGGGAGAGTTAGGCCTTCTCTCCAATAATGGGAGAGTTAGTCCTTCTCTCCATTAAGGTTATAATGGAAGAGTTAGTTATTCTCTCCAATAAGGTTATAATGGGAGAGTTAGTCCTTCTCTCCAATAATGGGAGAGTTAGTTCTTCTCTCCATTAATGGGAGAGTTAGGCCTTCTCTCCATTAATGGGAGAGTTAGGCCTTCTCTCCATTAATGGGAGAGTTAGGCCTTCTCTCCAATAATGGGAGAGTTAGTCCTTCTCTCCATTAAGGTTATAATGGAAGAGTTAGTTATTCTCTCCAATAAGGTTATAATGGGAGAGTTAGTCCTTCTCGACAATAATGGGAGAGTTAGTCCTTCTCTCCATTAATGGGAGAGTTAGTCCTTCTCTCCAATAATGGGAGAGTTAGGCCTTCTCTCCATTAATGGGAGAGTTAGTCCTTCTCTCCATTAAGGTTATAATGGAAGAGTTAGTTATTCTCTCCAATAAGGTTATAATGGGAGAGTTAGTCCTTCTCTCCAATAATGGGAGAGTTAGGCCTTCTCTCCATTAATGGGAGAGTTAGGCCTTCTCTCCAATAATGGGAGAGTTAGGCCTTCTCTCCAATAATGGGAGAGTTAGTCCTTCTCTCCATTAATGGGAGAGTTAGTCCTTCTCTCCATTAATGGGAGAGTTAGGCCTTCTCTCCAATAATGGGAGAGTTAGTCCTTCTCTCCATTAATGGGAGAGTTAGGCCTTCTCTCCAATAATGGGAGAGTTAGTCCTTCTCTCCATTAAGGTTATAATGGAAGAGTTAGTTATTCTCTCCAATAAGGTTATAATGGGAGAGTTAGTCCTTCTCTCCAATAATGGGAGAGTTAGTTCTTCTCTCCATTAATGGGAGAGTTAGGCCTTCTCTCCATTAATGGGAGAGTTAGGCCTTCTCTCCATTAATGGGAGAGTTAGGCCTTCTCTCCAATAATGGGAGAGTTAGTCCTTCTCTCCATTAAGGTTATAATGGAAGAGTTAGTTATTCTCTCCAATAAGGTTATAATGGGAGAGTTAGTCCTTCTCGACAATAATGGGAGAGTTAGTCCTTCTCTCCATTAATGGGAGAGTTAGTCCTTCTCTCCAATAATGGGAGAGTTAGGCCTTCTCTCCATTAATGGGAGAGTTAGTCCTTCTCTCCATTAAGGTTATAATGGAAGAGTTAGTTATTCTCTCCAATAAGGTTATAATGGGAGAGTTAGTCCTTCTCTCCAATAATGGGAGAGTTAGGCCTTCTCTCCATTAATGGGAGAGTTAGGCCTTCTCTCCAATAATGGGAGAGTTAGGCCTTCTCTCCAATAATGGGAGAGTTAGTCCTTCTCTCCATTAATGGGAGAGTTAGTCCTTCTCTCCATTAATGGGAGAGTTAGTCCTTCTCTCCATTAATGGGAGAGTTAGTCCTTCTCTCCAATAATGGGAGAGTTAGGCCTTCTCTCCATTAATGGGAGAGTTAGGCCTTCTCTCCATTAATGGGAGAGTTGGGCCTTCTCTCCATTAATGGGAGAGTTAGGCCTTCTCTCCATTAATGGGAGAGTTAGGCCTTCTCTCCATTAATGGGAGAGTTAGGCCTTCTCTCCATTAATGGGAGAGTTAGGCCTTCTCTCCATTAATGGGAGAGTTAGGCCTTCTCTCCATTAATGGGAGAGTTAGGCCTTCTCTCCATTAATGGGAGAGTTAGGCCTTCTCTCCAATAATGGGAGAGTTAGTCCTTCTCTCCATTAAGGTTATAATGGAAGAGTTAGTTATTCTCTCCAATAAGGTTATAATGGGAGAGTTAGTCCTTCTCTCCAATAATGGGAGAGTTAGTCCTTCTCTCCATTAATGGGAGAGTTAGTCCTTCTCTCCAATAATGGGAGAGTTAGTCCTTCTCTCCATTAAGGTTATAATGGAAGAGTTAGTTATTCTCTCCAATAAGGTTATAATGGGAGAGTTAGTCCTTCTCTCCAATAATGGGAGAGTTAGGCCTTCTCTCCATTAATGGGAGAGTTAGGCCTTCTCTCCAATAATGGGAGAGTTAGTCCTTCTCTCCATTAATGGGAGTGTTAGTCCTTCTCTCCATTAATGGGAGTGTTAGTCCTTCTCTCCATTAATGGGAGAGTTAGTCCTTCTCTCCAATAATGGTAGAGTTAGGCCTTCTCTCCATTAATGGGAGAGTTAGTCCTTCTCTCCATTAAGGTTATAATGGGAGAGTTAGTCCTTCTCTCCAATAATGGTAGAGTTAGGCCTTCTCTCCATTAATGGGAGAGTTAGTCCTTCTCTCCATTAAGGTTATAATGGGAGAGTTAGTCCTTCTCTCCATTAATGGGAGAGTTAGGCCTTCTCTCCATTAATGGGAGAGTTAGTCCTTCTCTCCATTAATGGGAGAGTTAGTCCTTCTCTCCAATAATGGGAGAGTTAGGCCTTCTCTCCATTAATGGGAGAGTTAGTCCTTCTCTCCAATAATGGGAGAGTTAGTCCTTCTCTCCATTAATGGGAGAGTTAGTCCTTCTCTCCAATAATGGGAGAGTTAGTCCTTCTCTCCAATAATGGGAGAGTTAGTCCTTCTCTCCATTAATGGGAGAGTTAGTCCTTCTCTCCAATAATGGGAGAGTTAGTCCTTCTCTCCAAAAACATGTTAAATAAAGGTAAAATATTTCTTACGTCCGGTGATGACCATCATAGACCATGTCTTAGTCAGTCTGTGTATTCCCACGTCCAATGATGACCATCATAGACCATGTCTTAGTCAGTCTGTGTATTCCCACGTCCAATGATGACCATCATAGACCATGTCTTAGTCAGTCTGTGTATTCCCACGTCCAATGATGACCATCATAGACCATGTCTTAGTCAGTCTGTGTATTCCCACGTCCAATGATGACCATCACAGACCGTTCTCTCCCTCCATTGAGGATATAATGGGGGATTTTGTCCAGATTAAGAACTCACATCATATCCGACATTGACACTGTCGGTGCTTCTCATAATGGTACCCTATTCCCTATGTAGTGCACTACTTCTGTTCAGGGCCCATAGGTCTCTGGTCAAACGTAATGCACTGTATAGGGAATAGGGCTCCATTTGGGATGCAGCCTGTGTTCGTTTCCAACCCTGACTGAGCTCTCTCGTTAAAAACAAACCTGGCTCATTGACCCTACATTACAGACCTAGAGACAGAGAGAGAGGTGGTGTGTGCGTGTGTGCGTGCGTGTGTGTGTACACTTACTATACAGCTGGGGGCTGTAGGGGTTGTAGGGCTGTAGGGGGTGTAGGAGTTGTAGGGCTGTAGGGCTCTAGGGGTGTAGGGCTGTAGGGGCTGTAGGCTGTAGGGGCTGTAGGGCTGTAGGGGCTGTAGGCTCTAGGGGTGTAGGGCTGTAGGGGCTGTAGGCTGTAGGGGCTGTAGGGGCTGTAGGGCTCTAGGGGCTATAGGGGTGTAGGGGCTGTAGGGGTGTAGGGCTGTAGGCTGTAGGGGTGTAGGGGCTATAGGGGCTGTTGTGTTCTAGGGGCTGTAGGGTTGTAGGGGTTGTAGGTGGTGTAGGGACTGTAGGGGGTGTAGTGGTGTAAGGACTGTATGGGTGTGTACATACTGTACATATGTTTACTATTGAGGGAGTTGTAATCAAATGCTGCACGTGTGGTTATTGAGAGCAATAGACTTAAATAAAGACGCACAAGAGCTGGGCTTTAATAGGGCTTTAATAGGGCTTTAATGGGGCTTTAATAGGGCTTTAATAGGGCTTTAATAGGGCTTTAATAGGGCTTTAATGGGGCTTTAATGGGGCTTTAATAGGGCTTTAATAGGGCTTTAATAGGGCTTTAATGGGGCTTTAATAGGGCTTTAATAGGGCTTTAATAGGGCTGGAGTCTAGCTGTACAGTTAGTGTAATGAAAAGACAGGTAATTGTTTTGAAAGGGTAACTTTATCTTGGAAAAATAACAAATAAACACAAACACACACACACACGCACTCAAGCAAGAAACAAGCAGTTTCAATTAGGTTGTACTCCGTCCCATCCCCCACCACCGCATAATGCAAGGTAGAAGCCCTGGTTTCAATTAAGTTGTATTCCGTCCAATCCCCTAACACCGCAAATAAAAATATCATGCCACCTCTCTATTTTTCATGAATTTAGCAGTTTTTTTAGTAGAGAGAGAGACTGTAAGGAGAGAGAGAGACTGTAAGGAGAGAGAGAGACTGTGAGACTGTAGGAAGAGAGAGAGAGAGAGACTAGGGAGAGAGAGAGAGAAAGAGAGAGACTAGAGAGAGAAAGAGAGAGAGTGAGACAGAGACTAAGGAGAGAGAGAGAGACTGTAGGGAGAGAGGGAGAGAGAGAGAGAGAGAGACTAGGGAGAGAGAGACCAAGGAGAGAGAGAGAGAGAGAGAGAGAGAGACTAAGGAGAGACAGAGAGAGAGAGAGACTGTAGGGAGAGAGGGAGAGAGAGAGAGTGAGAGAAAGACTGTAGGGAGAGAGAGAGAGACTGTAGGGAGAGAGGGAGATGTAGAGGGTGTTAAATTATATATTTGTAAAAAATTCTAACTTGAAGTTTTGTTTTTAGCCAAACCCAAGTCTTGTCATGAGTGGGAGACTGTTAATTTATTACTTTAGTGGAACACATGTTTTGAAACACACTCACAAGGGTGAGGAAATAGTCCATCTGGAATGCATAACAGATAACAATACATCTCCTCTGGCTCAGGAGAGGAGGAGGTACTGTTCTGCTACATCTGTCCTACTCTGTTCCCAGATGCACCATTCTCTCCCTCTCTGTCTCTCTCTGTCTCTCTCTGTCTCTCTCTGTCTCTCTCTCTCTCTCTCTCTGTCTCTCTCTCTCTCTCTCTCTCTCTCTCTCTCTCTCTCTCTCTCTCTCTCTCTCTCTCTACCTCTCTCTGTCTCTACCTCTCTCTGTCTCTCTACCTCTCTCTGTCTCTCTACCTCTCTCTGTCTCTCTCTCTCTCTGTCTCTCTCTCTCTCTCTGTCTGTCTCTCTCTCTACCTCTCTCTCTCTACCTCTCTCTGTCTCTCTATCTCTCTCTGTCTCTCTACCTCTCTCTGTCTCTCTACCTCTCTCTGTCTCTCTCTCTCTCTCTGTCTCTCTCTCTCTCTCTCTCTAAGGGTCAGGATGAGGGCAAAGGATATAGAGGAACGGGATGTTACAACCAGTGATACTAGTTCCTCCCTGTCTTCCTGACCTGGGATGAGAACTCACAACCTTCTGCACAATGAACTAGGTCATATCCGTTGTATTATATACAACAGGACAATCATAGGTTCATCTATGGTTCATCTTTGGTGCAGGCCAACATCAACATCTGTGAGTGTGTGTGTGCATGTTACACTAATAGAACTAACATGGTTATCTGTCCCAAGATCAGGGTCAGTAATAGACTTGACGTGTCACCCTGGTGTTGATACTGTCCACCCAGAGGAAGATGGAATTCATATACCCTGTGGCCTGCTGCTTTCCTGCCAGTGTGTTTCTGTTAGGAGATGACTGGTGGATCCGTGGCTGGGTCAGGGAGATGGATAAACACGGTGCTTAAAAGAGATCCATTCAACTCTTAGCGGAGTGTCCAAGAACACCTGTTTTTAGCACCGAGAACTACACAACTAGGTCAACGTTCCTGCCAGTGTGTTGGGAGGTGATTCTGTGGCCTGGCCGCGGTCGGACTGGGATCTCAAGGATCTCATTGGATGTAATGTTTTCCTACGTGGTCAGGGGGATCCACATGAGCTAACGAACCAACAGGCCCGAAAACACACACACTTTTGCACAATCGAGAGCATCCTGTCGGGCTGTATCACCGCCTGGTACGGCAACTGCTCCGCCCACAACCGTAAGGCTCTCCAGAGGGTAGTGAGGTCTGCACAACGCATCACCGGGGGCAAACGACCTGCCCTCCAGGAAACCTACACCACCCGATGTCACAGGAAGGCCCTAAAGATCATCAAGGACAACAACCACCCGAGCCACTGCCTGTTCACCCGGCTATCATCCAGACGGCGAGGTCAGTACAGGTGCATCAAAGCAGGGACCGAGAGACTGAAAAACAGCTTCTATCTCAAGGCCATCAGACTGTTAAACAGCCACCACTAACGTTGAGTGACTGCTGCCAACATACTGACTCAATCTCTAGCCACTTTAATAATTAAACATTGGATGTAATAAATGTATCACTAGTCACTTTAAACAATGCCACTTTATATAATGTTTACATACCCTACATTACTCATCTCATATGTATATACTGTACACTGTATCATCTACTGCATCTTGCCTATGCCGTTCGGCCATCGCTCATCCATATATTTTTATGTACATATTCGTATTCTTTCCTTTACACTTGTGTGTATAAGGTAGTTGTTGTGAAATTGTTAGATTACTTGTTAGATATTACTGCACGGTCAGAACTAGAAGCACAAGCATTTCGCTACACTCGCATTAACATCTGCTAACCATGTGTATGTGACCAATAACATTTGATTTGGTGACTGTAGAGAGACTGCCTAGACAGACCGCTGTGGTCAACCAGCCAGGGGTATGTTGCTGTGGTCAATTAGGGGCTCATGCCCTGTGCTGCTAAGACGTGTGCGTGCGTGTATGTGTGTGTGTGTGTGTGTGTGTGTGTGTGTGTGTGTGTGTGTGTGTGTGTGTGTGTGTGTGTGTGTGTGTGTGTGTGTGTGTGTGTGTGTGTGTGTGTATGTGGTGTGTGGTGTGTGTGTGTGGTGTGGTGTGGTGTGTGTGGGTGTATTAATCTGTCTGCATGGTCTGGAAAGCTGCCCAGAGTAGCCACTCTCAGAACCACTAATGCTCTGTAATGACTGTCATCTCACACAGTGGCAGCAGGCTGGCGAAGGCTTGGCAAGGGGGAATGGACGGACACACACACACACACACACACACACACACACACACACACACACACACACACACACACACACACACACACACACACACACACACACACACACACACACACACACACACGCATGATCAAAACAAACTACAGTCAGAGCAGTGGAGTCAACTTTGTTTCCTTTTAACATGATGTAGTTCTTTCTTTATCTCCATTTTGACCTCTCTTCTAACTCTCTGTGGTGCTGTGTAGGCTGTAGGAGATAGTGTTAACATGGTGTTATCACTATAATGAATGTTACAGCTAACAGATAGCTAACATGTTGTTATCACTATAATGAATTCCATTGCTAACAGATAGCTAACAGGGTGCTATCACTATAATGAATTCCATTGCTAACAGATAGCTAACAGGATGCTATCACTATAATGAATGTTATGGCTAACAGATAGCTAAGCATGGTGTTATCACTATAATTAATTCCATTGCTAACAGATAGCTAACAGGATGCTATCACTATAATGAATTCCATTGCTAACAGATAGCTAACAGGATGCTATCACTATAATGAATGTTATGGCTAACAGATAGCTAAGCATGGTGTTATCACTATAATGAATTCCATTGCTAACAGATAGCTAACAGGATGCTATCACTATAATGAATGTTAAGGCTAACAGATAGCTAACATGGTGTTATCACTATAATGAATTCCATTGCTAACAGATAGCTAACAGGGTGTTATAACTACAATGAATATTACGGCTAACAGATAGCTAACAAGGTGTTATCACTATAATGAATTCCATTGCTAACAGATAGCTAACAGGATGCTATCATTATAATGAATGTTATGGCTAACAGATAGCTAAGCATGGTGTTATCACTATAATGAATGTTATGGCTAACAGATAACTAACATGTTGTTATCACTATAATGAATGTTACGGCTAACAGATAGCTAACAGGGTGTTATCACTATAATGAATTCCATTGCTAACAGATAGCGAACAGGATGTTATCGCTAACAGATAGCTAACAAGTTGTTATCACTATAATGAATTCCATTGCTAACAGATAGCTAACAGGATGTTATCGCTAACAGATAGCTAACAGGATGCTATCACTATAATGAATTCCATTGCTAACAGATAGCTAACAGGGTGTTATCACTATAATGAATGTTATGGCTAACAGATAACTAACATGTTGTTATCACTATAATGAATGTTACGGCTAACAGATAGCTAAGCATGGTGTTATCACTATAATTAATTCCATTGCTAACAGATAGCTAACAGGATGCTATCACTATAATGAATTCCATTGCTAACAGATAGCTAACAGGATGCTATCACTATAATGAATGTTATGGCTAACAGATAGCTAAGCATGGTGTTATCACTATAATGAATTCCATTGCTAACAGATAGCTAACAGGATGCTATCACTATAATGAATGTTAAGGCTAACAGATAGCTAACATGGTGTTATCACTATAATGAATTCCATTGCTAACAGATAGCTAACAGGGTGTTATAACTACAATGAATATTACGGCTAACAGATAGCTAACAAGGTGTTATCACTATAATGAATTCCATTGCTAACAGATAGCTAACAGGATGCTATCATTATAATGAATGTTATGGCTAACAGATAGCTAAGCATGGTGTTATCACTATAATGAATGTTATGGCTAACAGATAACTAACATGTTGTTATCACTATAATGAATGTTACGGCTAACAGATAGCTAACAGGGTGTTATCACTATAATGAATTCCATTGCTAACAGATAGCGAACAGGATGTTATCGCTAACAGATAGCTAACAAGTTGTTATCACTATAATGAATTCCATTGCTAACAGATAGCTAACAGGATGTTATCGCTAACAGATAGCTAACAGGATGCTATCACTATAATGAATTCCATTGCTAACAGATAGCTAACAGGGTGTTATCACTATAATGAATGTTATGGCTAACAGATAACTAACATGTTGTTATCACTATAATGAATGTTACGGCTAACAGATAGCTAACAGGGTGTTATCACTATAATGAATTCCATTGCTAACAGATAGCTAACAGGATGTTATCGCTAACAGATAGCTAACATGTTGTTATCACTATAATGAATTCCATTGCTAACAGATAGCTAACAGGATGCTATCACTATAATGAATGTTATGGCTAACAGATAGCTAAGCATGGTGTTATCACTATAATGAATTCCATTGCTAACAGATAGCTAACAGGATGCTATCACTATAATGAATGTTAAGGCTAACAGATAGCTAACATGGTGTTATCACTATAATGAATGTTATAGCTAACAGATAACTAACATGTTGTTATCACTATAATGAATGTTACGGCTAACAGATAGCTAACAGGGTGTTATCACTATAATGAATTCCATTGCTAACAGATAGCTAACAGGATGTTATCGCTAACAGATAGCTAACAAGTTGTTATCACTATAATGAATTCCATTGCTAACAGATAGCTAACAGGATGCTATCACTATAATGAATTCCATTGCTAACAGATAGCTAACAGGGTGTTATCACTATAATGAATGTTACGGCTAACAGATAGCTAACAAGGTGTTATCACTATAATGAATTCCATTGCTAACAGATAGCTAACAGGATGCTATCACTATAATGAATGTTATGGCTAACAGATAACTAACATGTTGTTATCACTATAATGAATGTTACGGCTAACAGATAGCTAACAGGGTGTTATCACTATAATGAATTCCATTGCTAACAGATAGCTAACAGGATGTTATCGCTAACAGATAGCTAACATGTTGTTATCACTATAATGAATTCCATTGCTAACAGATAGCTAACAGGATGTTATCGCTAACAGATAGCTAACATGTTGTTATCACTATAATGAATGTTATGTCTAACAGGGTGTTATGACTATAATGATGGCCATGGCTAACAGTATTTTTATTTAACTAGGCAAGTCAGTTAAGAACAAATTCTTATTTACAATGACATCCTACTGGGGAACTGTGGGTTAACTGCCTTGTTCAGGGGCAGAATGACATATTTTTACATTGTCAGCTCGGGGATTTGATCCAGCAACCTTTCAATTACTGGCCCAATGCTCTAACTACTAGGCTACCTGCCGTAATGGCATGCTCATAATCATCCTGTTATCAAGCAGGTAGCCTGGACCTAAATCTGACAGAGACCTTGGTCAAAAGTAGTGCACTATGTAGGGAATAGGGTGCCAGCTCTGGTCTAAAGTAGTGCACTATGTAGGGAATAGGGTGCCATTTGGGATGCATAGGTGCTCTCTCTCAGCAACACTTAACGTGACTCTCAGGGAGGACAGAAAGAAGTCATCTACTGGCACCACACCTCATTCACTAGAGTTAGAGTACGCTGCCTGTGTGTGGAGGAAACACACCTAGATAACCCTGTTAGAGCCCTGGAGAGGGGAGTCACCTAGCTAACCCTGTTAGAGCCCTGGAGAGGGGAGTCACCTAGATAACCCTGTTAGAGCGCTGGAGAGGGGAGTCACCTAGATTTCCCTGTTAGAGCGCTGGAGAGGGGAGTCACCTAGATTTCCCTGTTAGAGTCCTGGAGAGGGGAGTCACCTAGCTAACCCTGTTAGAGCCCTGGAGAGGGGAGTCACCTAGCTAACCCTGTTAGAGCCCTGGAGAGGGGAGTCACCTAGATAACCATGTTAGAGCCCTGGACAGGGGAGTCACCTAGCTAACCATGTTAAAGCCCTGGAGAGGGGAGTCACCTAGCTAACCCTGTTAGAGCCCTGGAGAGGGGAGTCACCTAGATAACCCTGTTAGAGCCCTGGACAGGGGAGTCACCTAGCTAACCCTGTTAGAGCCCTGGACAGGGGAGTCATCTAGCTAACCCTGTTAGAGCCCTGGAGAGGGGAGTCACCTAGCTAACCCTGTTAGAGCCCTGGAGAGGGGAGTCACCTAGCTAACCCTGTTAGAGCCCTGGAGAGGGGAGTCACCTAGCTAACCCTGTTAGAGCCCTGGAGAGGGGAGTCACCTAGATAACCCTGTTAGAGCCCTGGACAGGGGAGTCACCTAGCTAACCCTGTTAGAGCCCTGGACAGGGGAGTCACCTAGATAACCCTGTTAGAGCCCTGGAGAGGGGAGTCACCTAGCTAACCCTGTTAGAGCCCTGGAGAGGGGAGTCACCTAGCTAACCCTGTTAGAGCCCTGGAGAGGGGAGTCACCTAGATAACCATGTTAGAGCCCTGGACAGGGGAGTCACCTAGCTAACCATGTTAGAGCCCTGGAGAGGGGAGTCACCTAGCTAACCCTGTTAGAGCCCTGGAGAGGGGAGTCACCTAGCTAACCCTGTTAGAGCCCTGGAGCGGGGAGTCACCTAGATAACCCTGTTAGAGCCCTGGACAGGGGAGTCACCTAGCTAACCCTGTTAGAGCCCTGGACAGGGGAGTCACCTAGATAACCCTGTTAGAGCCCTGGAGAGGGGAGTCACCTAGCTAACCCTGTTAGAGCCCTGGAGAGGGGAGTCACCTAGCTAACCCTGTTAGAGCCCTGGAGAGGGGAGTCACCTAGATAACCCTGTTAGAGCCCTGGACAGGGGAGTCACCTAGCTAACCATGTTAGAGCCCTGGAGAGGGGAGTCACCTAGCTAACCCTGTTATAGCCCTGGAGAGGGGAGTCAACTAGCTAACCCTGTTAGAGCCCTGGAGAGGGGAGTCAACTAGCTAACCCTGATAGAGCCCTGGAGAGGGGAGTCACCTAGATAACCCTGTTATAGCCCTGGAGAGGGGAGTCACCTAGCTAACCCTGTTAGAGCCCTGGAGAGGGGAGTCACCTATATAACCCTGTTAGAGCCCTGGAGAGGGGAGTCACCTAGCTAACCCTGTTAGAGCCCTGGAGAGGGGAGTCACCTATATAACCCTGTTAGAGCCCTGGAGAGGGGAGTCACCTAGATAACCCTGTTAGGGCTCTGGAGAGGGGAGTCACCTAGCTAACCCTGTTAGAGCCCTGGAGAGGGGAGTCACCTAGCTAACCCTGGTAGAGCCCTGGAGAGGGGAGTCACCTAGATAACCCTGTTAGAGCCCTGGAGAGGGGAGTCACCTAGATAACCCTGTTAGTGCCCTGGAGAGGGGAGTCACCTAGATAACCCTGTTAGGGCCCTGGAGAGGGGAGTCACCTAGCTAACCCTGTTAGAGCCCTGGACAGGTGAGTCACCTAGATAACCCTGTTAGAGCCCTGGAGAGGGGAGTCACCTAGATAACACTGGTAGAGCCCTGGAGAGGGGAGTCACCTAGCTAACCCTGTTAGAGCCCTGGAGAGGGGAGTCATCTAGCTAAACCTGTTATAGCCCTGGAGAGGGGAGTCACCTATATAACACTGTTAGAGC